>NC_057724.1:47352089-47397930 GCF_004010195.1 Chiloscyllium plagiosum
GAGTGCCGAACCAGAGGACATAGCTTAAAAATACGGGGTAGACCATTTAGGACAGAGATGAGGAGACATTTCTTCACCCAGAGAGTGGTGGCTGTGTGGGATGCTCTGCCCCAGAGGGCAGTGGAGGCCCAGTCTCTGGATTCATTTAAGAAAGAGTTGGATAGAGCTCTCAAGGATAGTGGAATCAAGGGTTATGGAGATAAGGCAGGAACAGGATACTGATTAAGGATGATTAGCCGTGATCATATTGAATGTTGGTGCAGGCTCGAAGGGCAGAATGGCCTACTCCTGCACCGATTGTCTATTGTCTAATCCTGCAGCTCATTTAGAATTGTCCCTTTTGTTTTAGTGTCTTTCTAAATTCTTCCTACCAAATGAATCACTTCATACAGGCTCGAAGGGCAGAATGGCCTACTCCTGCACCGATTGTCTAATCCTGCAGCTCATTTAGAATTGTCCCTTTTGTTTTAGTGTCTTTCTAAATTCTTCCTACCAAATGAATCACTTCATACTTCACTGCATTAAATTTATCTGCCATTTGTTTGCCCATTCCACCAAAAGTAGTTAACAATTCTATCCAAGTTTTGTGTCTTCTGCAAATTTTGACATTTTACCCTAAATGCCACAGTTAGGTAATTCATATATCAGGAAAAGCAGGCGTATTAGTACTAATCCTTGGGGAACTCCCCAAAAGCTTTCCCTTGTCTGAAAAATAACCATTTACCAATACTCTTTCTTTCCTGAAACTCTGTCAATTCCATATCTATCTTGCTACCGTCTCTTTTATTCGATGAACTCTAATCTTGCTCAAAACATCTGAAATAGGAGCAAAGTGGACCATTCAGCCCCTCGAGCCTGCTCTGCCATTCAGCAGATAATGCCTAATTTATTTGTGTTTCAAATTCCACATTCCCATATACACTTGACAACATTTGATTTGTGTGCCTCACAAGAACATTTTTAAGGCAGAGGTACCTTAAAAATATTGAATACCCTTGCCTTCATTGCCTTCTGAGGAAGAGTTTCAATGTCACATAATCCTCTGTGAAAAAAAAAGCTGATCATGTCTGTCCTAAGAGGGTGACCACTAATTTTAAATCTGTGCCCCTTCATTCTGTACTTAGCACTGTAATAAATGACTTCTGGAAGCCAATGTATAACATATCAACAGCATTATCCTCATCAAACCTCTCTCTTCCTACATCATGAAACTCAAGCCTGTTTATCTTTTGAATTAAGCCTTAATTTGTTTTTCTTTCCTTAATTAACTCACATTTGGCAAAGTGAGTATTAATTTGTTCTGAATTGTTATGTTTAAAAGGTTCCCCATCACCAAGGTTCAACTGACTAGCCCATGGTTGCTGGGCTTATCTTTGCACACTATTGTGAATTGTTCAATTAAGCCTATGGAAGTTTGAACAATAATGGCTTCTGCAACGTCTATTCTCACTTCCCTGTCATATTTCTTAACTAGAACTAGTGCCTTATCAATCATTGAACACTTCAAGCATCTGGATTTCATTCTCACTCCCTAGTGCTCTTACCTGACCCAGTCTTACTCCCTATTGCCCCTTATTTGACTCAGTCTCAGTGCTGCACCTTTTTGTTACAGTCTCATAACTAATTCCTCTCCCCCTTTGTTCCAGTATCACTTCTCCCTGTTGCCCCATTTGACAAAATCTCATTCCCAATGTTTCCTATTTGATCCAATCTCACTCCCCACTAACCCCTATTTAACCCAGCCTCACACCCTATTGCTTCCCTCTCTGACCCAGCCTCACACCCTATTGCTTCCCTCTCTGACCCAGCCTCACACCCTTTGGTCCCTCTCTGACCCAGTCTCACACCCTTTGGTCCCTCTCTGACCCAGTCTCAATCAAACATGGACACTGCCCCCTACACACTGTCTCTGGAAATGCGTCTGGGCGGCCCCGTACCGCGGACGGAAGTCCCGCCTGCTCGCCGCCCGACTGGCGGGCGTAACCGGAAGCTGATTGGCGGCGGTGTTATGTCAATCACAATGTGGGTGTGGCCTAGGGAGCAGAGTGGAGGCTGGTTGAGGCCGAGAGGATGGAAGCGGCTCCGGGGATGGAAACTATAGCAACGGTAATGAGAGTAAGAGGTGAGCGCGGCGGGGCTCCGGGTCGAGCGTTGGCCTGGGTCTTGAGCAGCTGGAGCATGGTTTGGGTAAGGCCTGGAGCCGGGCAATGTCTGTAAGTGACGGAGCCTGGTGCTGGGGGGTAGGACATGTCGGATGGTCCATGCAGACTGGCCTATTCACTCCCTTTTAGGGTAGCCACCAACAAAAAAAAAGTTAACAGCAGGCCACGTTAATGACAGGTTGATTCTGTGTTGAACCTCCCAGGATATTATCAAAATGTGTGGAGACTCTGTCTGCAGGGAGTGTTTTTAGCTGACGGTGAGATCTTGAGGTAGATCTAGCAAATAAACCCAAAAGCAGCAACATTGTCGTTTCTTGGGAAAGCACCAAGCTACTTAGTATCTGAAGGCTTAAGGGTAAGATCCTGAACTTCTGGCTTTGGATTGTAATTGTTACTGAATTTCTGCCTTAATCTCTCAGCCAGATGTCTGCTTTTTCTGTTTATAACGCAATAGTTAATTGTATTGTGCATTATCAGTTTTGTAATGTTGACTAAGGATAATAAGGGATAGTGTACTTGAACGTTTCAGAGCACTTGATTGTGTTTCAGTTTTTCTTTGAGGCTGGGCAGCCCAGATGTATGCTAATCACTGGGATGACATTGCAGTAGAATTGTTTTTTTAAAAAAAGATGAGGTAATCTGTTCATTCATTCATTGCCTAACTGTTTGAACTTGTTAAAGGAGGTACATAATGACTTGCATGAATATCACAGTAAAAATTGAACAGATGGCTGACCATGAATTATGAGGATGGATTTCCTCTGGTGGGACTAGAATGGTTAAAGAATATCTGGATTGATTTCTGGCCTGTGCTGAACAAGTTGATCACAAATGGGACAGCCAGTTCAGAGTTGACCTTGACCATTGCTTCTGGGCTGGAAGTAGAGAAAAAGCATCCAGTATTCTCATCCTTGATTGTCTGTCTTAACGTTGCACTGTCATGTAGCCTGAGTGGTATTAAAATGGGCTGTGCCTGAAGAATTATATATGAGGTACTGAAAACTCCAAAGCGTTCCTGGCCCCAGTCAAACCTTTGTCCAACAAGATTTAGTGCATTCAGAGAAGAACAGGAATAAATTAGAAGGAAAAGCTCACAACTGATTGAGTCAGACTGTTCTAGCCTAATTAAAACATTACCACAGTACAAGTGACTGTATATAGCAAATGTTACCTTATCCCTTTGGGAGTGAAGTTGATCTGCTTTTAAATGTATTAATATTATTGATGGTTTGGGCAAAATAAAATTGCACATTGCATTGTGGGTACAGTAGTAGTAGAATTCCTCTCATAGCAACATCCAATCAACACACCACTCTAAGCAAGTAAATGTAGGCAATTAAATCATAAGAATATTATTTTGCAAGAGATTTAAGTCACTTTTGAAAGTGTGTTGCAGCATTTTTGTATCTGCATATGGGACTGCTGTCAAAGTTACAGTATACCTAAGATGCTTGGTGCAAGAGCTGGTCATTTGGCACATTAAATGACTTCATCTACAGTTTGTGTAATTATTGTAGATTTCCACTATCATGTCATAGAATTATTTATGACACAGAGAGACTATTCAGCCCATCAAATCATGCCTGGTTAGAGACAAAAAACTGCAGATGCTGTGAAATCCAAGGTAGACAAGCAGGAGGATAAATCATGCCAGCTCCCTGCAGAGCAATTGGTTAATCCCACTCACCCGTTTGATCCCCTTAGTCTAGCAAGTTTATTTCATGTTGCAATCATTGAATGTTTCCACTTCCATAACCCTGTTGTACCTCCAGTTTGAAGTCATTACCAATGATTGCATTAAAAAGTTTGTCCTCACATTCCCTGTGCATCTCTTGCTCAGTTCTCCAATCTGTGTTTTCTAGTCCTCGTAGTATCAACTAATAACTATAGTTTTATTTTGTCTAGCTAATCAAAGTCTAACATAAACATATGCATGTCTACTAAGTCTTTGCTCAATCTCCTTTACTCAAAGTAGAACAACCTCAACTTTCAACATAACATTTTATCTAAAACTCCCATCCTTGGCACCATTTTGTTAAATCTCCTTTGCACACTCAAGAATGTTCAGATTCTTCAGAAAATGTGATGACCAGAACTAGATGCAGTACACAATTTGGGCCTAACCAGAGCTTAACTTCTCTGTTTTTGTACTCCGTGTCTGTATTTAGTAAACCTAAGAGAATCCCAAGTGGTTTGCTAACCACACACTCTCAATATGTCCTGCCACCTTCAAGGATCAATATACCTGCACCCACAGGCTCTTCTGTTCCTGCACATGCTTTATGATGGGTGCCAGTGAGTTTCTATTGCCTCTCCTGTCTGGCAAACACATCACCTCACACTTCTGTATGCTAAATTCCATCTGTCACTTGCCTGTCTGTCCCTCTAGCTTATATGTGTCATTGCAGGTGATCCATATCACCCCCACTGTTTGCCAGTCCTCCAACTTTGGTATAATGCAAATTTTGATAATTTACTCTGTATTCAAAGATGCAAATCATCTACGTAGCAAGAAAAGCACCTTTCCTAGCACTGATCCTTGGGGAGAACCAGTGTCAACCATCCTCCATTCTGAAAAGCAATAATTTACCATGACATGCTGTTTTCCTGTTCCTATATTTAAGTTTTATCAAACCTGACACTGCTTGTTCTTTTACATCACCTCAATTTTGTTAACAATTTTGTGAGCCTTCTGTTATTTCATGAAAAAAAATGGATTAGTCAAATATAAGTTTTGCCTTTTTATAAACCGGTGTTGGCTACCCTTAATTAACTAAAATTTCTCCAAATGCCTTGGTTTATTATCTTCCTCCATGATTATTGTTTCTAAAGCTAGTTGGCCTGTAGCTGCTTGGGCTAACTTTGCATCTTTTCCTCAGTAATGCTTTTGCGTTTGTATCTCTGTAATATCTTGGAATAATTGGAAGACTATGGGCAAACTTGTTTGCCAGTTTGAACCCCACTTCTTTCACCAAACTCAGGTGCAACCAGTACAGACCAGTTGACTTATCCACTGTGAGCATAGTCAGCCTGTCCAGTGCCTTGTCCTTCTATTACATCTGTTTTAACTACACTTTGTTGGATTCCTGTTGTTTCATTAACACTGATGCAAAATTCTCCTTAAGCATTTTAATCTTGTCCTCCTATCACTTTGTATACATCACCTTCCTTGACCCTAGTAGGAATCACTCCACCTTAAATAATAACTTGCTAATTACTTATATGGTAATAAAGATTTTTCAGTTCTGTTTTAATTTGACTGGCACCTGTTCTCATTTTCTTCTTGCCAGCCTATTGTATTCCCCTTGACTTAACATTTGTGACTAGATTCTCAGGAGTTTCAGATGGAGTTTAATTTAGATAAATGCGAGGTGTTGCATTTTGGTAAGATGAACAAGACCAGGACTTCCACAGTTAATGAAAGGCCCCTGGGGAGTGTTGCAGAACAGGCCGAGCTAGGGGTTCAGGTAAATAGTTCATTGAAAGTTATGTCCCAGGTACAGTGGTAAAGAAGGCCTTCATGCTCAGACCATTGAGTTTAGGAATTGGGACGCCAGGCTGTGGTTGTATAGGATGCCGGTGAGGTTATTTTTGGAGTACTATGTATAGTTCTGGTCGGCTTTGGAAGAATACTATTAAATTGGAGAGGGTGCAGAAAAGACTTACAAGATGTTACTGGGACTAGAGAGTTTAGAGTCACAAAGTCATAGAGATATACAGCATGGAAACAGACCCTTCAGTCCAACTCGTCCATGCCGACCAGCTATCCCAACCCATAAGCTGGGACCTTTTCATTGGAGCGTAGGAGGTTGAGGGATGACCTTATGGAGGTTTGTAAAATTGAGGGGTATAGATAACGTAAATGGCAAAGGTTGTTTACCTAGGGTTGGGGAATTCAAAGCTGGAGGCATACTTTTAAGGTGAGAGGAGAAAGAATTTAACAGGGACCTTTTGGCAACTTTTTCACACGGGTAGTTCGTGTATGGAATGAACTGCCAGAGCAAGTGGTAGATGCAGGTACAGTTACAACATTTAAAATACTTTTTTGGACAGAAACATGAATTGGAAAGGTTTAGAAGGATATGGGCCAAACACAGGTAAATGGGACCAGTGTAGTTTGGGATACATGGTTGGCATGAACCAAAGGGTCTGTTTCAATGCTGTAGGACCCTATGGCTTTGACTCAATGATGCTGAATTCCTTTACTTCCCTCTTGTTGGAAAAAACTTCAGCATAATCAAATGCCCACATAACTTATAGAACCCCCACCCCCCGCAAAATAATCTAATTTATTGATTTAGTTCAGGTGTCAGTTAATCTACTGAGTCCATACATTACAGGAACAGTGTATTTTTAAAAAATTGCCCAAAGAGGGAGATGCTTATAAGATGGTGCGCATCAATTTTAATTATTAGTAAATGAGTAAAATAATTTACTGAGACAGTTCAGCTCAGTGCTGTATTGGCACAGTAGCACGCCAGACTAGTTACTGGCTTCATGAACTGGCCCTTTCTCACACTTGGAGCGATTTGTGATCTTTGAATCTACTTGATCCGAATGACCCAATTTCATGTATCACCTATTAATTGAATTGAGATTCTGATTTTTGTTCTCTCTGTTAAACTGTCAAGATCTGAAATCTGGCATGGATTCAGTCCTGAGGTTTCAGGTTTTGAGATACTATACCTTTAAGCATTGGTGTTTATAGATTTCCCACTCACTCACTTTCAGTGCTTGTGCATAGCTGGACCAGGATGATAGAGTACATAGGATAATAATGATAATCCTTGGTGTGGTAACCCCTCTTCCACATTGAATGTGCATCATAAGCCAACAGATGCAAGATGATGCAACCCATTTGAGGTAACTGAAAATTTAAGGATTATGATGCAAATTGTTTATTTTGTTGAACCACAAGGAAGTTGGAAGTAAGTAGGGCCGTCAGGTTGCAACCTGTCTTTTTACTGAAACTTTGCATTTTTTTTTAAATGCAAAAAGCACAAGTGATCCGGTTGTTTCTTTTCCCCACTGGATAGTTTGTCAAATTCAGTACTTGGATTTAAAGTTCCTGCATTGTTCTGAGATCATCTGTACAAGGTTGCGTCAGATGCATCATGTGTTCCCTATACTAGCAGCAAATCTGTGATGGCTTAGCATATTTCTTTGTTTGCCAAAGATACTATTTCAATTTCAGACATCTGTGGCTCTTTTTACAGGATTTGTTCTGACTAGTTGAGATTCACATTTGCTATCTGGGATTATGGAATTAACATGACTACAGTCACGCATTATTGGCAGGCCCTGATTGTCGTGATGGATTATGGAGTCCTGGTGTGGGAATTAAAATTATGCTAGTATTTTGCATTTGTAATTGTGCTGGAGTTTGGGGTCAGCAGTTATTTTTGCAGCATTTAAATACATAAGAATGAACTATGGATTAAATTAGGGAAATTTATTGATAAAAATGACAAACTAAAATAAGAATTCTACAATATTTTTAAAGATGAAAGCCACCCAGTTCAATTAACCAAAGTTCTAGAAATTAACCTTAGGGAATTTCTTTCATCTAATATTATGGAGTTTACAACAAAATATTAACCAGGAAAAACTTGAACATTTTGTTGATATTGCAGATCCATCAAATACCAATTTACCTATTAAACCTCCTTATTTCTCTTCTGACTGAGTAAAATTATTTTGACCTGGTACATTTTCTAACAGTTGTGTTGGGGGAGGGAGAAAATGACTAGGTGGCAAAGTTCAGAGTAACTGAAACCAGAAAAATTGAGGTTTACAAAATTGAGGGGCATGGGTAGGATAAATAGATAAAATCCTTTCCCAGGGTTGGGGGAGTCCAGAACTAGAAGGCCTTTATGACTCTGTCTGGCATTGTCAGCTGCTATTGTGAAGATTCAGTTCAGGGATCACTTGTCAGGTGGAGGGGCTAGAATTGTGATAGTATAACTTTTCCTGAGTAATGATTTTATTTATTTTTCTGGTACCTCCAAAGTTTGATTATTCTCCCTATGATAAACTTTCTTTACTCCACTTTGGTTTATCATCTATAGCACTTGTATAATTGTGGTTACCGTTTGCTGCCTGGTTCACAATTATTGAACTCTCTGGTGGCAGCAGGAAGGGCACTCACATCTTGCACTGCGTCTGCTAGCAGGTTTTGGATGCTGTAGAACTAGATTGAGCAATTGATGTAATGGTGCCATCTGTATGCTGGTTGAGTGCTAGCCTTGGTAGGAGGATGATATATATGCCACAGATGGCACTCATGTGAAAGCCACTGTTGTAAAGTTGGGAGCTTTGAATTGGGGGTATGGGACTGTCATCTGCTTGCAGAGTTATGTTTTTTTTTCAGTTTGTTAAACCATTGATTATGTTGCTGTAATGGGTACTTTTGGCTGCTTTCTCTTGGGCCATAGGCAAATTTAGACCGTTTATTTGAGGGGAGAAAAAAGACATCCAAGGAATGGTATTACTCAATAACTGCACCACTGTTTTGAGCTGCTTTCAGTAAGGTGAGAATATTTAAAGGATTTTGAGTCTTATTTACTGTGTATCTATTTGACTTTAGACTTTTTAAGTGTTGGAAATCTCACATCCTGAGTTGTAATACAATTTCCCTGTTAATTGCCAATACCCCAATTCCCCCACCAGCCCAAGCATGTTTGGTAAATGTGCATATGATTTTGTATTAAATAAATTGTTATTCATATGCATTGTACGAAGGTTGTTTTACAATGGTCTATTGCTTGTGCGTTTGTTATCTGTCTCTGGTTGCTACTTTGAATTGAGTTTTTACAGTATCATTAATCAAGGTGTGACTAGTTATGTAATTTAATAATGGCTTGAAGCAATTCAGTGGCTTCTGAGCATCTTTAAATAGGGGGTGGTATTACAAATTATTCATGCCTTTGACTGGCATTGACTATTTTTACTTCAGTACCCCATCAGCTAATTGGATGTCTTTTGTACTTTGTGGAGATTTAAATACTATTTTACAAAAGTACTAATTTACAAAACATAAATTCAGTTACTGAACTAACACTACTGGAGTTGGAACTAATCACTGCTCTGCTCATTCTATCTCAGCCAGGAGGACCTGGCCCATGTCACTCTGTATTTGATCTTATTGAAACGACTCCTTTCAACAGTAAAACTCATCTGTATCCTGCAAAGCTTATTACTCTTCACAATTCCATTCTTTCCACTGCCAGAGGCAGTTAGCCATAATGTTTAGACTCACTGTTAGGATTTATTTTCTTAACTATTACTTTGTAACCTTTACTGTTCATTCATTTCAAAAGTTCATTATTGGCAAAATACTTAGTTTCCATTTTGTTTTTTTTCAGCTGTGTTGTAGCTTTATCTAACGAGTGTAAAGCACTCAAAATTATTTGTATCATACTGAGGATCATTGCATGCCTGTCTTTCAGGAAAAAAATGTTGAACTGAGGCACTGTTGGTATAAAAAGTCCTCTACCACTGTTTAGAGCTTGGTGACCTGACAATGGTGATGATCATGTAATGTACAGCTGGTATTGGATTAATGCATCTCTAAGTCAAGATACCACCATGGTTGCTTGGGTGATTTTAAATTGGATTAATAAAAAATTGTAATGAAGAAATAGTCACAGTAATGATGGCAATGAAACCAGTTTTTTGTTGCAAAAGGTTGACTAATGTCTTACAGGGGAGGAAATCTGTCCTTATCTAATTTGATCAATATGTAACTCCAAACCAACAGCAGCATGGTTAACTCTAAACTGCCTTCTGAAATGACCTAGTACAAGACTAGCAAGTTACTCAAGTGTGTCAAATCACTGTTGGATGTCCTACATTATAACAGTGACACTACTTTTAAAGAAAGCACTTTCTAAAGAAAAATAATACCAGACTTGAAACGTTTACTCTGTTTCTATCTCCACACTGCCAGACCTGCTGAGTTTCTCCAGCAAAGAGAGAAAATGCTGGAAAATCTCAGCAGGTTTGGCAGCATCTGTAAGGAGAGCAAAGAGTTTCTCCAGCATTCTGTGTGTATGTGTGTGTGTGTGTGTGTGAGAGAATGTGTGTGTTTACAAAAAGTACTTAATTGATGGTAAGGTGCTATGGGACATTCCACGGTCGCAAAAGGTGCTTTATCAATGAAACTATTTTTGCAAAGATGTTTACATTATGGAGGCTGTGTTATGTCTGTCATTAGACAAAGGCTGGAAAAGCACCACCTGGAGATTTTGCTCTTGGTAGTTGTCCACTACATGAAGTATGGTGCTGTTGGATGAGAATAGTATTGATTTTAACTGTGATGCCCCCTAGGTTGCATAACTTTTATTTGCAAGTAAAAACCGGCTGCCTAAGTTTGGCCTTCTGTCACAAGTGTAAAATGACATGAAGTCTGGGACAGTCAGGGTATTTATTCAACGGTATGAATGCAGACATTGCTGAATTTTTTAATTTATTTATGCAGTTTTGTACCTTTTTGAGCTGCATAAACCCCAGTTAACAGGTTTAAGTATTTTGTTAACCAATCTGTTCAGAGATTGCTTTCACACTTTGGCACAGGTTGAACTTGAACCTGGGCCTCTTGAATTAGAGGTGGGGACACTCCACTGTACCGTAAGGACCCCTTGTGCCTTTATGAGGCAGATCATCAAAGTTTCAGATGCAAGTTTAAGATTTAAAAGGATTTTTAAAAAATGGATATAAATTATGTTGCAAAGATATTGAAGGATTTTGTCATTTTTACATCAGAATTGCAGTGAAGTATACGGTGAGAGCATGGGGAATTTGCCACTTTGGACAGGATGAGTTCATTTATTTGGCAGACTGGTGCGGAGCAAAATTTTGAGCAATTAATAATTTTAGATTTAGTGCAAATAGTACGTTAAAACATTGTTACGTGTTTGTTATGAAGTTGCACATGAACTGAGTATCTGATCTCTTCCAAGGGAAAGCAGATGCTGGAAAGTTGAAGTAAAAGCAGAAAATGCTACATATCTTCAGATCAGGTAGCACCTGTGGAGGAGAGATGAAAGGCAGTTTAGCTTTCAGGTTCTAGCACATTCATCAGAACTGGGCAACAGATATAAGGGCTAGGAGAGGTAGGAGAAGAAGCAAATGAGTTTGATCAGGTGGAGTCAGTCATGATGAAATGATAGAATAGTTGAATGTGCATGTCAAAAGGAGATACCACGAGGATAACTAAAGGAAATCAGGAAAGGATTCAGAGATGGTTAACTGGTAGTGGATAAGAATTATCTATTGATGTCTGCGAAAATGGGAGCAGTGGTTCTGATCTGAAATTGTTGAACTTGATTTTGAGTTTGGAGGGCTGTAAACTGATTAAAAGATAATATACTGTTCCTCAAACTTCCCTTGAGCTTCATTGGAAAAGTGCCACAGTCTGAAATCAAACAAACTACTGAATTGCCTCCAACCTCCAATTTGAGGTTCATTTGGATGTAATAAAGTTGTTGGATCTGCATTGTGAATGAATTGCTTTCACTGTATCCATTTAATGTTGTAATTCATGTTGGAAAAACTCTGTTTATAATGTCTTTTATTGGCCTGACCACTGAGCCACAAAAATGGAACAATGAAACTTGAGTTTCAACTCAGTGGGTAATAAATTGTTCCTAGAGATGTTATTTTTCCTAAAACTTACATTCCATGTTTTTTGGCTCTTCTGTACTTTCTTAACCTCTTTCATTGATTTAACTTCAGTTTACTACCTTCTGTAATTTACTCTTTCCTTTGCTATTGTTTTGCTCCATTGTTTAAAGCATATGTAATTGAACATAAGATTCATTTGGTCCCAAAGGCAATTATGTCTTATTAACAATTAGTTTTCAGCAATTTGTGCATGAAAAGCAGCTAGCCCAAGTAGTCAGGAAGGCTAATGGAATATTTCCGTTATTTCAAGGGGGTTAGTAACAGTAAAGAAGCCTTATTATATCTGTATAAGGTACTGGTGAAACCACACCTGGAGTACTGAGAGCAGTTTTGGTCCCCTTATTTAAGGAACATCATTTCATTGGAGGCAGTTCAAAGAAGGTTTCACTAGAATGATCCCCAGTATGGATGGATTGTCATATGAGCAAAGGCAAAATAGGTTGGAACTCTGCTCATGGAAATCTCAAAGAATGAGGGGTGATCTAATTGAAACATGTAAGATTCTTAAGAGGCTCGAATAGGTAAATACTGAGAACATGTTTCCACTCATGGGAGAATCCCTGGGCAGGGGCATAGTCTCAGAATAAAGGGTTACCAAATTAAAAATGATATGAGGAATCTCTTTTCAGAGGATTGAGTCTCTTTGGAACTCCGTGCTGCAAAAAGCTTTGAGGCAGAATCCTTGTGCATATTTAAAGCTGAGTGAGATAGATTCATGATCAGTACAGGAATTGATGGTCCTGGTGAAAGGGCAGGAAAGTGGACATGAGAAATATTGGATTGACCATAATCCCATTGAATGGCAGAGCAGGCTCGAGGGGGCTGAATGAGCTAGACCTGTTCTGTCTTCTGATCTTACAATATGCAGAAAAAAAGGACATCTATATTTTAACAATGGCTGTTTTATTAGTATTGTCTCTCTATTGTGTTATATGGAACAATAGTGTCAAATATGGTGATCTTTTAGTAAATTTTAAATGGAAAATTTTATCTTGAGTAGTGATGCTCTCATTTAGTTATAGAAGAGCGTTGAAGTTTCCATGCCGAAGTTAAATTATGACAGTAACCTCAAGAGAGTGGTTAGTCAGGTAATAATGATGTATGGAAAATACCCCCTTTCTAGTTTATAACTTGATTTTCTGTCTTTTCTTTGTAGGACAATGATGGTTGAACAGGTATATAGACTTTGTGGCAGCGATTTGGGTGTTTGCCTGTCTAACCCAATTTACAGCTGATTGCACCTGTGTATGGACACAGTTGCCATGGAAACTGACGGCAATGAAGAGACAGCTGGAACAAAACCATTGTCTCCAGGCCGTGGGGAACTTGCCAGAGGGAACCAGACCCAGGGAGCTGCTATACATGCATCATCAGAGTGTACTAATACCACTGATGCTGAACAGTCTTCTGGGAAGCTTAAGAAAACAGCATTCAAACTATTTGGAGGAAGGAAGAACATTTGCACATTACCTAGCTTTTTCACAATAAAGAACAAAGGGCAAGTAAAAGGACCCTCCAAAAAGGGAATAGCCAAAAGCAAAACTCACAGTGGCATAAGTGAAGTGGTGTTGGATATCAACCAGAAAGAAAGATCTGATACTGGATGGATTGGATATACTGATTCACCTGGTTGTAATTCTGCTGCAGCAAGAACATTATGTGGCTCTAAAAGTGAGCACTCGGCACTTGATAACAATGTAAACTCTAATCTCCATAAAGGTGAATCACTACAATCAGAAAACTCTGAATGTTTTGCTCAGAAACAGAACACAGACAAGCCCTCGAGTGTGCGAAGGTCAAAGAAGGGACTACGGGGTCTGTTTAGTAGTATCAGGCGTCACAAAAAGAACAAAGCTATTGATTCTACTAAAGAAAATCCATTGGACAGCAACTGTGCTGCTG
Source organism: Chiloscyllium plagiosum (assembly GCF_004010195.1). NCBI lineage: Eukaryota > Metazoa > Chordata > Chondrichthyes > Orectolobiformes > Hemiscylliidae > Chiloscyllium > Chiloscyllium plagiosum. The sequence goes on from NC_057724.1 coordinate 47,365,838, forward strand.
ACTTTACACATATGGAACAAATGACAGCAGGAGAGGAAGGTGTGTGCGCTGAATTTAAAAAGGGCTTGGGGGAGCTAAATTTGAAGCCTGCATGTAAAATGAACCATCCGGTAACTGGTGATTCAGTTGATAAAAATGTAATTGCAAATAGTACAAGTTCTTCATCTAAATCATGTTCCATTAAAATAGAAAATTCATTGAAAAATAAAAGACGTGATTTTGAGACATCTTCTGCAGAGGTCCGTAAAGCCAGTCCGGTTGAAATTAAGACATTAAGGGAGAAGGCAGGTACTGTTATTCTTAATATGGACACTAATTTTGGTAGCATGCCAGATATTGGAAAACCTAAATGCCTAGACCATGATCCACCTTCAGTACATTCTTTTGATCATATCAGCTTAATTTTTGGTGATGTGACCTCACTGAAGAGCTTTGATTCCCTGACAGGATGTGGGGACATTACTGCTGACCATGATGATGATAGCATTGCTGAAAGTACAGTGTCTGGTGAGAGGGGCAGAACAGCTGGGAAGCGAAGCTCATGTCTGGTCACTTACCAGGGTGGTGGGGAAGAAATGGCAACTCCAGATGAGGTGGATGACGAATACCTTAAAGCGCTGTGGATGAAAGCAACAGGAGCAACTATAATCTATGGTAGCAGTCAAAATATAGCAGAGGATGGAGGTGAGTGTCCAAGATCGCCAAGTGATGTTGAACACACTGCCTTGCATATCAGTCTGGCTGATCCTTGTGCTCTGAGGGGGATCACTGATAGTGCAATTAACAGCAGTGAACTAGTGACACCTCAGAGCGACCACCAAGAATCTGCACCAAATAGTGATGAAGGTTATTATGACTCTACAACCCCAGGACATGATGAGGAAGAGGGAGATAGCATCAGCCAAAGCAAAAATGAACAGCTTCCAAGGGATAGCTATAGTGGGGATGCTTTGTATGAGCTCTTTGTTGAGCAGAACGATAGCCTCATGAATTCCCCTCCCAGTGATGAACAGTCTTTAGAAACAAAGCCTCTTTCTTTGGCAACCTCATTTGCAGGTATTTTAAATTTTCCTATGCCAGGGGGTATAAATGTTTCTCATATTCCAAACAAGCAAGCTATTCTGCTTCCTTTAGGCCAAGATAAATTGGACTTTATTCCAGAAGATGAAATCAGATTAGCTCACTTACAGCAGCTGACTTGTTGGGAACCAGGTGGAAAGACAGCACTTGAAAAAGGCCTGGCCTTTCAAGAAAAGGACATGTTCTTTGGTGATGTACACAATACTGACCTTAATAATATTGCTGCAGAAACTGACAGTATTATTGCCAAAAGCCAACAAGATGGTCTGAGCACAGAGCCACTTGTTTCATATGGTCTGAGCAGAAATGGGCAGGTGAAAGATGATTACTTGACAGACATAGCTGATGAGCATAATTGGACAGATCTTCTGGGGTCTCGCTGTTTAGAAGAAGCCAATAATATATACATGGAGGGCAGGCAGAATGTGTGTGGAAACTATAGCAATACGAACCTTCAACATCAGATGTCGGGAGAGAATTACACAGAAGAATACAAAAGTAGGAATTGTGATGAATGGGAACAACAAATGAAAGAAGTTGAGAATCAAGGTCTGAAAAATGTAGCTTCGGATAATATAAGTGTCAAAGGTGCAGTTGATGATTCCTGCGGAAATGTCTCTTCCTGTAATATAGCGGGAAAGGCCGAGGAGCAATGTGAACAAGCTATCAATTACTCACAGGCTTTAGTTGAATTCACAGCTAATAGAAAACTTTATCCTATTCTCTCTGATAGCCTTGGGAGTTCTGGTTCAGGTTCACACTTCGCAAAGGATATACATGCTCTGCCAGCAATGGTAACGTTTGATGTTGTTGATGTTGAGAATGAAGGTGAATGTGACCAGCAGAGTGAAATGGTCACAGATGAGGAAATTTCTGCATCTTATGAGACCTTTGATAACAATTATATGGCGAAAGAGCTTTATCACCATTGTGATGATAGAATGTTTCATATTTGTGCCCAGAATTCCTTCCTTGGCAACTGCTGGGGTGCTGCCAGTCTTCCGCGTCACTTTAGCCTTTATAAATTAAGTCCGTCGTTGCCAGCACCGTTATCCCTTAACAGAAGGAGCAAATCCCTTGATACTGACAGCTTGGAATCTGAACTCATTGATTTGTATCTGTCAAAGGTCACTTCAGTGTCAAAGAGCACCCCACAGTCTCCTGATGTTCCTCAGTACAAGCAGGACCGTAAGAAAGGATCGGTTTCTCATTGGTTTGGCAAAATAAGTGGTCAAACAGTTTCTTTAGAAACCCGGGAAACTGCAAACATTTCAAATTGCTTGGAGCAGCAGCTTCTTCAACATAGGGAAGAGCCTTTGTCTTCAGACGAGAGAAATACACAGTCCAAGTCTTTCTGTCCTTTGGATACAGTTTCGGGTACTGAGCACATTGGCCTGGGAGGAGACTTGAGTTTATACTGTCAATCTAATTCTATTAAACTGCCAGTTCAAAACTTGTCTGCTAAACAGCATCTGGAACCTATAATTAACAATAAAATGCTTCATAGCTCTAGAAAGTTGGTTAGACCCACCCATCTACCATTGCAAAATGATAGTTGTATGTTACAGTCAGGGACTGTTTCCTTTAATTCTTCAAGGGAAAACACTAATGGAAAACAGGCATATATTTCACCTTCATTAAATGAGAGACAAAAGGATGACTTTTCTAAAACTGTACCCTCAGTTCAGTATTCTGGTTCTGACTCTGAACTTGATGCTAAAGGATATAGGGATGTCGGGCTACCTCTGGCTCTACCTCCATTTTGCTCAAATAAAACAGAGAGCCTGAAACACAGCATGAACTTCACAGGACTTTACACAACTGCCAACAATAGCATGTTTAAGGGAAGAAGCGATCTCGAAGTGAAACTTCCTGTTGGCTGGATCAAAAACACTACAATGGATGTGTAGCATTTAACAGACTTTAGGACGGGAACATTCACGAGGGACTGCAGAATATTTTATTAATTTGTTTTTGTGTTACTGATTGTAAATTCACAAAACATTTTTTTAATATTCACCAAAGGCTTTAAATATTACTTTTTTTTAGGAAAGATATTAGTGTAGCACTATTTTTAAAAAATGTGAAATGCATGTTCTTTTTTTTAAAATATACGTTAGATGTGGTAAAGTGGATGATTAAAATAGAATTTCCACTACTTTGGTATAAAATGCTGCTTCGTTACAGGCGAAGTATGGGAATTTTGTGCTAAAATATACCAAATGTGACTCTTACCAGTTTGGAATTTTGTATTACTGTGCAAGCTTGATTTATTTGTACTTCCAGTATCTGTTCTCTCAATTATCTTTAAGGATTTCATACGGTTCTGTGCATTGGTTTTCTAACTCAAAATCAACTGAATGCAATGGTATTATCATTTAATTTTTCATACGGACTGGATTTTCAATCCAACAACATAAATAGTGGTAATCTGGCTTTCCTGTGCTTAAAATTAATATTAGACATTTCTATTTAACTGAAGTTTCTCTCAGTCAGGGCTACGTCACTTTTCAAGAATATTTTCTGAAATAAATGGACCAGTCAGAAACAATAAATTAGTTGAGTCGGACTAACTTGTTACCTGACATAGTAGAGTCATATAATAGGTAACTACAGTTCCATGATAAAAGGGCTATTCAGTAGTAATTGTTATGGGAGTACCTTAATCAGTATTTAAACCAAGCAAAAACTTTGGAAAGAAGTATTGCTTATACAGCAGGATTTATATAAAGTCCTAGACTTAAAAACTGATTTGAATTCCCCAAACATCCCTGATGTAGCACCTAATCATGATAGCCATCCGATCCCAGGTTTGATTCCAGATGAGATCAACTAATGTGGCATTTGGAAGAGAAAAGTTAATTATTGACAAGAGGAGCAGTTTTAAGATCATCCAGCGATTCATACTTGAGAACCTTTTCTCTTTAGGTTGAGCAACTGTCCAATACACGTTATCTAGTTTTGCTATAAATATTTACATGGATGAAATATGGTCATAGAGGACTATTTATCAGTTACTGTGGAATCATTTCTCTCAGTTGGGGGGAAATGGGGAACAAGCTCCAGTCCTACCTTATTTCACATCAGTTTTAAAATAATCAAAGGAATGATTAATTTAAGATAAATCAATAGTAACTAGAAACACTTAAAAGAATGAAATGAACACTACAAATTCTGTATGCTACATAAAATTAGTTGCTTTTCTACAATGCTACTATCTGATGTAACATAGCCACATTGCATGTTATCATTTGGATTTGGGTGAAGTGCAACAGTTAGTCAATGTGATCTATGAGAAATACACACAATTATGCATTTTTGTTTTTTCAACTTGGGTTGTGCCTAGAGACTGAGACATCTAATACTATGTCTGTGTACTGTGATTAAATAACTAAACAGAACTGAAACTCTGCTTGTTCTGTTTAACATTTTCTTGTTAAGTTTTAATTTGTAGCAGAAAGTTGCAATATTAATGCTAAGGTTTAAACCTAAAATGAAATTTCTATGCGCATACTTGATGCAACTGATAAATTTGTACATTTATCTTGTTAACTATTAAGTGTTACTTTTAAAGAAAAGGCTAGAAGGGAGAAAAGTCAGCTTCAGTTCCTGCTCGGTCTGTTACTTTGAAACTCGTGCTTCAGGCTTCTATTTATTTGGCTGTGCCTGCATATTTTGATTAACCTCCAGAACAGTCATTGTCTAAGAGCATTCATGAAAATACTGGTGGGTGACTGCGTGAGAAGATGTGGTAACGTCTTCAGCAGAGCAAGAATTGCTGCATTTTCTTTTGCACCCCATGATTGTACTTATTTTTGGAACACAATTAAAAATTTGATGTAATTCCCACTGTTGCAGAAGTAGACTCTGCTGCCACAGTCTTTCTTTCTCTTCTCTACCTGAATATGCAAATAAGTACTAGTGTAGCATTTTCAATGCAGATAATCTCCATTCCATTTGAAATTTGAAATAGATGCTATGTGAATGTGATGGAACTATTCTCAAACACTTTCAAATTTCAATGCCACCTGAAATACATAAATACTTTCATGAATGTGATAAGTCAGTTTGGTATATTAGCAGAAGTAGAAGCAAGTTATTTATTTCAGTGATCCATTATAATTGCCATTTCTCCTCTTCTTCCTCTGGAAGTTGAAATCTGAAATGGAAGCAAGTCCCAGTACAAATAATACATGAGAATGATACAGCATAGAATCACACAATTAGATCTAGTGTGCCTCTCTGCTGATATAAGTGTCTAATTATTTCCAATCTTCTTGTTCGCTCTAGTCCCACAAATACATAAATTCATAGTACAGAAATTCAAAATACTTGCATCAATAACCCAAGACAAACTTAACTTCTGTATAAGTAAACCAGTGAAAATCTGTAATTTTCTAGATTTATTTATCCATAAACTGTGTAACAACTTGCTGCTGCTGCTTCCATCTCCTACCTGGCGGCGCCCCCCACAACACATCTCTGCTGAAATATGGATCTCAAATTTTATTCTTTCGGAGTTTGTCGACTATATCAGTGGAAGTAAGAGCTCCACTACATCTGAGCTTTGTATTTGAGTTGTTTTAAGACAAAACAACTCTTTTTAAAACCTGATTTTTAACAATTAGTACAAAGTTATACTCGCGGTAACAACCTGCAAAGGTCAAGATTAACCCGTTTTTCCAACCGTTCATTCATAATGTTACACTATTAAGCAAACTTTCTCTGATCTCTTAGTTTATTTTGTATAAGATTAATATTTATTTATAAAGTATGATAAAATTACTTCTGAGCGATAAACAAAAACCGAGCATTGTTTTCTATAAATGTATTAACTCAGATTGGGACAATTTTAATATTTTATGTTTTGTACATAAATTGATTAAAATTTTGCTTTGCTGCAATAATTATTGCAAATGTAACTGTTCAGTCTAATTTTCTGCTGGTGTTAACTGTTAGTTTTTTTTTGCAAACATTTTCTTGGTTAATTTTGTTTGATACATGGCATGTTAATATTGGGAAAATTTAGTTTTTTTTTCAGGCAGCCATTACAAGGAACAGGCATTTTAAATCAAGCTCTTGAAACTCCTCCCAGCAATGTGTCTCCACCTTTTACCCATCCTTTCATTTTCTATCACATGGTGACCTCTGACATTCTTAAATGATGCTCAGTTGTTGCTTGATATTGACAGATTTGCACAATTGAGACCAGACAAATTTTGTATTATAAAACATTCTTAGAGCTGGCAAACCAGCATTAAAGTGGAGTTATTTTTAAACATTATTAAAAGAATGAAATTGGTTATCCTGTTTAGGAAATGCACAAGATTGAGATTTTGGTTTCTTTTTTGATCTATTTTGATTTTTATCCATTGTTCTGAAACCTATATAAGAATCCCAAATAATTAAATGTTTCAGAAAACTGTGGTGGTCATTTTTTCCATTATTATACATTAATATAGCTTGAGGTATCAAACTTTGGAGAGAGATTATGCTAAACTTGAAAAATGTTCCAAGTTTATGAAAAGATAGATACTGTCCAAACATTTGAATATGATGCTCGTCTTGTGTTAAACAGAAATTACTGGAAATACAGAAGAGGCATATCAGTAACTGAAAAGACAATGGGAAAGCTTCTTCACAAAAGTGTTCCAAACTGAATTATTAATCAGTGGTTGGGCATTTTTGGATGTGACTGACCCATGTATTGCCAACATTTATTGAGGTTGCTTGAAAGTATGAATTTTTAAATGTTTTTTTATGATATCAGTCTTATTTGGACATTTGGGTATAATTTTGTACAAGTGCATGCTTTGCCTAGTGAATGGTATATGCGTGTGTTCTCACATCAACAAAGGTCCAAATGGTGTCTCTGTTGTGTATAATAAATATATTGAGGTGCCTTAAGTAACAAGGTTTGGGCTAGGAACATTAATAAAATTGTTGCTGTTGTCATCTTGGCCAACAATGAATACTGTTGGCTGTCCACTGTTCTGCTTGCATGTATAACATGTTCTGTGGTAACTAAACATCAGGTAGTCAATGTTGTAGTCACTTTCAGTCAGTTGAGGCAATGTACTTTGTGTCGTGTAACCTCTTGTAAATATGTTGTACTGTACATAACAATGACTTTGATTGTGGAAATGCCTTTTATGTGTTGTAAATTGTATTGCAGGTCTTCAAAATCAAACTGGTATGCTCCAAATATTTATGACCATTTGTTCTTCCATTATCAGGTGTCTCAAATAATGATTTACACAGTTGTGTAAAAAAATAAATAAACCTAAACTATGGAGCGAAAAGTCTGTGATTTTTGCTTTCCTGAAGTCCTAATTTATTGGTGGCTAAATGGGATACAGTCACTAAAGAGGCAATTTTAGTAGCATTTTGTGTGTATTAATATGAAATAGAACACATGCCATTTCAGGCAAGCCTTTTTCACATTATCTTGGATATGAGAGGTAATGAACTTGTGTGGTCCAAATGTTAACAAAGTAATCAGCATCTGGGCAAGTTAATATTTGGCTGGCAATGATCTGTCAGACTGATGAGACTCTGCGATGTTAGTCTATTTCACAAATATTTTTAGATTTGACATTGAGGTTTAGTTTTAAAATTAAATTTATTGGTACAGTGGTTGGTGATACAGTATGGCTCCTCTTAACCTGCTCCAAACATCTTCACCTTATTTATCACATTGCTATTTTAGTCATAGCTACTGTAATAATTTAATCTTAAATTTCCCCACATTTTCTATAATCCACTAGGTTGCCTGTTGATTTGCTCCCTTTGCATATGCTAAAAGCCCCTCTTTTTCCTCCTTGTCTAGTCCAGAATATTCCTTGATATTCAGGGCTTTCTGGGATTGTTGCTCCAACATATCCCTGTATTCTCCCCATTTCCGCTGTTGATTTCCCCCCCCCAAGTAGCTTTGACAGTTTGTTAGCCAGATGCTGCCTTATTTAAAAAAAAATCTGCTTTCCTCCAATCCAAGCACTTGTATTTTTTGCAGATACTTTCCTCTTTTCCATAACAAACTTAAAACTGGGTGTTCTGGGTGCTTTCACTAATTTTTCCCAAATGTTATTTTGAGTTTGTGTCTGCTTCATTCTCCAGGTCTAACATTGGGCTGTTCTGTGTTGACATAAAAAGGCCTCCTGAATACATTTCTAGAAAGGGCCCCTCTGGCCCCTTCACACTACCATTGTCCCAATTAATGTTTGGGAAGATGAAAGCCCCTAATATAATTACCTATTATTACACACCTCAGTCGATTGTCTATATATCTGTTCCTCAATTGCCCATTGACTCTTTGAAGGCCTAACCCCAGTGCAATGGTGCAAGTCCATGGCCTTGAATTCAATTCTGATTGTGAAAGGTTCCAGGCCACCGTTTCGTGAACCCCCAAGCCTGCTGCTCCACCTCCATCCACCCTACTCCCCAAGTTGGGCAATGTCTCCAGTATTAATGCTATCCTGAATCTGATATTAAGTGCCATATGAGTGTTTTTACCAAGTCTTGTGTTAAAACCGGTCCAGGTGTCTGTGTCTTTGCACAGTGGTCTGTTCCCAAGCCCAGTTAATATCATTGTGGTTACCTTTCAGTCAAAAAAAAGGTGTTCCTACTTTAAGCCTGTTTTTCATGTATGTTTTTTCGATTGGTCATTGTCGTATCCAGTTAACCCTTAATGATTAGCCCTTAACAATCTGCTTTGGAGATATTTTTAAGCCAAACAGCACATAGCCTCACTCCTTTCCTCTGTCTGGTGGTCACTCATTTCTTCTCTGCCAGCAGTTCCTTAGTCTGAGGGCTGGCCACCTCTGAAAACTTTGCTATCCCTGTGGATTTCAGCCTCGCACCTTACATCTCTATGCTTCCAGTCAATGTTAAAGTTCCAACTCTGTGCTGAAACTATTTGAACTGTTGGCACTTTGTACAGTCATGGTCATCCTGACTGAAGCATTTAGGAATCCCCACAGGATACAGGCTTCACAACACAACTAGATTGTGCTCTCTTGCTATTTAAATAATCTTCAAGAACCTTACTGAAGACAACTCGAAGGAAAGAGCTAAATTCCTACACTCTAGACCTTTTGCAAAAAGCCTTAAAATATGAAAACAGTATAAAAACAACTTTAAATCACAATTGAATATCATAAAAGAGTAAATAACAGTAAAAATATTCTGAAATGGGAGAAAAGAGTACTAACCAAATGCTTAGCTGAGATGTTGCAGTGTTGATTCAAATGTTTCAGGACCAAAATGGCTTATCTCCCAGCTCCTTGGTACTTTCATTACAATTTCCAACTTTCAGACACACATTCAATGTACTGCTGCACTTGCTTATATCATAATTGACACATTATTATCTATTGCAATTCAATTTTGATTACTGAATTTTTCAAAGTAGTAGAGGATGCAGGATTTGGGAGCAAGGATGCAATATTTTACTCTCTTTACTGATTTATTTTGCTCAACAAGAGAGTAGTTGCATAACAGTACTCTGTGACCTCCTGCCTGGCTATTATATATCTCCTAGTTAATGGTAATTTTTAATGATAGATGGCAGTTTGCTTTCTTACTTGGCATTAACTAAGGACAAATAAAGGCACATGAAGGCCAGGTTCTGGGGTCTAGACAATTATTAAGAGAGTGGATAGCATATGCTCATGCATGGATGAAGCATGTTTCCTTTATGTTTCTGGAATTTTATGTATAATGCAATAATGTATGTTGTGGATAGAAAATATTAAAAGAAAATAAAAAAGATCCACTAAATCTGTTGGAAATTTAGCAACTGGGGGAGTAAAATTAGATTTCCTTACATTGATGGCGATGTTGAGTTATTCATCTTCACAGATGCCAAAAGCAACCTTGATATCCCTAAATAAGCAGGGAAGTAATTGTGTTTGGTTTCCCACTCATTAAACTCTTCAGAGACATCACCTGGAACCGATTTGTTCAAATAATTTATTCAGGCTCATCTCAAGGCTCAATCATAAAGAATGCAAATTGACATTGCTATCCTTGATGCAGTGGTAATTCAATCTTGAACATTGAGACTAATCATCTGGTGGGTAATGATTTAGCTGTTCATTGTAGTTTAACCTAAAGCAACTGCTTCAGGACCTTACCATGTGAAAAAAAATCAGTGATGCTTCTATACAATTTTTATCTTGTTGCAGGTAGAATTTGCAATCCCTATTTACATTTTGAAGCAATTTTATTTCCTTAATCAATAGCAGCATACATTTAAAGATGGCAAATTAATGTCTGGAAAATAGTTAGAGAAGGCAGTGTTCATGGATGACTTGTTTTGATTTTCTTTTCTAAACAGTGACATTGCTATCCATTACCTCTGGATAAGAGCATTTTCAATATCAATTCAGCCACGAATACACAGTGCGTTCTGATGTTGTCCAGGCTATTCCCAAATATCATATGGTCAATCCTTGAGTGAAACACTGTTGGAGAGCTGCAGTAAACAGACAAACAGAAGCTTAAAGTATAGGAGGTATGGTTAGTAAGTTTGCAGATGACACCAAAATTGGTGGTGTAGAGGACAGTGAAGAAGATTATGTCTGAGTACAGCGGGTTCTTGATCAGATGGGCTGTTGGGCCAAGATGTGGCAGATGGAGTTCAATTCAGATAAATATGAGGTGTTGCATTTTGGTCAGACAAATCAAGGCAGGACGTATACACTTAATAGTAGGGTCCTTGGGAGTGGTGCCAAAGAAACGTTGGGGTGCAGGTTCATAGTTCCTTGAAGGTGGAGTCACAGATAGACAATGTGGTGAAGGTGGTGTTTGGTACGCTTGTCTTTATTGGTCAATGCATTAAGTTGAGGAGTTAGGGTGTCATGTTGCAACTGTACAGGACATTGGTCAGGCCACTTTTAGGATACTGAATTCAATTCTGGTCTCCCTGCTAAACTTGAAAGCATTCAGAAAAGATTTACAATGATGTTGCTTGGGTTGGAGGGTTTGAGGATTAGGGAGAGGCTGAATAGGCTATAGCTATTTTCCCAGAAGGTCAGAGGCTGAGGGGTGACCTCATTGAGGTTTATAAAATCATGAGGGGCATGGATAGGGTAATAGTGGTGGACACTAATACAATTACAAAATTCAAAAGGCATCTGGATGGTCATATGAATAGGAAGGGTTTAAAGGGATATGAGCCAAATGGTGGTAAATGGGACGAGATTAACTTAAGATATCGGATTAGCATGGATGAGTAGGACTGAAGAGTCTGATTCTGCACTGTACAACTCTATGATACTATAATAACCTGCAGCTCTAATAGTATTTCTGTGAGGTCTTTAAAGCAATTGAGCAAGTGGATGTTTGTTCATATGACAACACCATTCACTCCCCTTATTCATTTGGAAGGAATGACAACTCTTCACACCATGCTTTGCCTTGACTTCTGGAATGTGACAACTGTAGCTAACTTCAAGAAGAAAGATAAATTATATTAGAAAACTATTGAGCTAGTTCCCTTTTTCCATAGTAGGGAAAGTTCTGACATATATTCTCCTGAATCGCTTACTCCATGTGGCTGAAGAAATCTATCCAAAGACATGAGGTAGATTTAGACCTTCCAGAGCAACCTCTGACATGGTCATTGTTGCCAGACCAATCTAAGTAAAATGTTGAGGAAACAACAGGAACTTTCTACTGTATTCATCTGACTGGAGCATTCTACTCAGTAAATTAAGGTTCTGTGGATTGTGCTTTAAAGATAAGAATGTCAAAGAAACTTCATTACAATTCTGTATAACTGCCATTGTCTTGAGTAGGTGATCTGAAACCGTCACCTTCAAAAGTTGGATCAGGGTCAAGCAAAGCTGTATGATAGTTCTTACTTTTCTCAATATGCCATTGCTGATAAGAAGATCCAGTGCCAGGTTAGCTGCACTAACTTGGCTTTCTAGAAACTGGAGCAGTTGAGTGTTTGACAACAAAGACCTCTGAAAATCAATAGGAAATCTAGCGTACAGAGTAGTTGTCATTGCCACACCCCTGTACCAAAGTGATACTGAAACAGTCTCAAACTCTAACGTGTCATTATTAATGAACTTCCATCACAAATGCCTCCTCTAGATTTCAAGGAAGGATGATTGAAGAAGCATTGCAGTCCTTGAAGAACATTCAGGCCAGTGCAAAATGAACCTGAAGTTGCTGTAGTGCATGCTGTCAGGGTAGCCAATAATCATCCCCTGCCAAGTCTCAAGTAGTTAATCTTCCAGGAAAGAATGAAATAAATGCTTCAAAATACTAACACTCTCCTTGAAGCAGTGCAGCATGGATATTCATGACTTGGATGAGCTTGTTTCCAATTGCTACCAATGGAATTAAAGGGAAAGTACTTTGCTAGTTATAGTCAGGAATGTAGGAGTTTTGATCAATAAATTTGTAGATGAAACGAAAAGTGGTGTGGTGGTAAATAGTGAGGAGGACAGCCTTAGATTACAGGAGAATATAACATAGGCTAGTCAGATGGTTGATTAATGGCAAATGGAACTCAATCCAGGTAGGTGTGAGGTGGTGTACTTGGGCAGGACAAACAAGGCAAGAGAATCCATGATTAATGGTACTACCCTGGGAAGCAGCAACGGTTAGAGGGACCATAGTGTGCATGTTCACTGGTCCCTAGTGGGATGAACAAATAGATAAAATGTTTAAGAAGATATATGGAGTACTTACCTTTATTAGAGTTGAGAGTGTGGTGCTCGAAAAGCACAGCAGGTCAGGCAGCACCACATTTTCGACTCTAATCTCTCGCAGCTGCAGTCCTCACTTTCGCCTAATTATCTTTATTAGCTGAGACATAGAGTTTAAGAGCAGAGAGGTTATGCGATATGAAAATTTGGTTAGGCCACAGCTAGAGTATTGTGTGCAGTTCTAAATTCCACATTATAGGAGGAATGGGACTGCAATGGAGCGGGTAAAGAGGAGATTTAGTAGGATATCGCATGGGCTGAAGAAAATTTGTTGTGAAGGGAGATTGATTAGACAGGAATTGTTTTTCTTAGACCAGAGAAGACTGAGGAGGGATATGATTGAGATGTATAAAAGCATGAAGGGCATAAACAGGAAAGACAAGGAAGAAACATTCCCTTTGGTGGAGGGGACATAGATTTAATGTAAGAGGTAGGAGGTTAAGAGGATATATGAGGAAAAAACATTTCCATTTGGAAGGAGATGGGAATCTTGAACTCACTGCCCACAAGGGTGGTAGAGATAGAAAGTTGAAACTTTATTGCTGGAACAGCACAGCAGGTCAGGCAGCATCCAGGGAACAGGAGATTCGACGCATCTGCAGACCTCACTTTCTCCTGGTAGAGATAGAAACCCTCATAACATTTAAAACTATTTAGTTATGTACTTGTGATGCCAGGCCATACAACACTGTGGATCAAGTCCTGGAAATTGGGATTAGTGCAGTTAGATGGGTGTTTTTAAAAAATGCAATCTTAATACGCCAAAGAGACTTTTCTCAGAGCTTTAAACCACCATGACTATGATTATTACTCATAAATAGCACAAAGGAAGATGGTTATGGTTGTTGGAGGACAATCATCTCAACTCCAGGCCTTCTCTCCTCAGAGTAGTGTCCTAAGCTCAATCAGCTTCACCAATTTCATTGATGGCTTCAATTCATCATAAGGATGCAGGTAGGGATGCTTTCTGATGGTGGTGCATTGTTCAACACATTGTTCACCGCTCCTCAGAAAATGAAGCGTCTGCATCCAAATGCAACAAGACCTGGTCAATATTCAAGCCTGGGGCTGTTAAGTGGCAACTAATATCCACACCATGGTAGACAATGACTACTTTCATGAAGAGAGAATCCAACCATTGTCCCTTGACATTTCATTATTTTACCATCACTGAATCCCCCACTATTAACTTTCTGGGCTTAGCATTGATCAAAATTTCAGCAGGTGTGGCACTCTGAACTGTCCCTATTCACTACCACACTCCTCCACTTCTCCTTTAAATCCTCCAATTTTCTTCAGCTCACAGGTGTGACCATAGGTATTGGCAATAGGCCCCAATTATACCTGTCTCTTTGTGGGGTATGGGGAATATTCCTTGTTCTAGCCCTACTTGGGACCTACCCACAACTCTTTCTCCTGTACATTGATGACATAATCAATGCTACTTTCCTCTCTTGTCCAGAATTGGAAAAGATTATCAACTTTGCTTTCAAGTTTCACTCTGCTCTCACGTGTAGCTGTTCCATCTCTGATGCGTCCCTTTCCTTCCTTAACATCTCTGTTTCCATTTCTGGGATAGGCTGGCCACTGATATCCATCACAAACCCACTGACTCCCAGTTATCTTGACTATACATCCTCACACCCTGCTTCCTGTAACAACTATTGCATTTTCTTAGTTTCTCCATCTCTGTCACATCTTTTCTGATGATGCCAGCTTCTACAAGTGGGTATAAAAATGTCCACCTTCTTCAACCAGCGCAGTTGTTGACAGGGCCCTCGGCTTGGTCTAACCCATCTCCTGCATTTCAGCCCTCACCCCCACCCCCCCTTCCTCCCACAATAATGATAGGGTTCCCTCTGGTCCTAGGCAAAAGTGAGGACTGCAAATTCTGGAGATCAGATTCAAGATTAGAGTGGTGCTGGAGAAGCACAACAGGTCAGGCAGCATCTGAGGAGCAGGAAAATCGATGTTTCGGATCCACTCTTCATCAGGAAGGTTCTTCCCTCTGGTCCTCACCATCCCACCACCATCCACATTCATAGGATCATTAGACCTCATCTCCTTCACCTCCAGTGGGATGCCACCACCAGACACACATTCCTCACCCTTCCTTTGTCAGCCTTCCACATGGACTGTTCCCTCTGGGATACCTTAGTCCATTGTTCCTCCATTCCCAACACCTTCCCATATGCCCATGGCACCTTCCCATGCATTCACAGAAGGTGTAGCATTTGTCTGTTTATTTTCTCCCTCCTCACTATTCAGACAGTTTCCAGGTGAGGCAGCAATTTGATATGCTTTTTGGACCAATTGATCTTTGGTCAATTTCTCTCTGAAGCTCACAACATAGTCTGGAAGCACAGTCTCTCAGCTTGGTTTGTCAATTTCTCTTCTATCAATTTAAGTATCTTCTTACTTAATGTCCATATATTAATTCAAAATGACTAAATCCTGTGTCTTCCAATAGCTTTATTGGTTTATCTCTTTGATTTGAAACACAAGTAAATACTTTTTTTTAATCCCGCTTCATTTTATTTAGGTCAAGTCATATCCCAGACTGAAATTTGGCTTGATAGAATTTAGTTTTCATCTTATTATGGTAGTCTTTCACTGAATCACAAGCATATTTGATTTTAACAATGAAACACTGTGTTACACAAACACAGTGAAGAAAATGTACAGTAAACCAATCTTTATACATTGAACACATTTGACAAAACATCACTCATTCCCTTGTCCATCATATCTCAAAGGTGTAACTGATAATTCAATTCCCAGTCTTCAGAATCTGCTAATTTCTTCCTTGAGTTTTGATACAACAATGGTTAGACCTTCTCAGCTTCAAATAACCTCTTCAGGGATTTAATCAAATACTGGTTAGGGTTAGGATCTGGAACCTACAAATTTAGCTCCTTACACTGAGGTAACTTATTTCCTACTAGTTCTGATTTATCTCCCTTCTTTAATGAAAACAATTTTACATATTTAGCTTCAACGAGGACTACTGCAAGCTCAATTGAAACCAAAAGGTACAGGTGTTTTACCCACACCAACAAAAAAACCAACCACCTGGATCCTTCTCACTGAAGCACAATGAACTACATTGAGAGAATTTCATAAATGTACAAAGTAAACAATGTAAACAAATTCCCATGGGACATTCAAAGATTTTTTTTTGACAAATTATTGCTTCAGACAGAATTACAAGTAAATAATTAAAATCCTTCATAAATGAGGTCAAACCCACATGCTACTTGTTCATAATCCAAACTTGACAATAAATGATATTTCACTAGATATTAATCACATATCTTGCAACATAATAACCACCAAGAACTTATTACTTCCAAGGCAGGAGAAAAGAGATGGAAAGCAGCAAAAAAAGAATGATCCATCTCAGCTTCAATTACGCACAACAGCTGGAACTGCAACTGAAAGCTGTATATTACCAGTCACTGTATAGACAAAATGGCACACCATTTATCATATCTGACACTAGGGGAAGCACTTAACTATGAGTGATAATTCTGTCAAAATGTATTGTTTTGATTTAATTAAAGACAGAATGTACAGGAGATTAATTAACTGAAATGGAGACTGAAGCAGATGAGGAAAAGGTGTAGTTCTTCAGAGAGAAGAGTCAAAATAATAGTTAATTGTTGTCAATAATGAGTAGTCATGAGTAGTTTGTTTTGAGTCAGAAATCCCTTTAATCCCTTTAAGAGAAGGCACCTTTTATTTAAAGTTTTGATGTGAGCTTCACAAAATAGCAAAACAAGTATATTTAATTGGTTACATGTATTTTGATCGATATCATTTCTATTAAATGTCAAAATTCCTTCCAGTCCTGAAGAAACTGTTACTTTTTCATGAAGTAGCATATAGTTCCATAGGCAACAATAGTGCTTTGCTTGCTTCTTCAATTCTTCATTCCTCAACATCCACAGTCAATGCCTGCAGGTTGTTCAATCACTGAAGAAATCAAAGGCAAGTCCTGTTTGTGGTACAATGAGTAAATCATTATAATGCCACTGAACACATGACTCTGATATCAGTTAGAAATGAGACACAAGCCCAGAATGAGCATATGGTGAAAGATGTCTAAAAGAGAGAATGGTATTTGTAGTAGTATATCTCATAATATGTTTGATAGCAAGTAAAGAAGTGTCATAGTACATTGAAGTTTGATGAATCTCACTTAGAAATAAGGAGCAAGCAGCCTCAGGTTCAATGTCTGTGCACTCACCTGCACCCCAGATATTTCAGACAAATACTTCAATATCCTGATAGCAGTGTTGACTTAAAATATAAGGAAAAATACTTTCCTTAGTTGACATTCACAGATTTCACACTTTCTATTAGGAGTCATTGAATAGCAATTTATAAAGTCTTTATGCAACTGGGAATAATAAATTCTATTGTGGAGTTCTGAATTGCTCCATGTTTTCGGGAATACATCAAATTTGCAACCCAGTCAAGCACTAAATAGCACCTCAAGAAGGAAGCTTGAGCTGATCTTAATTCAAGTCCCCAGCCAAGAAATAATGGCTTGATCTTCCAGTCTTCAGATAGTCAGAGACCCGATTAATCTGAAAATTGCACGTGGGACCCCACAAAAGTCTTGATGGGATGACTGTGAGGGAATTGCTTGAGAAGTTGAAACGTCTGATGGGCAATTTCCTGACATCTGGAACTCTCCTTGCTTTCATGCCATGAAAAGTGGATGCAACTACCACAGGGATTTCCTGCATTCTTTCTGGAAGAGTTCCTGCACTTGAGGACTGCTGCAATCCTCCATTAGAAAGTGGGCCCCAAACATCACAAATAAAGTACCATGCAACTTTTTGTCTTAAGCATTCAAAATAATCGCTGATCAAAGTCAATTCTTGCAAAGCTGAGATCAGGGGAGCTATTTTTGGTAAAAGTGAAAACAAATCCTCAATGGAAACATTGTGAATAAGACTGGCATATTTGAAAGTCTGACTGTTGACTGAATGCTGCATCTATTTGTGGATTACCACAAATTGAATTTGTCTGGAGGTTTGAAAATTGAATCCTGTAACTTTGGCACTCAAATGTAGATCAGACGCATGTCTCATGGAACAACAGGTTCCTTGCATTCACTTCCACTAAAGATCATAATGTGCTGACTTGCACACCGGTACACTGCAGGAATGCCCTGGAACTATGTGAAAGGGTGTGCAAGCTCATGGCTGGCATATTAGAGCTCCCGGTGAAGAAGGTCTACAGGAAGTATATCCTATCCCTGGGAGAAAAAAAGATGCCACCTCACTTATCTAATCCACCTGATGGTGCTCTGCCATCCTTGACATGTCCTTCCCATATCCATACAATAAATAGGTCCCCTGCAACTTGTCCATGATAAAGAACTTCATTACTCCTGGTATCACCTGCATGGTGTCCAATGAAGTGTAGCATCACAGATCTTATTCTTTTCAAGTGAAGTACTCAGAGAATCTTTGAGTAAGTGATGAGTTAATTGTGTAATTTTGACCGTATGCCCCCAGAAAAAAAACACTGAATATGTTTCATAGATCCACTTTAGGGCTTGAACAATAAATTAACACAAAATGTAAATAGCCCTTTAGTGTAACTTGAATTTTACATGAACACCAAAATAGCCAGTCACTGATAGGAAAGGGTGTTAAGACAAGTGCTGGCCACCAAAATACTTTGCAGTCTTTTTAAGAGAGCTTACAGACATTTTAAATTACAGCCAACCCATTAAAATCCAGAAGAAACTCACAAGTCTGGCAGCAGCTGTACAGAGATCATTAGAGATCCAGGTGGCTGCTCCTGGTATAGACTTCAATTCCTTCATCAAGATATGCTAAATGAGGGCAAAATGGATGCTTCACCTCAAAGACCTATCTTCACAACTCAAATGGTCATTAGCACCAGAATGCACTGGTGAAAATCAATCCCTCCCTCCAGGACTTGTGTATCATTGAATCTATATGACTTGGCACTCTTACAACATTGAGCCAAAGTAATCTTTGATTCGAGTTAAGGTTAGTCTGTCACTACCTCACGTGTGGCAGAACCTTATCGTGTGTAATTGGAAAATATGGGAAGATTAATAAAATGAGATTCTCAACATAAAAAAAAAGTCGATTTTTCACCCATGATTTTAATGGTGAGATGGATCCTCACTAGTGAGTGATAAGAGGTCTATTTGCATGCATTAACTTCTCATGATTACTTAATTATGCCTCATGTTTATGTTGTTTGCAATTTTAGGCTATGTTCTGTAGGTAGCGAACATGTACATCCTTTGTCCTCAGAGGCTGATATCAGACACACACCACAGTCACGACATTTACAATAACTATCTCCCATGTTTCCCATAACCCTGTATATTTCTCATTATCAAGTATGTTAATTTCCTCTTGAAAATTACCATTGAATCTGCTTCCACAACCCTTCCAGGCAGTGTACTCCTCATTTTTTTATGAATTATGAAGTTGTTGTTTGCCTAATGACACAAGTTCACGTTGAAGTAAACAGTGAGTCATGTCTTTTAACCTAATTCCCCTGAACACTGCTTTATTGGAATATGTTCCCTGCAATGAAAAAGCACCTTAAATATAAGTATTTTATAAATTGACAACAGAAATGATGAATGAATGATTAATGACTTTTTATTGTCATGTGTATTTTAAAGTGAGAAAAACCTTTCCTGTATGTGGTAACGAGAGTCCATCAGTCCTGAGCTCATCATCAATGATGCAACAATCTTTGAAGTTGTCACTCTTACGGTGCCATCTTTCGCAGCTTGGCCGATTCTCCTCTGCCATGGCCTCCTGTGCCAGACCCACCAATTCCAGAGTTGCATCTCTCAACACTGGGCCCACCTCGACGATATTGCTGTGATGCCCTTCTGCCATGGCTTCACTGCCACCAACGCCAGACCTAACTACAGCAAAGTCACCGATCTTCAGGTGCCATGTTTTGCCGCTGGTCCAATCTCACTGACGTCACCTCCACAGATATCGCAGCTGCTGATTCTGATGCTAGGTCCTATGTCCACCTTGGAAAAGTAAGTAGGGAAACACTCACTGCCACCACCAGGTCTACACTGGGCCTACTCACCACCACCATGTGGTCTGCTCTGGGCTCATTCACTGCTTCCACAAAATCTACATTGGACACATTCACTGCCCCCATGAGATCTACACTGGGGCCACTCACCGCCACGAGGTCAACATAGGGCCCATTCACTACTGCCACGAGGTCTAGGCTGGACCCATTCACCACCACCATGAGGTCTATTCTGGTTCACTTGCCACCACGAAGTCTACACTGGGCCCATTCACCACCGGCACGAAGTCTACACTGGACCCACTCATCGCAGCTATGAGGTCTACTCTGAGCTCACTGGCCTCCACGAAGTCTACACTGGGCCCATTCACCACCGCCATGAGGTCTACAGTGGGCGAATTCGCCACTACCACAAGGTCTGCACTGGGCCCACTCGCTACTACCATGAGGTCTACACTGGGTTGACTTGCCGTTGCCATGAGGTCTAAACTGGGCTCACTCGCCATTGCCATGTGGTCTACTCTCGGCCCACTCACTGCCGCCACGAGGTCTCTACTGGGCCGACTCGATGCTACAATGAAGTCTACTCTGGGTCCTCTGGTCTCTGCTACCGTGAGATCTACACTGGGCTCGCTCACCGCTTCCACGAGCTATACACCGGCCCTACTCACCGCCACCATGAGGTTCCTTGAAATGCTGTCTAAACTCAGGACAAGAGGTAAATAAAAAGATAATAAAGATAATCAGTTGTAGCAGACGTGCCCTGGAGTCGGAGGATGAAATAAAACACTCCACACCTCACGGTGCCCACCTCTCCCTGAAAACCTCGAGGGTGTTGATGGACATCACGTTCTCCTTCTCTAAGGACACCCAGGGACGGACATAACCGCGGAAGAGGGGCAGGCAATTGGCTCTAACGACCCTCTCCACTGCCCACTGCCTGGACCTGTTTATGGCCAGTTTGGTCAGGCCCAGGAGCAGACCCATGAGGAGGTCCTTTGACCTACCCTTCCCCCTCTGCACCAGGTGCCCAAAGATCAGGAGCATGGGACTGAAGTGCAGCCAAAAGCAGAGAAGGAGGTTTTAAAGAAACTCAAAAAGGGAGTGCAAACACCCACACCCAATATATACATGATCCACAGACTCCACACCACCACAGAACAAGCAATTGGGCTGGGAGGACTATACTGTTCTTTATCTCTTTTTTTCTGACACGTGCATAGTCCTTGACACTGATCCAGCTCCCTCAGAACCAGCTCTCACACTGAAAAGAACCTCTGACAAGCCTGTTTTATTTTTCTTTTTTCTTCTCTTTTTCCTTTTTACTTCTTTCTTTTTCCCCACGCTACTGCCTAACAGCGGTAGTGCTTATTTTTCCACAGCATCCATGTCATGTGTGTGCAGGTGTAGGACACAGTGAAGAACAACAAGTGTGTAAATCTTTATTTGTATTCCACAACCAGGAAGAAAGGCAACAGCTGAGTGGCCAGTGACAAGCAGTGCCCTTCTCAAAGGGCAATGCTGTGTGATCAAACAGTGAAGGTGAGGGCAGGGATCAAATCAAAATAGAGTTGGAGGGGGGAATAATACACTCCCATCCCTGCAGTGCCCACCTTTCCCTGAAAATCTTGAGGGTGTTGATGGATACCGCATTCCTGATGCCATTTTACCACCTCCCCAAAACAAGGACATTGAGTCCATGAAAAGACCTGCATAATCAACATGTAACCGAGTCCAGTGTTTACCTGACCATTCCCATGAATGTAGGGGAGCTGCAGTAATCTTTGTCCTTGTTGGCACTTATGGGCACTGCGCCATGTCTTCATCCAATCCTAGCCACCAGACATAACTTCTCACCAACATCTTCATTTTGTAAACCGCTGGATGACCCTGGTGGAGTTTAGCCAGTGTCTGGTGGCAGCTTTTGCTCAGGACAATCACTCTTGCTCCTGAGAATAACGCGTCATTTTTTATTGTGATCTGGGCTCTCCAGGTCCAAGAAGGTTTCAATTCTTGTTGTGACGGACCTTTTGTTTACCTCATCAGTGTCGGCTGTTTCAGTTTTTCCAGGACTGGATCTTTCTGTGCCCAAAGTCTGATATTGTCAGCTGTGATTGGAAGAAAATTTAAAACCATTATGGAATCTTCCAGTTGCCATACCACCAGTGGATTTGCACTTGCATTTGTTACATGGCCTCCCAGATAGGGTTCCACTTGTAATTGTACACACTTAGCATTAAAGCCCACCACGGAATTTGGCCTAAAGCTATGGATTGCACTGCCTTGTGCTGTTTAAGTAAACCTAGCAGGAGTTTATGGTCCATTATTATGACAAATTTATGTCCGTTAAGATATTAGTGGAACTTCCTGACTCGAAATATGACCCCAAACCTTCCTTCTCTATCTGATGTATTTACACTCTGCATTTGTCAAAATCCTGGATGCACTGGGTGCTCCTTTCCATTGGGGCATCCATGAGTCAATACCACCCCGATGCTGTACAGGAAGACATTACCTGTCAGTATCAGATCTTGCTTGGAATCATAGTGTGCCAATACTATAGAGGATGGTAGCTGTTTCTTCAGTTCCTTGAAAGCTATGGCGTGGCTACCCAAGCATTTGCAAGGCTGACCCTTTTTTAAGCATTGGTGCAAAGGGGCCAGGTTGGAGGCCATGTTATGTATGAATTTTCCTTATTAATTCACCAGCCATAGGAATGACCTAAGCTACAGTACAGAGAGCCAGGGCAACTTTGATCACCCACACTTTATCTTCCAACAGGTGTACTCCAGTCTTGTCGACTCTGTAGCACAAGATGTCTCTTCTAAGGCATATGCCTGCCTGGAGAAATGTTTAAGGATTATGTCCAAGTTCTCTATGTGCTTCTTATTGATCTTCCCTGTTCTAAGTGTGTGATCCAGATAAATAGTGACCTGGGATAGACCCATAGTCCTCCCATAGTCCAAAGATGTGCAGGTCAGGTGAATTGGCCATGCTAAATTGCCCATAGTGTTAGCTGCATTGGTCAGAGGGAAATGGGTCTGGGTGGGTTACTCCTTGGAGGGTCTGTGTGGACTTGATGGGCCGGGTGGCCTGTTTCCACACTGGAGAGAATCTAATCTAAAATGGTATTCCCCGAGCTCAGTCAGACTGGTGAGGGTGTCCACTTCCATCAAAATACCCTGCAACTCATGTGCTTCAGTTGCTGGCATTTTCTAATATTAAAGCCAGTTGTAATGGCTGTTTAAATTCCAGTTGAGCTTAGTAGGCATTTTTGCATAGTTATATCATAGCATATGCTATAGTATAGCAATTTAT
Source organism: Chiloscyllium plagiosum (assembly GCF_004010195.1). Classification (NCBI taxonomy): domain Eukaryota; kingdom Metazoa; phylum Chordata; class Chondrichthyes; order Orectolobiformes; family Hemiscylliidae; genus Chiloscyllium; species Chiloscyllium plagiosum. The sequence goes on from NC_057724.1 coordinate 47,389,024, forward strand.
TGTTATGTTTATTTATGAAAATACACAAAAATGTGTATAAATCAGAATAATCTGGCACCATTTTAATTACATAAATTATGAAAAGAAATGAATCATTCAAAGTCAGGACGAATATACCATTGTTGAATGATGTCATTCAGATTCTAAAATGTTCCAGCTTCCTTTCAAAGGATGAAGAATGAAATAGTGGCAGTCTGATCTATTTGTGTAGTGTACCTACTGTAGTGATTGTAATGAGGTTAGCCAGGTGGACCTCAAAGAATATGAGTTCCCTGATTGGGGCTGTTATCTAGTCCTATCAGAGAGCCCCAACCACAGCTTCTTGATTTCTTAAGTGGCTATGGGATGCCGCCACACTCTGCAAATGCCAAAGCTGTCCCTGAGGCTGCAAGGCCCCCCCCCCCCTGCTCCAACACCCCACAAGGAGGAAGCCTGTTGAAACAGCACCCACTGCTGCTGGCAGGGCTCAGAACGCCACCTCTGCCAAGGTTGCCTCACTGCTGCTGATACTCCAGATGCCACCATAGCCAGGAGACTATCTCAACTGTCGGGGATCATTAATCCCACATACCAAGCAGTCTCTCAGCATCCCATTAAAGGTTAAACCAAAGTCGTATTCCTCTACCATTCATCTTAACTGAGTCAAAAATCCTGATACGGATTTCCCCGGTTCTCGGGTTGCTGAGTAAAACCAATAACATCTCAGAATTAGAGGAGGCTTGGGATTGCAATATTTCTTTGTTAAATCTGTCAACTCTTGAAAGATTTTAGCATCCGCTGCCTTAAAGAAAGTTAGACTTCTAATAACTGAAGAAGCTGAAGTGAATTGAATTGAATTTATTTTCATATGTACCAAGGCACAGTGAAAAGCTTTGTCTTGTGAGCAATACAGGCAGATCACAGAGTTAAGTAACATAGATAAGTACATAATAAGTAAACAGCGGCAAAAACAAAAACACAGGTATAGGCAAATGTTAAGGGTTTGTGAGTCCATTCAGTATTCTAACAACAGCAGAGTAGAAACTGTTGCGAAACCAGCTGGTGCATGTGTTCAGGCTTCTGTATCTTCTCCCCGATGGTGGAGGTTGGAGAAAAGCATTGCCAGGGTGGGATGGATCTTTGAGAATGTTGGCGGCCTTTCCTTGACAGCGAGCCTGGTAGATCGATTCTGTAGATGGGAGGTTGGCCGTTGTAATGGCCTTTGTAGCAGCCTTTGTGACAGTTGCAGGTCCACAAGCTGTCAAGACAATTACTCGTTGCTTTTCACCTGCCCCAATGTCATTTTCTAAGAAAAAGGAATGCATTTTTTCTAAATGCAGAGCTCAGTCTTTAATGGCAGGATCGAACAAATCAAGCTTCCCAAATAATAGCATGATGCCAGAAATACTTGCCCTAACTCAGTGATGATAGTAGCTTGTGAATTTCTTCAGGCATCTGCTTTTCTCTCATTGCTTCTGAAATAACTCCACAGTGTCCAGTGTCCCGTCACCAAGTCACCCTTTATTAGCACTTAGAGAGTCCTTGACACTGATCCAGCTCCCTCAGAGCCAGCTCCCAGAGTGAACAGGATGTCTGACACTCCTGTTCTTTTTTATAAACCAGAGCTCTCTGATTGTACTAGATAACAGCCCCAAACAGGGAACGCATATTCTATGAGGTTCACTTGGCTTTGTGAAAAGTGGACCGCATTACAATCACAACAGTAGGTACACTACATAAATAGATCAGACTGCCACTATTTCATTCTTCATCCTTTGAAAGGAAGCTGGAACAGTTTAGAATCTGAATGACATCAGTCAACACTGATACAGAATTATGATGCCAGATGTTTTACCAGGCTGACTCATGTCTGTGGTAAGCAAGGTACTGGAAAGGATTCTGAGAAGTAGGAATTATGACTATTTGGAAAAACATAGTTTGATTTAAGATAGTCTGCATGGCCTTGTGAGAGGCAGTTCATGTCTCATAAGCCTTATTGAGTTCTTTGAGGATGTGACGAGACAGTGGATGTGGTGTACCTGGATTTCAGTAAGGTATTTGATAAGGTTCCCCACAGTAGGCTTATTCAGAAAGTTAGAAGATATGGGATACAGAGAAATTTGGCTGTCAGGATACAGAATTGGCTGTGATAGTGAGAGATAGTGGATGGAAAGTATTCTGCCTGGAGGTCAGTGACCAGTGGAGTCCTGCACGGATCTGTTTGTAGGCCTCTGCCATTGATAGCTTTATAAATGAATTGGATGAAGGAGTGGAAGGGTGGGTTAGTAAGTTTGCTGATGACATAAAGGTCGGTGGGATGTTATTGATAGTGTTGAGGTCTGTTGCAGGCTACAAGAAGACATTGACAGGATGCAGACATAGAACATAGAAGATAGAACATAGAACATAGAAGAATACAGCGCAGTACAGGCCCTTCAGCCCTCGATGTTGCGCCGATCCAAGCCCACCTAACCTACACTAGCCCACTATCCTCCATATGCCTATCCAATGCCCGCTTAAATGCCCATGGCTCAATAAGGCTTGTGACCTGGGCTGAGAAGTGGCAGATGGAGTTCAACCTGGAAAAGTATGAAGTGATTCATTTTGGAAGGTAGAATTTGAATGCTGAATACAGGGTTAAAGACAGGATTCTTGGTAGTGTGGAGGAACAGCAGGATCTTTGGGGTCCACATACATAGATCCCTAAAAGTTGACAACCAGGTTGATAGGGTTGTTAAGAAGGCATATGGTATTTTGGCTTTCATTAACAGGAGTTTGAGTTTAAGAGCTGCGAGGTTTTGCTGCAGTTCTATAAAACTCAGGTTAGACCATACTTGGAATATTGTGTCCAGCTTTGAGTTTTTCATTATAGGTTGCTTTAGAGAGGGTGCAGAGGAGATTTACCAGGATGCTGCCTGGATTGGAGTGCATGTCTCATGAAGAGGCGTTGAGTGAGCTCAGGCTTTTCACACTGAAGAGAAGAAGAAAGAGAGGTGACTTGGTACAGGTGTACAAGATAATAAGAGGTATAGTTAGGGTAGATAGCCAGAGACTTTTCCCCAGGGCATAAATGGCTGTCATGAGGGGTCATAATTTTAAGTGATTGGAGGAAGGTATAGAGGAGATGTAAGAGGTAGGTCCTTTAGGTAGAGAGTGCTGGGTGTGTTGAATGCACTGCCAACAGTGGTACTAGAGTCAGAGACATTAGGGACATTTAATTGACTGCTGGACAAGCACATGGATGGCAGTACATTTAGGGGTGTGTAGGTTATGTTGATCTTAGATTTGGGATAGCCTGCTTTAGCTACCCCAAATACACAATTTAATAGATGGTTTGCCAGCTAGGAGTTGGCTCTGCTCACTATATTAACATTTCAGTCCTCTCTCTCTGTGGTAGTTGTTTTTTGAAAACACATATTGGAACGAGGATTTAAAAATGTTAAACTTCAGGTTCTGATCTGTCGTTAAGACAAGAGTGAGCTAAGAGTAATGAAAAATGTCGTTAAGACAAGAGTGAGCTAAGAGTAACGAATGTTAGCACAAAGAAACATTTAATTAATTTAATCTGCTCAGAAGAAATGGTTCGGCACTTGCAGTTTTTTTTAACAAATGCTCAAGGATACATTAAGGCTTTTAATCAGGCAATAATGTGTTATGTGTAAAAATAAAATCAAGTGACAGAACTATAAACAAGTTCCAAAATGGAAGGCACTGAAGTGCAAAGAGGAAGAAAGAGGAAGGGAAATAAATCTGAATATCTTGTAAGTCCAATCTAAACAAATGGTTCTGTGTTTATGACAATCACATTTTGCAAATGTTCCATTACCATTTTAAGACAAAGCAAATTGATTTGCAACTGTATTATTTTCAATCAAAAATGAAAGAATTTCTAGAATCATAAAATGATGCAACATGGAAAGAGGCCATTTGGCCCTTTGTATTTATACCTGTCTTGAAAGAACTCTCCTGTTAGAATCCCTCACCTGATTTTTCCCTAAAGCCATGCAAATGTTTCTTCAATTTTTGTAAAAGACAAAATATGGTAAAAATGTTGTTTAAAAAGAAAAACCACAAAACAAATGAAGAAGTTGTTAATAAATCATTTTATAAGTCTCAGTAATATGTTGTAATCTTGACATCATACTTTAGGGAGGATACTGTGGCATTGGAAAGGCTGCAAGGGAGATGTCCTAGTCAGGGCTGTGGAATCTCAATGTATGGAGAGACTGAGAAATTGAGATCATTCTCCTTAGATCAGAGAAACCTAAGAAGAGAGTCAATAGATGTTTTGAAAATTATGAAGGATTTTAATTAAGTAGTTCGAGAGAAACTATTTCCACTGTTAGTAGAGTGCTAACTTACAATAATTGTCAAAAAAGATAAGATATCTTACTTCAGTCAGTTATTTTGCTCTGGAGTTCATTGTCCTGAAAATATATTGGAAGCTGGGTCAATGGTAACATTTATGAAAGATTGGAAAAGGAGAATAATCCAGGTCTACAGTGAAAGAGTGGGAGCAAGAGTGGATAATTCTTTCAAAAATGTACCTCAAATACAATGGGCCAAATTGTTTTTTTCAGCTCTGTATCATTGCATGATTCAGTTAATAAGACTTAGAAGAAAATATTTGTCTTCTTTGGAATGCTTAAGAAGCCTGGAGGAAAGATTAAAAAAAAGATTATGAGAGTAAGTAAATTGAAAATTCTACTTGAGATGTAGTGAAATATATTAAGATGATATGGAGCCATATATGCACAGCAGTAAAAGCAAATGAGATATTTTTCAAATCTGATAATGTGGAGGAATCAGTGACCTTGAAGTTTTCACCTCTCCTTTCAGGTCTGGCAGCACGAATCTGATCTATTGTCTATAATCCCACAGATATACAGTTGGTTCCCGAACAAGGCAAAGTTTAGTTCATTATGGATGTGCATTCTGTGAAGGAATGGTTCTAGGCTTTCATTATTTTAACCATTATAAATTCAGTATTCATGTCTAAAATGGATTGATTGTCCCAAGCTTCCATATAAATTCATTCTTGAGCAGCTTGCTGTTGGCTTTAATTCATGCTATCAGTAAGAATGCCTATTTCACTTCTGCAGCATTGTCTGTTATCACTTGTCTCAGCTCATCTGCTGCTGATTCCTCATGTATGCCTTTGTAAGCTTGAGCCATTCAAAGATTCTTCACCTGCGTCTTACGTCACTGTTATGTTCAGTGAAATGTATTTGTTCCCAGTTAAGCAATGTTTTGATTTTCAAATTCTAACCCATGATCCTGTCCTCTTTATCTTCTTAATGTCCTTCAACTTCACAATCTTCAAGATATCTGTGATCCTCTAATTCTGGCCTTTTGTGCATTCCCAATCATAACTGCTCCATCATCAGTACTTATGTCTTCAATTGCCAAGGCCCAAAACCTGCAAATCCCCTCCTATTCCTCAGTGTGTCACTCTCTCCATTTCCTTGTTTAAGGCACTCTTTAAACCACTACTCTTTAGGGCAATCTCTATATGAAGTGGTTTGAGACATTTCATTACTTTGGAGGCGCTACATAAATGTAAGTAGTTGGCTGTAAAGGAATTTAAAATGTTCAAAAATATCATATAGTAGATTTTCTGGCTTCGTAAATCAGTGCAGTGTGCAACATATAGTGGCTGTTTAACTTTCCAATTGTTACATCTGTCATATTATTCCTCAGTTGTAATCCGACTATTAAACCATTTTATGTTGTAGAGATTTTCCATTGAGTTATATTGTATAGATGGGTGAGGGTCTAAGAGGGTTAATTCTGAGAAGTGTATTAAACATCACCTAACATTCTGATATCATATGCACTTTGGACCTCAAAAGATGAGGCTTAAAATCAAGGTCTCCATCATAGTGAATAATAATGTCTATTATAATAAATAAATCAAAATTGAACATCTTAGAGAAAACAATTCTTGTCAGAACTGCTTCCAAGCTAGATTCTAAATAGAAAGCTGAACAAGTTAATCTACTTGTGTATTCAACTGATGATGTTATGGCTCACCAAAGTATAAAAAGAACAACAAAGATATCTGATCATGTTCTGCAAGCTTTTCACCAATTACTTTAACCTTGGACCAAATATCATTCTTTAGTGCTAGATTTAACAGAAGATTTCAGCACCCAGGAGAATCCACAGAAGATATTGTTAATGAACTCTATAGATTAGAGGAAAAAGTGATTTGCAACTTTAAAATCAGGAATTTAAAAGCAACAGAATTACTATTGAAATTACTGATGAATCCTGGCCTGATTTATTACAGCCAAAGGAAGATTTTACTCTAAACAATGTCATTCAGATGGTGAATGAACCAGAAATTGATCAGCAACACAGGTCAGTCCCAAGAGGAAAGGATCAAACGTTTCACAGGGGAATCCATTCAGTTCTCAAGGGACTACAATTCTAAAGTCACATGTGAGAAGCTAGTGGACAGGATGAGTCCAAAGTGTGTATTCAGCAGATCTAAAATCATTGTCAGCATTGTGGAGCAAGAAAACCTCACAAGTACAAGGAGTGTTTAGTTATTAAAAAGAATAATGTTTCTTTGTGAATCACTCAGGACTGGATAGCAAATACCCACACTGGGTTTGTTTTTGAATGAAGTGGAGATGTAAAATAGGATGCGTAGCTAGTCAGCCAGTTTCCTATCCAACCCAAACTCATTCCCATATGGAGGTTGTCAGTTGCCAAAATTGGCAGTCTGCTCACAAGATGTGGAGAAATAACTTAGGTTCAGTTGTGCATCTTAAAGGCTCAATTAACGCCAATATTACACAGGCTATGTCATGAAATGCATCACCTGTGCATTCCATTTTATGACAATGCATGTAATGGAAGGAATGAGGGAGGTAGTGAATTTGGAAGGGTATACATTGCCTATTGTGGTAGTTTAGAAGATTGCCCCACCTTTCCTTCTTACCCATCTACATTACTAAACCCCTTTACCTATATCCCTGAGATGCAAAAGAAATCTTGTCAAAGCCACCTTATCTACTTCATGCTGGAGTCTACAGGGCCTCCTACATGGGCTTGCAGTGCCCAGTGTAGAGCTCTCTCATTCTCAGGACTGTATGAGTTGGCCAGCAGCACCAGTGAGTGGGGCTTTCCCAGTCAGAGAATCCAATTCAGCCTGCCACTTTTGGAGCAGTCATCTTTGTAGCTTGTTGGCTGGCTGTTGCCACCACCTCAGAGATTTTCAGACCTAGGTCACTCTCACAAAATTTGCTGCAAGTTGACACAGTCACGGGGTATCATAGAATCATAGAGTCCCTACAGTGTGGAAAAGGCCATATGGCCCAACAAATCCACACTGACCCTCCGAGAGTAATACACCGAAACCCATTCCCCTACCCTATTACTCTACATTTACACCTGACTAATGCACCTAACCGACACACCCCTGAATGCTGTGGGCAATTTAGCATGGCCAATTCACCTGGATTGTGGGATGAAACTGGAGCACCTGGAGGATATCCAAACAGACATGTTGCCCAAGGCTGGAATCAAACCTGGGTCCCTGGCACTGTGAGCCACCATGCTGCCCATTAAGCTTCCCTGCTGCCCATAAATAGTAGTAAGTTAAATGGCTACTCACATAAAAAAGTTCATCAGATAGGGAAGTTTACAATAAAACGAAAGCTAAAGTTATTCCGAGGGGAAATGCTGGACACAGAACTAACCTTTTGATAAAATTTATGGCAATGGACATTGGACTAAGTTTAAGCTTGACACTGAGCAAGTGTTACGCTATTATTAGATAGAACGCTATGGATAAAGATACTGCAGTTCTGGAGAAGGGCCACTGGTCTCAAAACGTTAATGGTGATGTCTCTCCACAGATGCTGCCAGACCTGCTGAGCTTTTCCAATTGTTGGTTTTGATTTCCAGCAACTGCAGTTCCTTTAGTTTTAAACACTATTTACAGCCTGCAACTGCATGGTCCAAGAAGTATACCTATCACAGGCCTCCCTACTTATGACAACCTCACATAAATCAACACCTCATCTTTGTCGATCACTCATTACATCCCAATTTATTTTTCTCTTTGCCTTTGCGATTTGCATCTTGTTATCTCAATGACATCATAGAGCATCAACAAACAGTTTTATTCCTGTCCCAATATCTTCTATTTGGAACAACCACACATTTGACATCTTTAGGGCTTAATGTTTCAAATAACATTTATAATATTCATAATAATAAAAATAGAAAATTAAAAGAGACACTAATCCCAATAAGCACATACTGCAGTTTAAGTAAATGTGTTTCAGTTACTGCTTTTGAAATGCTAACTGTGGTGAGAGAAGGTAACATAATTTTCAAGAACTCAAAACTGAGTTCAGAGCATTGAAGGTACTTGATGAAGGAAGATGAAAAATCTTTCAAGGTGAAATCAATGCAAAGTGTAATAGACTGAGTAGCTGGATAGATAACAGTGAAAAAAATAAGTTAAAGAAGAATGAGAATAGAACATGGAATGCTAACACCAAAAAGATGCATAAACCTTGACTTCAGAAGGCACTACTGATATAGTGATCCAGTTAAAGCCAAATAATATTAACAAAAGGGGATTTTGTAGATAAAGAAAATTAGAAAATTAGAATTAGAAAAATTAGAAAATTAGAAACAAATACAGCGCAGTACAGGCCCTTTGGCCCTCGATGTTGCGCCGATCCAAGCCCACCTAACCTACACTAGCCCACTATCCTCCATATGCCTATTCAATGCCCGTTTAAATGCCCATAAAGAGGGAGAGTCCACCACTGCTACTGGCAGGGCATTCCATGAACTCACGACTCGCTGAGTAAAGAATCTACCCCTAACATCTGTCCTATACCTACCACCCCTTAATGTAAAGCTATGCCCCCTCGTAATAGCTGACTCCATACATAGAAAAAG
>NC_057724.1:47398177-47405176 GCF_004010195.1 Chiloscyllium plagiosum
CCTCTGCTCATCCACACTACCAAGTATCCGACCATTAGCCCAGTACCCCATCTTTTTGTTACTCTTACCAAAGTGAATCACCTCACACTGACCGACATTGAACTCCATTTGCCAGCTTTCTGCCCAGCTCTGCAGCTTATCTATATCCCGTTGTAACCTGACACATCCTTCCTCACTGTCAACAAATCACCGACTTTCGTATCATCTGGCTATTGTGGGCGGCACGGTGGCACAGTGGTTAGCACTGCTGCCTCACAGCGCCTGAGACCCGGGTTCAATTCCCGCCTCAGGCGACTGACTGTGTGGAGTTTGCACGTTCTCCCCGTGTCTGCGTGGGTTTCCTCCGGGTGCTCCGGTTTCCTCCCACAGTCACAAAGATGTGCAGGGCCAGGTGAATTGGCCATACTAAATTGCCCGTAGTGTTAGGTAAGGGGTCAATGTAGGGGTATGGGTGGGTTGCGCTTCGGCGGGTCGGTGTGGACTTGTTGGGCCGAAGGGCCTGTTTCCACACTGTAATCTAATCTAATCTAATGACCACTGCATGCAGCTCAATCGTAAATTCCTATTACATGTGGATAATTGCTCCAAGGACTAAATGCTATACAACTGGTTCCTCTCCTATCCGATTCAACTTTAATTACTCAGTAATGGACCATGGTATAATTAGAAATTTAAGACGCTTTTACCACAAGATGCTTTCCCATAATAACATTCCCTGCCAGGAATTTGGTAAAAACTTCAATGTAGTCTTGCTCCAGAAACGAACGCCCTGAGATATGGTGAAGCAGGAAGCAATCTGGAATTGCTTCATATGTATAATTTTGTTTGAAGCTAATGATAACAGCTTCAATGGATTTTCACCACGTAACATTGGGGAAAATGATGTTGACATTGTATTCTTCTCAAAATTAGGATTAAAAAAGGGTGAATTTTTGACTGCCTCAGCTACTGCTGCTGATGATGCAAAACCATGTGTAGCACCAACGGATAACAATGTCATTGTGGAAGCTGTTGAGGAAGAAGAGGCACAGACAGTAGCTGAATCTTGACAAGTTACCAGCGCTGAGGTGCTCAATAATTTAGAATTATTGTATCTTTACCTTCAACAGGTTGCCAACACGGGTGGCACGGTGGCACAGTGGTTAGCACTGCTGCCTCACAGCGCACCCGGTTCAATTCCCGCCTCAGGCAACTGTCTGTGTGGAATTTGCACATTCTCCCCATGTCTACGTGGGTTTCCTCCGGGTGCTCTGGTTTCCTCCCACAGTTCAAAAATGTGCAGGTGAGGTGAATTGGCTGTGCTAAATTGCACGTAGTGTTAGGTGAGGGGGTAAATGTAGGGGAATGAGTCTGGGTGGATTGCTCTTCGGAGGGTCAGTGTGGATTTGTTGGGCCGAAGGGCCTGTTTCCACACTGTAAGTAATCTAAATCTAAATCTTAAAAAAAAGATAAAGTATCTGAGTTACTGGACCAGATTTCTGCTCTTATGGAAAATGAACAATTGTCAAGAATGAAGCAACTGTCCTTGAAAACTATTTTCAAAATTAACTAATACTTACCTATGGTTACCAATGTTTTGGATCATGTATTCTATTGCTTGTATTTTGTTTATGGGTTGTTTCACAAATAAAAATATGTTTTTTGGTTTAGCAGTTCTCATTTTTTATAAAATTGGCAATCAGTAATGCACAAAATGATAATACAGCCCATTATTATGTAACACATAATATATACTAATACAAACCACATAGCCTACCTTCATCTTGGATCTGTAAAGCTGACAGCCTGTTATGTTGATAAAATCTAGATGAGCCCAGAGGTGTAGACAGAAATGGGTAATATAGGTATTCTCCAAACAACTCTGCAACACACGATGTTTCGGGGGGGTGAGGCAGCATTCGAGAAGCAGGAGAATCAACGTTTCGGGCAGGAGCCCTTCATCAGCATTCTCAGCCAGTTGCATTGATCCTTTGCAATTTGCTAACTGTTGCAACAGGTCCACAGCAGACACCATCTCCATGGCCCTATACTCATTTCTGGAATATCTGAATAGTAAGAATACCTATGTCAGACTCCTACTTATTGCCTACACTCCGCTTTCAACATGATAATACCAAACAAACTCTGAGACCTAGGTCTTAGCTTCCTCCTCTGTAGCTGGACCTTTATCTTCCTGATCTGTAGACTGCAATCAGTAAGGATAGGTGACAACACCTCCTCCACCATAACCCTCAACACCAGTGCACTGCAAGGTTGCTTACTCAGCCCCCTACTATACTCCTTATACTCTCACAACTGCATGGTCAAATTCCGCCCCAACTGTATTTACAAGATTGCTGATGACACCACTATTGTAGGTCAGATCTCAAACAATTAGACAGAATACAGGAAAGAGATACGGAGCTTAGCAGCATGGTGTGGAGAAAACAATCTCTCCATCAGCATCAGCAAAATGAAAAAGCTGGTCATTGACTTCAGGAAGTGGTTTGGAGGGCATGCCCTTGTTTGCATCAATGGTGCTGAGGTGAAGATGGTCGAGAGTATCAAGTTCTTGGGAGTAATTATCACCAAAAACCTGTCCTAGTCTACCTGAACAGATTCAAGAATAGCTTCTTCCCCAAAATTATCAAACTTTTGATCAGACCTCCCAAATGTTAATTCTGATCTCTCTCTCGGCACCTTCTGTGTGGCTGTGACACTTTGTTCTGCTAACCTGATGCACTTTGTGTGGTACAATCTGCATGTATGGCTCGCAAAACAAGACTTTTTACTGTATCTCGGTACATGTGACAACAATAAATCAAACTCAAATTCAAATTCCAGACAAGGAAATGTAAAAATCAACACTGTTTCTTAATGCTTTGCTTGTAAGACCCCCCCGAAACATCGTGTGTTGCAGAGTTGTTTGGAGAATACCTATATTACCCATTTCTGTCTACACCTCTGGGCTCAACTAGATTTTATCAACATAACAGGCTGTCAGCTTTACTGATCCAAGATGAAGGTAGGCTATGTGGTTTGTATTAGTATATATTATGTGTTACATAATAATGGGCTGTATTATCATTTTGTGCATTACTGATTGCCAATTTTATAAAAAATGAGAACTGCTAAACCAAAAAACATATTTTTATTTGTGAAACAACCCATAAACAAAATACAAGCAATAGAATACATGATCCAAAACATTGGTAACCATAGGTAAGTATTAGTTAATTTTGAAAATAGTTTTCAAGGACAGTTGCTTCATTCTTGACAATGTTAGCTTTGCTTGTAAGATCATATGTGCATGTTGTGTGAGGATAGATGAAGATTGGTTTTGATTTCCCTACAGTTCAGCTAGCTGCTAACATTCATTGTTTATATTCATAAGAGAAATGGCCATTTGCCAGAGGTGCTGGAGGGCTCCTGCTGGTGCGTGAACTCTAAAAGCCAATATCTTCAGGATAGGGAAAGAAAAGGTAAGGTGAGAAATAACAGTTGCTGAATTCTTCAGTAGAATCATGTAGCTATTCAGCAAATAATGGATTGCAAGGACTTGGTGACCTTTAAAGCAATGGAGCCACTGTATTCATAAATGGGAGACTGTCTAGACTAACTATGGTATCTATTATTAAAAAGTAACAGTGAATTTGGAGAAAATTGGTGACTCTAACATAGTTCTGATTCAGGTTCCCTACCAGCTAGATCAACCTTTCAGATCTGAGGGATCTGTTATGCATTTCCAACACTTAGTGTTTTTTTAGATTTCAACTATTTGTCGGTTTTCTTTTAAATCTGTAGGACAAATCCTTATTATTTAATAATATCTAATACCATATATTGCAATAGAACCTGGAATAAACAATCTTTAAAGGAGTAAATGATCAGTTAAATTTTAAGGCACATTTTTACTGAAATGCACAGTTTCTTGACAGAGCTGTACTGACCTTTTATCTCTGTTTGTCATATTGAAAATCTGGAAAACCTTCCATGTATTTGTATGAGATACCAGTAAATTTACATACTGAAAAAAATGCTCACTGTTTAGATGTAAGGGACTGGTTACGTACAGAATTAAATACAAGTAATACCTTTGAAACCTGAGTTTGAACCCGCCTATATGAATGTGTTGCTGGATATAAGGATAACGTGTCAAGTATGTTAACTGGATTCAAAATTCTCTCGATGATAGGAAGCAGAGGGTAATGTTTGAAGGTTATTTCTCAGACTGGTGGCCTGTGACTAGTAGTGCGCCACAGGGGTCAGTGCTGGGACCTTTGTTATTTGTTATTTACATAAATTATCTAGAGGTGAATGTACAAGGCATGATTACTAAGTTTGCAGGTGATACAAAATTATGAGGTATTTTTGATAGCAAGCAAGGAAGTTTATCAAAAAGTACAGAGGAATTTTGATCAGATGGGGAAGTAGGCTGAGGATTGGCAAATGAAATTCAATACAGATAAATGTCTTTTTCCCAAGGATGGAGAATCGAAATCTAGAGGGCATAGGTTTAATGTGAGAGGGGTAAGATTTAAGAAGGAGCTGAGGGGCAACTTCTTCATGCAGAGAGTGGTCCATATATGGAATAGACTGCCAGAGAAAGTGGTTTACGCAGGTACAACAGCAACATTTTAAAAACTTTTTTTTTAATTTCAAAAATATACTTTATTCATAAAATAATTTGATGGTCTGTACAGTTGGTCATGTCATATATACGTAAACATTTGCATACAGAGATCAGAATTTATCATTGTATATACAGGTCTGTACATTTATCCATCATATATCCATATATTTAGCTGAGGCGTCAGCGGAGCCCAAATGACTGCATGGGCCCCCTGTTCTTCTTAGGCAGGCAGATGTTACACGGTGGTCTTTCCCCACCGCGCCTTGGCGGCAGCTGCCCCAAGCTTCAGCACATCCCTCAACACGTAGTCCTGGACCTTGGAATGTGCCAGTCTGCAACACTCAGTCGGGGTCAACTCCTTCAGCTGGAAGATCAAAAGGTTTTGGACCGCCCAGATAGCGTCCTTCACCGAGTTGATGATCCTCCAGGCACAGCTAATGTTCGTCTCGGTGTGCGTCCCGGGGAACAGGCCGTAGAGCATGGAGTCCCGTGTCACGGCGCTGCTCGGGACGAACCTCGACAAGCACCACTGCATTCCTCTCCAGACTTCTTCTGTGTAGGCACATTCCAGAAGGAGGTGTGTGACAGTCTCGCCCCCCCCCCGCCGCTTCGAGGACAGCGTGCGGTGCGGCTGAGAGTCCGGGCGTGCATAAAGGATCTCACAGGCAGAGCCCTTCTCACCACCAGCCAAGCCATGTCTTGGTGCTTGTTGGAAAGTTCTGGCGATGAGGCATCCTGCCAAATGGCTTTGACAGTCTGCTCAGAGAACCGCTCGATAGGATCCGCCCAGTGAGGCCAGGCCCATCCTTCGCAACACCGGGGACAGGTAGAACCTCAGTACGTAGTGACACTTGGTGTTTGCGTACCGGGGATCCACGCACAGCTTGATGCAGTCACACACAAAGGTGGCCATCAGGGTGAGGGTGGCATTGGGTGTATTTTTTCCCCCGTTGCACAGATCTTTGTACAGCGAGGCCCTTCGGACCCGATCCATCTTTGACCTCCATATAAACTGGAAGATGGCTCGAGTGACTGCAGCGGCACAGGTTCTGGGAATAGGCCAGACCTGTGCCACGTATAATAGCAATGACAGTGCCTCACACCTGATGACCAGGTTTTTTCCCGCGATGGAGAGCGACCGTAGCTTCCATCTGCCCAGTTTCGGCCTCACTCTGCTGATACGCTCCTCCCAAGACTTGGCGCACGCCCCAGCCCCTTCATGTGGTCGGTCCTGACGGTGAAGGGGATCGAGGATTGGTCGGCTCAGTTCCCGGAGAGCATGGCCTCGGTCTTGCCTCGGTTCGCCTTGGCCCCCGAGGCCCGTTCGAACTGGTCACATGTGCACATGAGTCTGCGCACGCACAGCGGATCCGAGCAGAAAACGGTGACGTTATCCATGTACAGGGAGGCCTTAACCTGCAGGCCCCCGCTGCCAGGAATGGTCACCCCTCTCAGGCTGGCATCCTTCCTGATGGACTCGGCAAATGGCTCTATGCCGCACACAAACAAGGCAGGAGAGAGAGGGCAGCCCTGCCTGACTCCAGATCTGACTGGGAAGCTATCTGATTCCCACCCATTGATTGAGATTGCACTGACAATGTTGGTGTAGAGCAGTCTGATCCAATTGCAGATTCCCTCCCCAAAGCCCATTTTGGAGAGAACATCTCTCATATACCCTGTGTGATATCCTGTCAAAGGCTTTCTCCTGGTCCAGGCTGATCAGGCAGGTGTCCAACCATCTGTCCTTCACGTAGGTGATCGTATTTTTTTTTTTTTCTTTTCTTTTTACATTACAGCGTGGAAACAGGCCCTTCGGCCCAACAAGTCCACACTGACCCGCCACCCACCCATACCCCTACATTTACCCCTTCCTAACACTACGGGCAATTTAGCATGGCCAATTCACCTGATATGCACATCTTTGGACTGTGGGAGGAAACCGGAGCACCCGGAGGAAACCGCGGGAATTGAACCCGGGTCTCTGGCGCTGTGAGGCAGCAGTGCTAACCACTGTGCCACCGAACCTCTTGATGTTCCCTTTTACTGTTTCCCACCAGTCCGCTGGGGACTTAAAGAGGGGCTTCGTGGTTCTCCAACTTGCGAAGTCCCTCTTGAGCTCCTCAATGTTTCCCGGGGTCAACAGCTTTGTGTTCAGCTTCCGCGTTCCCTTACCAGCCCGCTGCTCGTCCTGTAGGTGACAGTCGGCCAGCAGGAGGCAGTGGTCAGAGAAGAACACCGGCTTGACGTCGGTGGATCTGACCGAGAGCGTTCGGGACACAAACAGGTAATCTATCCTTGAGCGGTGTTAAGACGGACCCGCGGGGTCCCGTCTTTGTGTGTTCTTTCGGAAGGAGAGACTCAAACTGGCAACTATGGTTAGACGCAGG
>NC_057724.1:47405946-47432128 GCF_004010195.1 Chiloscyllium plagiosum
TCCTCGTCGTGTAGGTGTCGCTTCCCCCTTCGCTGGGTGGCTTTGGGGCCCTTGAGAGGTTTCCTCTTCCTGCTTTTGACAGTAATCCAATCCTCTGCCTCTTTTGATCCCTCCTCTTCCATTTCCTCCGTCTGTCTTGAAGGAGCTTGGATCGGCTGCTGCATCTCCCCACTGTCTGCCGTCTGCTCCGCTACAGCCTGCCCTTCCTTCTGGGTGCCTCCAGACACTGTTCCCGTGCTGTTTTGTGGTACCTTGCTGGTCTTAGGTGGTCCACGGCTCATGTTGCCACCTCCGGCCATCTGTGCATAGGTGGCGGCCCCTCGTCTTGGGCAGGCCTTGTACATGTGGCCCGCCTCTCCGCACAGATTACAGTCCTTGGCCTCCTCACATTCCTTGGTCGGGTGGCCTTCCTGCTTGCAGTTTCGGCAGACGGTCACCTTACAATCCACCGCCATGTGGCCTGATCTCCCGCAGGTTCGACACACTTTCAGCTGCCCTGCGAATGTCAGGTAACCTCTGCTTCCTCCGATGGCAAAGCTGGAGGGTGGGTAGAGGATGTTCCCACTGGCATCGACCCTCAGGGTTACCCTGACCTGTCGTTTGCTGGTCCAGATCCCGAAAGGATCAACCACATCGGTACTCTCTCCCTCGACCTGGACGTATCTTCTCAAGAAGGTCAGGACATTAGATTAGATTACTTACAGTGTGGAAACAGGCCCTTCGGCCCAACAAGTCCGCACCGACCCCCTACATTTACCCCTGCACCTAACACTACGGGCAATTTAGCATGGCCAATTCACCTGACCTGCATTTTTTTGGACTGTGGGAGGAAACCGGAGCACCCGGAGGAAACCCACGCAGACACGGGGACAATGTGCAAACTCCACACAGTCAGTGGCCTGAGGCGGGAATTGAACCCGGGTCTCTGGCGCTGTGAGGCAGCAGTGCTAACCACTGTGCCACCGTGCCGCCCACATCTGCTGCTGGAACGTGAGGGTTGTACATCTGGATTGTTACAACCCGACTCCTCTGCACAGGAAGCACACATAACTGGACTGCCGACAAGATGGAGAACAGAGGTTCCCCTTCCTTCTCCTTGAAGACCTTCAGGAGCTGCTCGCAATTCCTCACGCTCCTGAATGTCACATCGAAATAGTCTGCCGCAGGGAAATCCTGCAGGCAGTACACATCTGCTGCTTCAAACCCGCAGCACTCCAGCAAAATCTTCTTCACAAACACCGACTGATCGACCGGTGTGCGCTCCTCCACCTTCTTCACAGTCACCCTGACTGTGTTGCGAATGCCCTGGCCAGGGCTGTGAGCTGCTGCTGAGGCCATAGCTTTGAGGTTGGCTGGTACCTGAATTGGTGTTAGGCCGAGGAGGTGTGTGACAGTCTGGTCCCATATATATGGGAAAGGTTTAGATGGATATGGATCAAATCTGAGCAATTGAAACTAGCTGAGTGGGAATCATGGTCAGCATGACTAGAGTCATAGAGATGTACAGCATGGAAACAGACCCTTCGGCCCAACGCGCCCATGCCGACCAGATATCCCAACCCAATCTGGTCCCACCTGCTAGCACCTGGCCCATATCCCTCCAAATCCTACCTATTCATATACCTATCCAAATGCCTCTTAAATATTGCAACTGTACCAGCCTCCATCAAAGGGCCTGTTTCAATGCAGTATTACTCTGTGACTCTATGTTGAGGCAACATGAATCTTGTGCCTAATGGAAATGAGCATACAACACAAAACAAGTTTTAATCAAATACTGTTTGATGCCATTTGCATATGGAACCGATATGCTTGCAAATGGTGCAGGCAAACAGTAAGAGTGATCTCTAATAAAAGAAATTTTACCATTTATCTGAAACGACTGGAGGAACAGCTGGCAAACTTCACCGTACACTTTACGTACTAAAGAAATAAAGAGGTATTTATAATGAGATCTTTAGCTGAATTACTGACTTAACTTGTTTTTAATCAAGATATCACCTTGGTAAAGGCAGAAAATGCTAGAGAAACTCATCAGGTCTGGCAACATCTGCGGACAGAGAAACATACTTTACATTTCAAAGCTGATATGTCTCTTCTTTGGAACCATCCAAAACACGAGTTCTATCATTTTGTATTCACTGCTGCTGGAGTTGTAAAAAAGATCCTGACTCATATCGACATATGTTATCAAAAGCGTGCCAAGCGAGCAACCATTATTCTACAAATTATCTGAAAACTTCACCTAAAAATAGTGTCCTTTTCTACTCCACTTAGTAGCTGGTGTCAGTAGAAAAGGAATGATTGGGTCAGAGATTGTGAAGGGTTTCCCTTGGTGTGTGTGAGGAATGAGAAAAGGCCAGGCAAAATGGAGTAATGGCTGCTACAGAAAAGAGTTATGTTGGAGTGATGGGGGGAAGGTGACCTCCTTGACCTATGCAGGGACAGGCTATTTCTTCCCTCAAACTCCTCACCAGGTTACCCCGCATCACAAATAAGAACCCATGGACTCAATCAAAAATTAGGAAGCATCACTTTTGTTGAGTTTTGTGGAGGATCTTCTCTATGATTCCAAGTGAGTTCTTCCTACAATTATCCCAAACTCATCTCATTAACTAGGTACCATACCCCAGGGCACTTTTCTCATCTGATGCGACACATATTATCCCATTCACTGTAAATGGAAGTTCTTGCTGTCGGTGAAGTTCTCACCAAGGTCCACACTCAACCTGTCCATTTAAATCTTCATCTACTGACTTTACCCCATCCAGCCTCAGGTATATCAAATAAATGTGCCTGATCTCGTCATTCACTGCAACCCCCACCCCAACCCCCCCATTGAAGTCAAGGTGCTGCTTAAAGATGATGACCTCCCTCCCACATTACCCTTTCCCTTCAATACTCAAAAGTTTCCCCTCACATACATTGCATTGCCCCATTCACTGTTGTCTCCAATTCCTACAATAAGCTCCTAAGCTTCACTCTCACTGCAGTTGCTCTTGATATCCTTCAAGGATGTTTCACTGGACGGCCCTGCCTGATGAGTGACCAGATCCCTGAATTATGCTGTACGGCTCCCTGTCTGTCTTCTTGCAACTTGCTGGACTAGTGACACTGGACTGACAGGGTTGACTGCTGCTCAACCCCCCAGACTGTATAGGTATGGGGCCTCTGAGCCTGACTACCCCAAAGTGACTGGGCTGACATTGTTCCCAGGCTCCTTGGCTGACATTGGAGGCTGTCCTTGACTTACCTAGCCAGGCTAAAGGAAGTCTCCTTGAACTTTACTAAGTACTACCTTCCTTCGACTTTGCAGTGGCATTGTTGTGGACATGCTGGCACATGACACATATTTAACACAGTGTGATAAAGCAACATATCCAACCCCTTGCTTAATGACTGCTGATCATCATGATAAGTTGCCTTCCCTTGTGTTAGCTCTGAAAGAAACATCAAGCACAATGATTGTGAGCCTTGAAGCTGTAACTGATGGGGCAAAGCAGCAAAATGCAACTAGGCCCATAATTGAGTGAGTGCTATGAAGGTTAGCAACCCTCAGATGCCCTGTATTCTGATGCATGAGCTGGGTGCCTGTCCCTGCACACAAAGTGCCCTCGCAGAAGTATTGTAATGAAAGGTGCTGGAGCACTCTAAAGTGCAAGCTTGAAGTGCAGAAGTGCAGTATAACTGGATTAGAGACATACAATGATAATGTGGTAAGGCTGATAAATGTTGGATCTCAATGTCTTTGGCCCTGGGGTGTTTGCAGCTGCTACACTGGGAGTATGTTCTGACACGTTGGTGCCTGTGACCGAGATGGAGATCCGGAGAAGCAAGCCATAAGCTAGAATCACCAGGTAGCAGCTCAGACTTTCACTTTGGGAAATCGAGATGTCTGGTGGTGGGAGAATTAGAACCTGCATATTAATGAGGTGAGATTAAGTAATGATGAAGATAGTAATGAATGATAATTCATGCTAATAGACTTTTCTCATTCACCAGTAAGAATTTCATCACAACATCCGGAACTTAGTTGGAAAATGCAACCTTTTGGTCTTGGTGTTGAGAAGGACCTCTGCAAACATCTTACCTGATTTTCCTAAATTTTTGACCATAGTTCAAGTTGTTCAGGGGCTGGGAAGATTCCACAACTATGTGCCCACCACATATATGTGCCTGAGCCAGTGATGTGCTGCTATGTGCCAACCAGAGTATTCCACATCTTCACTGGAAGTGGGTGATGCAAGGAGCTCACATATACTGCTCATGAAAATTGTGCCTAACCAGCACTTGAGAGCTAAACCTGATATCTCTGAGTTTAACACCAGTATGCAGATTCAAGTCTTGGCTATCAACTGGTAGGACCAAAGTTGTTTGCTAACTCCAGCTGTTTGAAGCTGTGCCTTCCTCAGACTGCATTCATCTGAAACCAACCTAGAAGAAGTCACTCTGAAAATGCAATATGTGGAAATCAAAGAAAAATTGTGTCAGCAAATTTTTTTCCCCTATATGAATTACGAATCTTATTACCTGGCCTCAGTGGGCAGGCCTTGTATAGCAATGGAATACAAAAAAAAACTGGAAAGAGGTACATTTAATCCCTGTTTTGGATTGAGCAAGATTTAGATTTGACTGTCATGTAGGGGTCATGAAGTGGAAAGTTTGTGCACATGTTGATAAATTGCACTTCGATAACTGCAGCTGGTTTTTAATGGGTGATTAGCTGCATTGGCATTAAGGGTTGTGGTTCCAAATTTGGAGCTAAAGCATACTGCTAGGACTGTGCAGAGAGTTTTATTTAATTTCTAACTGCATCATAACTGACTTGAAAATTTTAACATCCCAGTGCAATAATCCTTCATTTTAATGAGCACAATATTATTGCTGAGAAAGGGAAGTGATTTAAGCCTTGGAATGCAAATTCAAAGTTATTTTATACTATTGAGCAGTATTACAGATAGAAGCAGAATAAAAATGCCACATGAGGTCATTAGTGGAACATGCATACCTATATTGTGGGACTTCATTAATCACACCATTTTGTGTTGACATTGATTCTATGAAAAATGGATTGCTTGTGGTGCTTTTACTTTTGCACTGATCTTTCTATTGGCTAACTTCTGTTGTCAAAATTTAATCCCGTTTGTGGTTTATTGTCTGTTTGAGTATGTTTCTGTAACCCATTTTGAGAAATAAGAAGAAGTTTAATCACACGTGAGTTGACGGAATGTCGTCAGACTTATCATATATCGTAGAATCCCTATTGTGCAGAGAGAGGCAATTCGGCTCACTGAGTCAGCAGCAACTCTGGTCCCTCTGGCTGAATTTCAAACTGGTACTGTTCCAACAGTTCATTGGTACCCTGCGTAATCTGTACCTAATAGAACACAGGGTATAGAACACGACGGCACAGGTACAGGTTCTTTGGCTCACCATGTCTATGCCAACCATGATGCTATTCTAAACTAATCTCATCTACCTGCATATAGCCCATTTCCCCCCATTCGTTGTCTGTTCATGTGCCTGACTAAATGCCTCCTTAACTTTGCTAACGTTTCTGCTTCTACTATCTCCCCTAAAACCTAGTCTTGCCATGTCCTTTAAACATTACCCCCCCCATTCACCTTAAACCTATGCCCCCCAGTATTTGACATTTCCATGCTGAGAAAGAGACTCCAACTATCCACCCTATCCTTACCCCTCATTATTTTATGTCCAAACACTCCTTATAATTATACATTCCAATCCAAGCAACATCCTGATAAATCTCTTCTTCACCCTCTCTAAAACCTCTACATCCTTCCCATTGTGTGGTGACCAGAACTGCACACAATACTCCAAATGTGGCTTAACTAAAGTCTTATACAGTTGCAACATGACTTGCCAACTTTTACATCCAATGCCCCGACCGATGAAGGCAAGCATGCCATATGCCTTTTTTACCACCCTATCCATTTGTGTTGTCACTGTCAGGAAGCTATGGGGGACTTGCACCCTAATATCCCTCTGTACATCAATGTTACCATTTACTGTATATTTTCCTCTTGCATTTGACCTGCCAAAATGCATCACTTTACACTTGTTTAGATTAAACCCTTTCTGCTATTTCTTCACCCAACTTTCAATCTGATCTATAGTCCGCTGCATCCTTTGATATGCTTCTTCATATTTTCAACTCTGCCAATTTTTGTGTCATCTACAAACTTACTAATCAGATCTCCTACATTTTCATCTGAATCATTTATGTATGTTACAAACAACAGAGGTCCCAGCACAGATCCCTGTGGAACACCACTGTCACAGACCTCCAGTCAGAAGAACACCTCTCCACAACTACCCTCTGTCTTCCATGACCAAACCAATCCTGTATTCTTACCACGGATACCTTGCGACTTGATTTGCTGTACCAGCCTAACATGAGGAATCTTGTCAGATGCTTTAATAAGGTCCATGCAGAAAACATTCACTGCCCTACCCTCATCAATCATTTCCTTCACTTCCTCCAAACACTCAACCAAGTTTGTGAGACATGACCTTTCTTGTTTAAAGCCATGCTGACTATCCCTAATAAGTCTGTCCTTTTCAGATACAAGGAAATCCTATTTCTAAGAATCTTCACCAATAATTTCCCTATCACTGATGTAAAGGCCACCAGCCTATATTTCCTGGATTATCTCTGTTGCCTTTCTTAAACAAAGGAAAAACGTTGGCTCTTCTCCAGTCTTCTGGGACCTTGCCTGTGGCTAAAGCAGATATGAAACCTCTGTCAAAGCTGCAGCAATCTCCTCCCTTGCCTGCCTCCATATTCTGGAATAGATTCCATCAGACCTTAGAAACTTATCTGCCTTAATGTTTTTCAAGACACCCAATATCACCGGCTTCTTAATATCAAAATGCCCTATAATATCAACATATCCCTCCCTAATCTTATCATCAAATGTGTTCTTCTCCTTGGTGAATACTGATGCTAAATACTCATTAAGGACCTCACCCATTTCCTCTGGTTCCACACATAAATTCCCTCCTTTGTCCTTGAGAGAACCTACCTTTTTACCCTCTTGCTCCTGATGGATATATAAAATGCCTCGGGATTCTCCTTCATCCTAGTTGCCAAAGACATTTGATGGCCTCCTCTAACCCTCCTTTCTGCTTCCTTTATATTCCTCAAGTGCCTTTTTGATTTTTGTTTCCATCACACAGGGTCATTTGTTAAATTATTGTTTTTTTGTGAAATTGTTGGTCAGTTTCTAAGCTTGCTAGATTGGCATGTTCATGTTCATTGGAATGTTTTAGTCTGTGTGTTGATTAACTAAGAAGCAGAATGTTAACTTGACTGTTCAGAACTTTAAAGTCAGTGTCTACTGCACCCTAGTGGAATATTAACATTATCTCAGTGTTCAGTAAAATTACAATATTTGATTAAAAACCTTGGATTTGCTGTTGCTTTGTGGAATCAGCTGCTCTTTGAGTACAAATTTCTCAGCCACTCTACTCAGATACGTTCATCGCTACTTGAATGACCATTGGTAGTGCAGCCACTAGTGACAATATCCTTGCTTTCACAATTACAAGTTTCAGTTGAGATTTTCACTGTCAAGGCAAATAGTTCACTTAGAAAACTTCCCAACTTGGCAAACTTGCTTCAATTTAAAGGGCCCAATTTTCACTTTCTGAGGGGTAGGCGCAGGGTAGACATGTACACAGAGGCAGATAGTAGATGGCCACAAGATAGTCATTTGCTGAAATGAACTGGGTGGATGGCCTACCTTTGTTCTTTATGACAACTTTGACTCAATAAAACTGATTAGGCCCTCTACTCCTCATATATCCACACTTTACTCCACTCTCCTGGCCCACTTCATTTCTTTGATACCAACTCATTTAATGTATCATTTCCCATAGCTCATGGTAACTTATACACTATTCAACATGGGCAGACCTCGGAAATAATATGCAGATGAAATGAAAGTAACATTTCTAGATATGTACGAGAGCTCTACACATTTGACAGTGAAAGAACTCCCATTTATGAATACCGATATGCCTTTTAAATTTCAAGTACCTCATCTCTTATAGAGTCAGAGAGTCATAGAGATGTACAACACAGAAACAGACCCTTCAGTTCAACTCGTCCATGCCCACCACATATCCTAACCTAATCTAGTCCCATTTGCCAGCACTTCGCCCATATCTATCTAGACCCTTTCTATTCATATACCCATCCAGATACCCTTTATATATTGTAATTGTACCAGGCTCGAGTTGAAAAATGTGGTGCTGGAAAAACACAGCAGGACAGGCAGCATCCGAGAAGCAGAAGAATCGACATTTCGGGCATAAGCGCTTCTTCAGGAATGGGCTCCTCGGATGCTGCCTGACCTGCTGTGTTTTTCCAGCACAACATTTTTCAACTCTGGTCTCCAGCATCTGCACTCTTCACTTTCTCCTAATTGTACCAGGCTCCACCACTTCCACCGCTAGTTAATTCCATACACGCAGCACCCTCTGCGTGAAAAAGTTGTCCCTTAGGTTCCTTTTAAATTTTTTCCCCTCTCACCCTAAATCTATGCCCTTTAGTTCTGGACTCCCCCAACCCAGGGAAAATACCTTGTTGATTTACCCCTCTGATTTTATAAACCTCTATAAGATCACCCCCTCAGTCTCTGATGCTCCAGGGAAAACAGTTCCAGGCTATTCAGCCTCTCCCAGTAGCTTAAATCCTCCAACATCCTTGTAAATCTTTTCTGAACCCTTTCAGGTTTCACAACATTCTTCTGATAGAAGGGAGACCAGAATTGCACATAATATTCCAAAAGTGGCCTAACCATTGTCCTGTACAGCGGACTTCCCAACTCCTATACTAAATACTCTGTCCAATAATGGAAAATGTATCAAATATCTTCTACACTATCCTACCTACCTGCAACTCCATTTTCAAGGAACTATGAACCTGCAGTTCAAGATCTCTTTGTTCAGCAATATTTCCATGGACCTTACCATTAAGTGTATAAGTCCTGCTCTGATTTGCCTTTCCAAAATGCAGCACCTCACATTTATCTAAATTAAACTGCATCTGCAACTCCTCAGCCCATTGGCCCATCTGATCAAGATTCCATTATAAAACCAAATAAACTGTTATTCATACATTACAATAAAAATAACTAACATCATCTTTAGTTTTCAAATTTTGAACTCAGAATCACTGGATGAAGTAACACAATGTTTGAGAGTCAGCCAAGCTTTCATAATGGCAAAATAATAGCTTTTAAGGAAACATCAAGAAATACTGCACAGGTCCTACTCCAGAGCAATCCAGTGGAGTAATTTTTAAATAATCACTGACAATGCTGACTTTTAAAGTTTGAATAGTGAGATATTTAACCAACTTCATAACAATTAATAACTTTATCTGCACTTCAAGAGCATTTATATCTCCTCATAAATTTGTAACTCTGACATTGTGTGGTAAGGCCCTTGCAAAATCTAAAATGTTTCAACTCAGTGCTGAGTTGGTTGAATTATTGAGTTTGAGTTTCCCTTTAAATGTAAATCACACTTCACTCCCTTTCCCTTTTCTGGGGGGGGGGGGGGGTGGAAATGGAATCTGTCTGTATGGGATGCCTTTCAATCATTCCTGATCGTTATCAGAATTTTTGCTACTCATTCTGCTATTAAGTTTCACCTGCTCACAAAATTCCAGTCTCATTGGTATTGTGTATCACTCAGCACCTGAGGTTATAGAAGTGAGGTATCTTTAGAAGCTATGATGTTAACAATTCTGTTTGAGTTTGTGAGTCAATATTGATCTAAACTGTTACAAAACTGGAGAGATGAATTTTAACTTTCAAAATATCAACCCAATGAGTGTGAGCCCAAGCCCTGATTGTTGCCATGACATTCAATTGTGAACATTTGGCTGAATCCAGTGCTGAACTCATTCAATGTTCACACATTCAAGGAGTATAAGGAAGTGAATGAACACTTCCTGATTTCCACCTAGATAATCCAGGAGTACCAGAATTGCCAGCAGAGATCTACAAGTTCAATGTGAACTAAAGACTGGCGCTAGATACAGTTCTTTTGCCAGGAAAGCCATAAGGCTTAACAGCTGGCTTTCCAGTCATGCTTTGTGTTAAATGATTAAAATCTGCACTATTCCAAATAAACACCATAAATTTTACATACACAGATATATTTTAAAATAAACAAATTAATGTTCATAATTCATTGTTCAGCAGCCGGTCAGCATGGACATCTCCTGTGCTTTTAATTTCACTCAGAATTGAACCTGTTTCTCGTGAGATCTCTTAAATTAGATTATCTGCTTCATAAAACATTTCACCAGGTGTCAGAGCAACATTCTAGCTGTGTATAATTACCAATGGTTTTGTAAATCTTCCTGGGAAACTTTAATTAATAAAATGGATTGATAAGAAACATGGTTGCTTTTTATTTA
The DNA here is from genome assembly GCF_004010195.1 of Chiloscyllium plagiosum. Classification (NCBI taxonomy): domain Eukaryota; kingdom Metazoa; phylum Chordata; class Chondrichthyes; order Orectolobiformes; family Hemiscylliidae; genus Chiloscyllium; species Chiloscyllium plagiosum. The sequence goes on from NC_057724.1 coordinate 47,416,403, forward strand.
CTTCTGGGTTGAAACTGTGCTGCAAAATGTTAGTAAGAAAAATAATAATGCAGATATATAATTGCTTTACTTTTTTATGAAGCAGGAGATGCAAATGTTGCTGCGAAAATTATATCTTAAAATACACTGAATTTGTTACTTAATAGCATACTGCTACTCTTATGAATGCATAATGTATAAAGGAGAAATCTTGGGGTGAAAAATAACTACTCAGCCCATTAAACCTGTTCCTTCCGCAGTCCACATCACAGTATCATCATGATATTATTGTAGATAACAACTTCTAAATGACAATCCCTTTATCTCAACATAACCTGTCCATGTTGCTTTATGCTGTTTGTAAATGTTGAACTGTCTGTATGCTTGCATTATACTGTGTGATATACAGTGATAATGCCAGCTACAGTGTGTGGGATAATGTGGAAGGCAGCATGTCACAGACAGAAGAATGAATCTGTTGGAATTTGTTACATTTAGTGATAGGATTGTACAAAGGAACTGGAGTGATAATAACATCCAATAACTCCATAGTCTGGGCTTCTGGCAACATGTTGCAAATTTATGATTGTGTTACGTCCTTTGGGATCTTTGTTTAAATGTCATATCACAGAAGGATAAATCTATTAAAACAGTTGAAACAACTTTCATTGTTGACATCTTTTATGAATGTTGTTGTAGTCAGTGCTCCACTCCATTTTCCTCTCTCATTCTGCCAAGTTCCAAATGTAATATTTCACACCAGGTTAAAACGAAGCCTTACAGTACAAAGCACTCCATTATAGTTTCCTATATATTGTATCTTTCTGCTTTCTAACAACCTTGAAGGTTTAGCATAACCTAATCATTACTTCTTGATTAATCCTACTTTTCCCTTGTTGTTTTCAATGTTGGCAGGGTTCTAATTTAGTTCTGTGCTTTGATTTTTTAATTAGTCGACCTATTTCTCCATAGAGGTTCTGACGGGGGATTTCATCTTTCATTATAGAAATTAACCTTGTTCATTCACAGTTGGCCAGAATGTTGACAGGAGATCAGACCTTAATTCATTTTTAATACTTTACTCACCAATAATTTTAATCTGGAGATAGTCCTCACATGGGATAGAGCATTTAGATTTTCAAATATGTTTTACAATGAATGTATTCAGCAAATTTAGCTAATTGATCGCTCCAGCCATCAGTTGATTAGATTACTAATTAGATTACTAACAGGGTGGAAACAGGCCCTTCGGCCCAACAAGTCCACACCGACCCTCCGAAGAGCAACCCACCCAGACCCATTTCCTTACATTTACCCCCTCACCTAACACTACAGGCAATTTAACATGGCCAATTCACCTCACCTGCACATTTTTGGACTGTGGGAGGAAACTGGAGCACCCAGAGAAACTGGAGCACAGGGAGAATGTGCAAACTCCACACAGACAGTTGCCTGAGGCGGGAAGTGATTGGAAGAAAGCAAATAAAGAATTGCTTTTGTTTTTTGTCTTGTACCATTGACTTTGTCAGGAGGTCTCACACTGCTGCAGAAGCAATGAAGCAAATTTAAAGCATAGTTACTTTTATTTCATTGGCAAACATTGATGTATGTGGAGAGGGTGAATCGTTTAGAATTATATTCACTAAAGTTATATTCACTAGAAGAATGAAGGGGGATCAAATAGAAACCCATAAAATTCTAACAGGACTGGACAGGGTAGATACACAAAGGATGTTTCAGATGGTGGGGGAGTCCAAAAACCAGGGGTTACAGATGGGATAAAACATTTAGGACTGAGATAAAGAGAAATTTTGTCACCCAGAGAGTGGTGAGCCTGTGGAATTCACTATCACAGAAAATAACTGAGGCCAAAACATTGTCTGATTCCAAGAGGAAAGAGTATAGCACTTGGGGCTAAAAGAATCAAAGGATTTAGAGGAAAGGCACCAGAAGGTTCAAGAACAGCTTCTTCCCAGCCATTATTAGACGGATGAATGGATACTTTAACTTCAAAGAATGTTGATCTTGCTAATGTTGATCTTGCCTAGCACACATCCTGTCCGATGCAACCTGTTATCCCTCTGTCCACATTTTCTTTTTCACCTAATGATCTGTATGTGCTTGCTTACTATGATCTGCCTGCATACTGCTCATAAACAAAGCTTTTCACTTCGGTACATGTGACAACAAATCAAACCACTCCAATCATTCTTGCCCAGAGAGGAGTGGTTATTGAGGTGAATGATCAGCCATGATCATAATGATTGATGGAGCAGACTCAATGGGCCAAATGGCCTACTTCTGTTCCTATTTTCTATGTTTCTATGGGTTTTTATTTTGAATTGAATGTGCTTCCTTCACAACACATTATATGTGTCACAGTCACATATAATGGTATTTGTGACATTGTTAAGTATTATTTTTGTTCTGTGGCAAAGTGGAAATATAATCCTTGGGAATTCTATCCTTTAATCTTTCCACATCTCTCACCCCTTATAAGATACTTCTTATAATCACTACTCCTCTGAAGAAAAATCAAAATTGACTTGAAGCATTAACTCAATTTCATTCTTCAGTGATGCTGCCAGACTTCTGGCTAAGTTTCTCCAGCATTTCATGGTTTATTTCAGATGTGCAGCATCTGCAGTAGTTCGCTTTTATCTTGGGAAAATGTTATGGTTTGTTTGTGAGGAGCAGGAATAACCATCCAGCCTCTCGGGCTTGCTCTACCACTCAATAAAACTATGGTTGATCTCACTTTGGACTCAGCTTCACTTTTCTCCCTTGACCCAAAATCTTCCAACCCTCTTACTAGGCGAGAATCTATCTAGCTCTGCTTTAAAAAGATTCAAACACCCTACCTCCACTCCTCTCTGGGCAAGAATGATTGGAGTGGTTTGATTTGTTGTCACATGTACCAAAGTGAAAAACTTTGTTTATGAGCAGTATGCAGGCAGATCATAGTAAGCAAGCACATACAGATCATTGGGTGAAAAAGAAAATGTGGACAGAGGGATAACAGGTTGCACCGGACAGGGTATGTGCTAGGCAAGATCAACATTAGCAAGATCAACATTCTTTGAAGTTAGAGAATCCATTCATCCGTCTAATAATGGCTGGGAAGAAGCTGTTCTTGAACCTTCTGGTGGATATGTTCAAGCTTCTGTGTCTCCTGTCTGACAGAAGAGGTTGTAGGAGAGTATTACTGGGGAGGAAGGGGTCTTTGATGATATTGGCAGCCTTTCTGCGGCAAGCCATGTAAATGGAGCCCATGGAGAGAAGGTTGGCTTCCGTGATTGTCTAGGAGTGAAACAACAGTGTTGGTCTGTGGTGGTGCAAGTGGGGAAAAGTGGTTATGTTTCTCCAGTGAGTATGTAGGCAGCACAAAGGGCATTCAGGGACTCAGACCCTTGAAAGTAGATTAGATTAGATTAGATTACTTACAGTGTGGAAACAGGCCCTTCGGCCCAACAAGTCCACACCAACCCGCCGAAGCGCAACCCACCCAGACCCATTCCCCTACATTTATCCCTTCACCTAACACTACGGGCAATTTAGCTTGGCCAATTCACCTGACCTGCATATTTTTTGACTTTGGGAGGAAATTGGAGCACCCGGAGGAAACCCATGCAGACACGGGGACAATGTGCAAACTGCACACAGTCGCCTGTGGCGGGAATTGAACCCGGGTCTCTTGTGCTGTGAGGCAGCAGTGCTAACCACTGTGCCGCCAACAAAGACAGTTTAGAAACCACAACACTGAGATGGCTGGGAATCGAACCCAGGTGAATTGCTTGGAAGGCAATTATGCTCACCACTATACCACCATCCCCCTTAGAGTCACAGGTTAGACAGAATAATGAAGAAACGTTTGGCACATTTGTCTTCATTGGTCAGAACAATGAGTACAGGAGTTGGAAAGTGATTTTGTGGCTGTACAAGGCATTGGTGAGGCCACCTTTGGAACAGTGCATACAATTCTGGTTGCCCTTCTATAGGAAGGATGTTTTTAAACTTGAGAGCATGTTGAAAAGATGTAGAAGGATGGTGCTGGGACTGAAATGTTTGAGTTATAGGGAGAGGCTGAATAGGCTGGGGAGTTTTTCCCTGGAACATCAGAGACTGAGGGGTGACCTTATGGAGGTTTATAAAATCATGAGGAGCATAAATAGAGTGAATGGATTGGAGAGTCAAAAACTAGGGGGCACAAGTTTCAGGTGAGAGGTGAAAAATTTAAAAAGGACCCAAGGGGTAACTTTTACATGTAGAGGGTGGTGCATGTGTAGAATAAGCTGTCAGAGGAAGTGAGTACAATTACAACATTTAAAAGGCATCTAGATGGGTATTTTAATGGGAAGGGTTTAAAGGGATATGGGCCAAATGCTGACAAATGGGACTAGATCAGATTAGGATGTCTGGTCAGTGCAGATGAGTTATACTGAAGGGTCTGTTTCTATGCTGTATGACTCTATTTCTGTACGACCCGAGAGCATAGCCTCAGGATTGAAGGGGCGACCATTTAGAATTGAGATAAGGAGGAGTGTCTTCAGTCAGAGGGTGGTGAATCTGTGAACTTGTTGCTGTAGAATTCTGTGGAGGCCAAGTCATTGAGTCTATTTAGAACAGAGATCGATAGTTCTCAGTTGGTAAGGGTGTCCATCTTGGACACCAGGCATGAACATCTCTGGACTTACTCCATGAACAGCAACACACATCCCCCATTCAAGAGCATTGGCATCCAATATATACCAACATCACCATATCATTATAAAACATCTTTGATCCACTTACAGTACAATTCTGCACATCAAGGCTGCACTTTGGCCATTTTTCCCCTCAGCCAGATCTTAAAGACTCTTGCTGTGTTGCTGAGCACTAACACAAAGCCAAGATACTTATCATTCTTGTAGGCATCATCAGTCAAAGGGATAGACATATTGCCAAATGGCAGTCTGCTATTTCAATTTCATTCCTGCAGCATGAGCCAGCAACTGACATGCCAAAGACACTGCATGCACATCAACTAGATGATCTTGTCTCAAAGTTGAAGTGGTTAATTCTTCAGTCATTTCAAGGCTCTGCACCGGCCATGGTACAGTAAATCAAAGGCATTGTCCAATCTCAATCCAGAGTTTGGATACAGTCAGGGAGTCTGTTTTGCTACAGCCTGGGCAGTGAATCTCCAGTGTAAATAATCAGGGGACTTGAGGTAAGTTAGTCAGGGAGTTGTGCAAAATCAAGTCAGGGATTTGGTCAGCAATCAGTCAGGGCAGTCCATCCAAATCAGTCAGGAGGGTGTATAATACTCAGTCCTCGGGGTCAGCTGAATGAAAATCCAGAGAGGTTATCAGGGGACACTGAAGTTGGGAAAATCAATGTTGGGGAGTGGAGGCACCAACCTGGGATGCAGACAGGATGACATATGATGGGTTTTGATGATGGTACATGAGATCCTGCAGGATTGGGAGGCTGTTGGTGGTCACCACCACTGTTACCTCAATGGGGGGCTGGTGCAGTGTGATTGTGGGCAGGACCAAGTTGATTAGATTAGATTACTGACAGAGTGGAAACAGGCCCTTCGGCCCAACAAGTACACACCGACCCTCCGAACAGTAACACACCCAGACCCATTCCCCTACATTTACCCCTTCACCTAACACTATGGGCAATTTAGCACGGCCAATTCACCTAAACTGCACATCTTTGGACTGTGGGAGGAAACCGGAGCACCCAGAGGAAACCCACCCAGATGTGGGGAGAATGTGCAAACTCCACACAGACAGTTGCCCGAGGTGGGAATTGAACCCGGGTCTCTGGTGCTGTGAGGCAGCAGTGCTAACCACTGTGCCACCATGCTGCCCATAAAGGGGCCAAGGCTCAGGGGTAACAAGGGAGCACAGGTTCAATGAGTGGAGTAGGAGGTTTAGGGGGGATGTGAGGAAAAGCTTTCTTACCCAGAGGGCGGTGACAGTAAAAAGTACTTGGATGAGCACTTGGCATATCATAACATTCAAATCTATGGGCCAAGTGCTGGTAAATGAGATCAAGTTGAAGGTCAAGAGTGTCTCATGTGTCAGTACAGGCTTGATGGGCCAAAGGGCATCTTCTGCACTGTTTTATTCTATAATTCTGATACAATAATGAAACAATGTAATTTCAGATGTCTGTGGGAACATGTGATGTGTCAGGACATCTAAGCTGGGTCAGGGAGTGCCTGGAATAAAGAGACCTGGAGATTTGGGAAAGATCTTTGAATTCTAGGCTGAGCCCGGGACACACAGTTGCTTTCCATATTCAATTGACTTCTAAAAATACACTGCAAATGGAAAGTGGTTGCAACAACACCACACAGGTTCACTGCAAGTGTGACTGATGGATCCAGTCAAATCTTGATTGCAGAAAATCATGTTTATCCCCCTGACAATATAATTCCCTGCTATCCTATTAACTCTCTCCCGTGAATGGCTTTCTGTGCATGTTCAATTACCCATTCACCCTGTAGACATCTCTTTCATTCATATTGATGGCAAGAACCTCAAACCTGTTGCCTTTATTCTAGTAAAACTTCCTAAAGAGCTTCACAAAAGTGTTAAGCAAAAAAAAAACCCATTCATGACCAAACACTTTGACAAAGAATTAGGCTTTAAGGAGCATATTAAAGGGGGTGAGAGAGGTGGAACAGTTTTAGGAGGAAATCCCAGGAACAGGTTTTTGTACCTTCCACAGTCTCAAAAAGGCTTTTATTGAAGTCCCAAATTACATTCATACAACTTCAGTCAGGTGACTGTGTGGAGTTTGCACATTCGCTCTGGGTGCTCCGGTTTCCTTCCACAGTCCAAAGATGTGCAAGCTAGATGGATCGGCTATGCTAAATTGCGGGGAGGAAGTGAGGGCTGCAGATGCTGGAGACTACAGTTGAGAGTGTGGTGCTGGAAAAGCACAGCAGGTTAGGTAGCATCTAAGGAGCAGGAGAATCAACGTTTCGGGCATAAACCCTTCATCAAGAAAGAGGCTTGTGGGCCGGGAGTCATGATAGATAAACGGGAGGAGGTGGAGTTGGGGGGAAGATAGCTGAGAATGTGATAGGTAGATGAAAGTGGGGAAGAAGGTGATAGGGTGGAGCGGATAGATGGAAAAGGTGGTGGACAGGGCAAGAAGGCAGTGCCGAGTTGGAGGCTTGGGACTGGAAATAATGTGGGGTTGAAGTGTTCAGCTATGGTGCGAAGTGGTTGGTTGGTACGGGTGTCCTAGGTTGAAGTGTTCAGCCATGGTGTGGTGCAGTTGGTCCTTGTCTGTGGAGAGACCTGCCCATGGCTTACTCAACACATTCGTGTTCAATAATATTTTTGGTTTAGGGTTTTGGTGTAACTCATATATGAGTGACCACTTCAACTCCCCCTCCCACTCTGCCAAGGGCATGCAGGTCCTGGGCCTCCTCCATCGCCAAACCCTTACCACCTGATGACTGGAAGAAGAGCGCCTCATCTTCCGCCTTGGGACCCTGCAACCACACAGGATCAATGTGGATTTCAACAGTTTCCTCAGTTCCCCATCCCCCACTTTATCCTAGTCCCAATCCTCCAACTCAGCACCTCCGTCTTGACCTGTCCATCACTTTTCCCATCTATCTGCTCCATCCTCCTCTCCGATCTATCACCTTCTGCCCCACCTTCATTTACCTATCGCATTCTCAGGTACCTTCCCCCCAACTCCAACCCTCTTCCACTTATCTCTCAGTCCCCAGCCCACAAGCTGCATTCCACTTATACCTGAAACGTCGATTCTCCTGCTCCTCAGATGCTGCCTGACCTGCTGTGCTTTTCCAGCACCACACTCCCGACTCTGTGCTAAATTGCCCATAGTGTCCAGGGATGTGCGGCTTGGGGGATGGGGATTGCAGGGCCATCACTAAACCTGCCTATTTCCATCTTTGTAACATATTTCAGCTTATCCATTGCTGAAAATCTCACCCCTCTACTTGACTATTCTATTTCACTTTTGGCTGGCCATACACATTCTACCTCAGTAAATTCGAGGTCATCTAAAACTCTGCCTCTTGTGTCTTAACTTGCAGGAAGTCCAATTCTTCTACCATCCCTGTGGTCACCAACCTATGTTTGCTCTTGGTCAAACAATGTTTTGATTATAAAATTTGCATCCTTGTTTCCAAATCTCTCCATGGCTTTGCCACTCTTGCCTCTAAAATCTCCTCCAGCCCCACAGGTCTGTGAGATATCTGTGCTCCTCTAACTTTGCTCTCTTGTGAACTCCCAAACCTCATTGATCCAGCAGTGGTAGCTGTGCCTTCAGCACTACAATCTCTGAAATACACTCTCTCCACTTCTCAGCTTCTCCAATTCACTTTCTCCTTTAAGATGCTTCTTAAAGCTTACCTCAGTGACTCTGCATCAGAATTGGACAACAATTGGAGAAGACTCATATTCAATTTTAAAAGTTAACCGTCTCTCTTTCCACAGATGTTGCCAGAGCAGTTGATTATTTCCAGCATTTTCTGTTTTTATTTCATATTTCTAGCATGCCCAGTGTTTTGCTTTTATTTTAGCAGGAAATTCCATTCTAGTTCACCAGCAGGAATTAAACACAAGTCCTATAAATGCTTTGTTTTCCATAATATTGAAATGATAGGCTGCCCATTTTGGTACTAAAAGGCTTAGTTAAGCACCAGTCCTGAATACTTGCATAAGAACAAAAGAGGACTGAAGTTTGACAAGCTGAAAAGCACTTTCAAGTCCTTGGCTTTTCCTACATGATCACCCATTTTGTTGGTTCAATAAACCAATTTACTCACCTCAGCAGAGTAAGTACTGTGGGTGATTCTACACACTGAATACGACATGCATGCATATGACATTCCTTTACCTGTTTTAGTGCTGGAATTTACCCATTTATTCTAAATGTGCTAAGGCATCCACTAAAATAACCAATGATCACATCCATTAATATCAGCAGCAAAAATTCTTCAGTGTACCTCTCAATTTCTCTGTTCCAAAATAAACAATTATTTCTTGAATCCACTTCGATCAATGGTTCAACTTGGTAACAATTTTACTTGAGTAAGAAATATCTTTTTTCTTACTCACAATTCTGCATTTTTGATATGTTTTTCGATATTTAACATTGCAAAAGTTTCAAATTTTACACTTGTATGAGTCTATCAGCAGAGCCAGAACTGTCATTAAATTTGTATCAGGACCAAGCATCACAGACTTGCGGATGTCTACTGCAGACATGAATTAAAACATTTTATCAGCTAATAATGCATTTGCAACACACCCAAAGCACAGCAAAAGGAATGGGTCCCCAGACTGCTCAGTAAACAGTGCTGGTTGCTGACTACAGGCAGATTCTTAAATATAACCATGAAGGAATGTAATTGCAGTAGCCAAGTATCTAGAAACAGATTATAGCACTGTCTAGCTTAAACTTTGTTCTTGTTCATAATTAACTTCAGCCACAAATTCAAACATTACAGTACATTCTACAATATTGCTGAAGATTTATGTGATAAAGCGGTTTAGCGAAAATTATGTTTAGATCCTATTCTTGTCTCTCTAGGACGGGAATATAATAAAATGTAATTCAAACATTGTTGAAGCTCAAGATTGAACATTGAGTCTTTTACTTTGGAAGGAAATTAACTCACAACTACAAGTGGCTTTTTATATATGAAAATGCAACTACAATGAATTCAATGAAAATCATTTGCATGTGGGGTGTACATCAGGTTGAACTGTTCACTTTACCAACTTGAAGGAGTTGGCAGGAGTCCCATGCTATTTTTGTGGTCCATCCTCCAATGTAGTTGATAATCATTCTCCCTATAGAAAGCTTGGCAAGTGAGAGGGTGGGAAATCCAGCATGGTGGGTGTATGTAAGGCCGTTTGCAATCTCTTAGAGATGCACTTTTCAATGGTGGTTAGTAGAGTGATTCTCTGAAGAAGCCGTCTGCATTACTTCATCAGGGCCTTCAGATTCTCTGTTAAAACCGTGAAGAGCAAAAGAAATCACGAAAGTTAGCCCCTGCGTCTCTCAGTGGTGCGTAAACAAGTGAGTAAAAAACAATGGAGAATTACTGGAGCAAATAAATACTATTGGAATTAATCCCAGGACGTGTATGCAGTATAAATGAAACTGAATGACTCCACCAAGGCTGACTAACTATGATTCCATTCATATCACTCATTGTCTCTACAATTCTTCACCAACTTATTTTGTCCCAACTCTATCAATCCTTCCCTATCTATTCTAGATTAGAGTGGTGCTGGAAAAGCACAGCATGTCAGGCAGCATCTGAGGAGCAGGAAAATCAACATTTCGGGCAAAAGACCTGCTGTGCTTTTCCAGCACCACTCTAATCTAGGCTCAGGTTTCCAGCATCTGCAGTCCTTATTTTTACCTAGTTGATTTCTTCCCTATCTATTCTCCAAGCCATTTCTTCAACTACAATAGGATATTTCACTAAATTTACCAGGCTTATGCCCACACTGGTTAATCAAATAGAGTGTGGACAAAACCTATAGAACCAATCCGGAATCCCAAGAAATAAAGTGAAATGTCACCACACTGCTCCATCAGAACTATATTTGAAGAGATTTGCTGAAGGAGATATAGAACTATGTTTTCTATTGAAAATTTGTTATAAAAATGCCTCTCAAAGTAAAATCTAAACAAAGAATGGATTGTGAATGCTGGATGTTATCCCCTACAGTAAGTTTATTGTATTGCTGGCATCCATCCACCTTAGCAAATGATTGACAGTGCCCACCCATGTCACTTCTGGATTGAACATCATCTGCTGTGGATGTTGACACCAATTTGTGAGTGGCAGTTTTTTTGCACCTGGCACAGGTGAATAATGTTGGATTAAGGTCATCTAATGTTCTTTCCTTCCAGCAAGGTCTCTTTTGGGTCATTTAGTCATTTTCTTTTGTCCTTTTTTTTTAATACACCCTTCCTGATTGTTTCTTTCCAGGCACGCTCATTCATTGGCTTCAATCTTGGTCAACTTCCAATCTTGCCCTCAGATGTGGGAGAGCTGTTTGTCTCAAGCCGATAACAGGTTCACCATAGACTATGATTGTGGGGATTTGGCCATTATCTACTTGGCTCACATGATCCAGCCGATGGAGTCATCACTGTCACTACTGCACATTTGGTTTTCTTACCTTCCATAAATTGTCCATACCTTGCTGCTGTAAAGGAGACTGCTAAATAGAAAGTCTGCTACACATGATGCAGATTGTGAGTCCAACTACCTTGCAGGCCCAGGAGAACTGATCAACAAACTGCTGCAAGTGATCATCAATATGATGTGCCAGTGCAGCTTCATCACAAACAGCAATTCACAGATTAGGATATTGCACACTTTGGTTCTGGCATACAGTTATGCCAAGTTAGCCAGCTTTGGCATCTCGGGTAGACACCTTCATTTGAGTTTGTAAAAACGATTAGATTAGATTACTAACAGTGTGGAAACAGGCCCTTTGGCCCAACAAGTCCACTCCGACCCTCCAAAGAGCAACACACCCAGACCCATTCCCCTACATTTACCCTTCACCTAACACTATGAGCAATTTAGCATGGCCAATTCACCTAACCTGCACATTTTTGGACTGTGGAAGGAAGCCAAAGCACCTGGAGGAAACCCACGCAGACACGGGGAAAATCTGCAAACTCCACACAGACAGTTGACTTAGGCAGGAATTGAACCCAGGTCTCTGGCACTGTGAGGCAGCAGTGCTAACCACTGTGCCACCGTGCCACCCATACATACAATTACAACATGATATTGTTATATTACAAACAGAATTGGAAGCATGGCACGTTCCTGTATTACCCGATTGTGAATTACTGAAAAGATCTGAAATGAAAACAACAAATGCTGGAGAAACTCAGAAGTCTGGCAGCATTTGTGGAGAGAGAAAGAAAGTAAATGTTTCAAGGCTGATGTGATTAATGTTCAGAATACTGTATTTTTGTTTTAGGTTCCAGCATCTGCAGTGTCTTGCTTGTATTTGAAAAATCTGATGTTGCTTCATTTTAACGAATGAAATTGTACTCTTGTGGAAAGAAGAAATGACACCCAGGAGTCCAGCTGGGCAGGCAATTCTCCTCAACAAAACCAGAAATTGCTGGAATATCTCAGGAGGTCTGGCAGCATCTGCAGAGAGAAATTCGAGTTAACATTTCAGGTCCAGTGACATTTCTTGCAGGACTGATGGTGGTGAGGAAAAATGTTGGTATACAGTATGTGGCACAGATTGGATGGGGGGGGTGGGGGTGGGGGTGGGGGCGGGGGGGTGCGGGAAGAGAGTAAAGAATAAGTGGAGATAGAGCCCACAGAGAAAAACAACAACTGGGCTAACAAAGGAATGAACTACAGTCAGCCTAGAGAATGAATAGCTGCTAATGGAGTCCATTAGTGGCTGACAATACATTGTTTGTAGTAGCAGCCCATGTGATGACAAGGCCTCATGTATGGGCATTGGAGTGATGACGTGTGAGAAGGTGCTCAGGCCGTAAAGTTGGTGAATTCGATATTGGGTCCTGAAGGTTATAGAGTGCCCAAGTGAAAAATTAGGTACTGTTCTTCCAGCTTAAGCTGAGCTTCGCTGGAGCACTGCAGCAAGGCAAGGTGGAGATGTTGACCGGGTGTCACAGTGGTTTGTTGAAAAGGCATGTAACCTGGAGTTCTGACAGAATGTAAGTATTCTGCAAAGCAATCATCCAGTCTGTGCTTTGTTCCCCAATGTAGAGGAGAACACATTGTGAACAGGGAATACAGAAGACTAGATTGAGCGAAGTTCAGATAAATCGCTGCTTCACCAGGAAGGTGTGCCTGGGGCCTTGGATTGTCAGTAAGGAGAAAGTAAACAGGCTGGTGTTACACCTTCTGTGGTTGCACAGGAGGTACAGCAGTGGTGTGGGGAGGTGTTGGGTGTGGAGGAGGATTGGACCAGCTTGTCCCAGAGGGAACTGTCCCTATGAAACGCTGAAAAGGGAGGGAAGGGAAACGTGTGGTTGGTGGTAGCATCCTGCTGCAGTGACAGGTAATGGCTCTTTGGATTTAGAGGCTGGTGGGGTGGTGAGTGAGGACTGAAGTAAGTCTATTGCTGTTGTTCGGAGGGAAGTGAGGGAATGGGTGCTGAAGTGCGGGGGATGGGTCAGACTCTACTAACCACGGTGGTGGGTAATGCTCAATTGAGGGAGATGGCGCTCTGCAGAAGGTGGTGTAATTAGAACTGTCACAATGAAGGTGGAGGAACTGGGAGAATGGAATAGAGTCTTTACAGGAACTAGAGTGTAAGGATGTACAGTCAAGGCAACTGTGGGAGTTGGCAGGTTTGTAGTGGATATTGGTGGCCAGCCAGAAATGGAGACAGAGATGCCAAGGAAGGGAAGTGAGGCATCAGAGATAGGCCAGGTGAGGGTGAGAGCAGGGTGGAAATTGGAAGTGAAATTGATAAACTTTTCCAATTCTGGATAAAAAAAAAAGAGAAACAGCACTAATGATGCCATTGATGTACTAGAGAAAGAGTTGTGAGTGGGGGCCAGAGTAGAATTGCAACATGGAATATTCCATCTACCCCACAAAGAGCCAGTCATAATTGGGGCCCATGTGGGTACCCATTGCCACATTTTTGACCTGAAGAAAGTAGTAGCAATTAAAGGAGAAATTGTTCAATGTGAGCATGAGTCTGGGCAAAAGGAAGAGGGTGGTGGTGGGTGGAGATGGTTCAGGAAGAAGGGCAGAGTCCTGAGACGATCTTGATGGGGGATGGATTACACATCCATGTAAAGTGGAGGTAGCTGGAGCCTGCAAGCTGGAAATTCTGAAACTGATGTGAAGTGTCAGAGGAATTGTGGATGTAAGTGGGAAGGGAATGGATAGAGGGAGAAAAAAATCGGGTCGAGGTGGGAAAAGATGAGTTTTGCATGGCAGGAGCAGGCAGAAACAATATGTCTGTCTGGGCAGTGCTGTTCGTTAATATTCGGAAGGAGGTACAGGCTGGCAGTGGGGGTTGGTAGACTATGAACTTGGAGGCATTGTGGGGGGAGATTACCAGATGGAGTGAGGTTAGTAGCCATTGTGGACACAATGACATGGTGTTCCATGGTGGGATCATGGTCCGGGGGAGATAGGAGGAGGTATCTGACAGTGGGCACTCAACCTCTGTAATGTAGGGGTCAGTATGCATGATAACAACAACAGCACCACCTTTGTCGGCAGGCTTAATTACAAAGTCAGGGTTGAATCTGAGAGCACAGTGTGCAGTCAGTTTAGAGGAATATGAGTTGGAATGGGTAGGAGGGGACAGAGAAATTGCGGCAAGCAATGTCACACCAACAGTTCTCTATGAATAGGTCGAGTGCAGCTAAACAGCCAGAAGGACAGTGTCAAGGGAGAGGAAGAGTGTTGAAGATGAATGAAAGGATCTGTTGGATGGGGAAAGGACTCTTGTGCAAAGAAACAGGCACAGAGGCGAAGAGGACGGGAGAAAAACTCAATGTCATGTCATACCCGAAATTCATTGAGGTGGGGGAACATAGTGGGATAAAACAAAGACCTTTGCTGAGGGCAGAAGATCCAGCATAAGAGAGCAGAAGGTCAGAAGGGATAGTAAATACACTATAGGAGGTGGGATTAGGAGTCAGAGGGAACAGGAGGGGAGGAAGTTTCCAGAGGGGTTTGAGTATCTCTAAGTTGTTGTCAATTTTTGCAGCAGATTTAAGGATCTGCTGTCATGGCAATGGGTCAGAACCCAAATTACTTAAGAATGTATTAAACTTTTGGACAAGGAGTGCAGTTGAATCTAATTATTTTTGGCTATGTCTGAGTTGTGCCTACTTGTTTGGAGGGATCACACAGTGAGGCCTAGTGAGGTCTCTCACTCTGTCTTATCAACGTCGCCTCATTAACCAACTTTCAAACCACCCCAAACGTGCCCTCATGTTAGATTTAAGCCTCATCTTACCATGATTTGGAGGTATCAGTGTTGGACTGGGGTGTACAAAGTTAAAAATCACACAACATCAGGTTATAGTCCAATAGGTTTATTTGGAAGCATTACCGTTTGGAGCGCTGCTCCCTCATCAGGTGGTTGTGGACTACAAGATCGTAAGACACAGCTTATGAATCATCTTACCATGCACCATTCCTGGAACAGGATATATTAATTAACTGGGTAAAGATGGCTGGTCAGGTGATGTGCTGTAGCTGTTTGATGTGGGAACTGGCTGATCGCATTGTGAACATCTGCAGCAAGCGTTGGTTGCTGGAAGAACTCTGGTTTAGAGTTGATGATCTGGAATCTGAGCTTCAAACACTGCGGCACTTCCGGGAGGGGGAGAGTTACCTGGACACTTTGTTTTAGAAGACAGTCAGATCAGGTAGATTAAGTAATTCAAATTCAGTTAGTGATCAGGGACAACAGGGTATGATTGCACAAAAGGCAGTAGAGGGATCCTAAGTACAGGAGTAGAGGAGCCTCAGCTTTTGACCTTATCCAACATGTATGCGATTCTTGCTCCCTGTGTGGATGAGGAAAAGGGCTGCGGGGAGGATGAGCCAGCTGACCACAGCACCATGGTGCAGAAGGCCATTCAAGGGGGGGAGCAAAAAGACGAGTGGTAGTTAAAGGGGATTCTATAATTAGGGGACAGATCGTATCATTTGCAAGCCGGACCGGGAGTCCCGCATGGTGTATTGCCTGCCCGGTGCCAGGG
>NC_057724.1:47432628-47462361 GCF_004010195.1 Chiloscyllium plagiosum
TGTTAAGTGAGACTAGGACAAGGGGGTATGGCCTCATGATTAGAGGAAGCATGTTTAGAACTGAACTGAGAAGGAACTTATTCACCCAGAGGGTTGTTAATCTATGGAAATCCTTGCCCAGGGAAGTAGTTGTCGTTACTTCAGTAATCACATTTAAAGCTAAGGTAGATACATTTTTGAAAAATAAAGGAACTAAGGGATATGGTGAAAACGTGGGTAAGTGGAGCTGGGTCCACAAAAACAATAGCCATCATCTTATTGAGTGGCAGAACAGGCTTGAAGGGCTGGATGGCCTAGTCTGCTTCTAGTCCTTTTGTTCTTATGTTCTTACAACAGCTCATCACTCAGCGGATATCCTGGAATTCAATGTCTGGAGGAATGCACAGCACTGAAGAAAGAAGGTCAATGACCTTCCACACTCTACCAGCATAAGTTTCACCACCTTCTCACTGATATCTCACTCCTACCCCATTTCTGCTGTTGTACCAAACTTCCACTAAGTGTCATGCTCTCCACTCTGACTATTGCCTATAACATCTTCACTCACTTTCTCCCACTCACCTAAGCCCTCAACAACAAAAGCCCTTCATGTCCTCAGTGGTACCTCAGCACTCGATAGGGAGAATTCACCACCTGCAACAAAGCAAAAGCTGTGCCACTCACTTTAGTCTTCCATAATGGCTGCCTCTATCACATTCCAGAAGAAAAAAGCACCGAGAATAGGGAAGAAACACTAAAGATGATTGGGGATTGGTGGGGGGGGGGCTCAAAATTTGGCTCCTCACCCCATTTCTTGACATCACACAGTAAATCAAATTCACTGAAGACTGGTGTCTGTGATACTGAGGAACCTCAGTATCAAAGTATGGTTTGATATATATATATATATAAAAAAAAGTATATCAAAATATCAAAGGCTGAGATGGATCATCATTTGGCACATCTGGATGAAGGTGTTTGATATAGTTTAGACTTGCCTTTGGTACTGATTTGCTAGGCTTCTTCATTATTGAGAATAGGATGTTTCCTCTTGTGAGACAATCTTGGACTGGGAGTTATTGTTTAAAATAATCAGGTATCATTCATTTAAAACAGAGGTGAATTTTTTTCCCTCATAGGAATGTGAGTCTTTGGAATTTTCTTTCTGAAAAGATAGTGGGAGCAGAGCATTTTAATATTTTTAGGCAGAAGTAGTTAGATCTTTGTTAAGTAGGGGTTGAAAGTTTATTCGTAGTGGGCAGGACAACAGATTTGTGGTCACAGTCAGATCTGCCATAATCTACTAAATGGTGGAATAGGCTCAAGGATCTGAAAGATCTGCTCCTGCCCCATATTCACGTTTGGTTATTAGTTTAATTGTCCACTATCATTTTAAACTGAATGTGAGTGAACTGCCGAGTTCTGACCATACCTGTTCATTGTGAGGTTGCTTAGCTCTATTCATTGCATACTGTTTTTCCTGTATTCTCACTTTTGTGTTTGGCACGGTGCTGCTGGTGTGCTCCCTACCATCATCATTGAACTAGCATCGATCCCTAGCTTTATAAAAATGGTAGATTGAGGGATGTGCCATGCCTTGGTGTTATGGTTTGTGCTGAAAATGTGTTGCTGGAAAAGCGCAGCAGGGCAGGCAGCATCCAAGGAACAGGAGAATCGACGTTTCGGGCATAAGCCCTTCTTCAGGAATTCCTCATTCCTGAAGAAGGGCTTATGCCCGAAACGTCATTTCTCCTGTTCCTTGGATGCTGCCTGACCTGCTGCGCTTTTCCAGCAACACATTGCTCTGACCTCCAGCATCTGCAGCCCTCACTTTCTCTCTGTTATGGTTTGTGGTTAAATACAATTCTGTTGTTGCTGATGGCCCTCAACCCCTCATGAATGGATAGTTTTGAGCTGCTAGATGTCCTGAATCTATCCCTTGAATACAAAGTCTCACTGCTGCATGGGCATATCCTTGGCATGAGCCCAAGTGTTTGCCTTTACCTGAGTTGTATGACGTTACTGTTACTGACACAGACAAAAATACTTGGAACAGGTTTATTCAAAAGATTAAATGATAATGCAATCCAAGTTGGAAGGCTCCCAGTTTATACTTGTTCTGATTCAAATATATTTAGTTATTATATTGATGCAACCCGATTTTCATGTCTCATTGATTGAAAATAATGCTGGGAATGCCACCCTTCCATTGAATGCATGTTATATTTTAGCAAGCAAGAGGAAGCTACGTGATTTAGAGTTACAGGATGTTGGGCAGTTGAAATGCAGCTGAAATTGGCTTTGTAAAGTGTTTAGATAAGCTGTTGGATACTTTGCATACTTTCTAAACTTATTTCAGATTCGTTTAGTCCGGTAAGAAAATAAACACAATCTCTTAAACTCTTAACATGAAAGCATTACTGGTGGAGAACTGGAATCTTTGCTCATGTATGTGCAAGTTGTTTTTTGCAAATGGAATGCAATTTGCAGCTAGCAACATAACTTGAGTGCAGTCAGTTATGTTTCGAACTGTTGCCCACTCTCACTCAGGGGCTGACCAGAAGTGTTTACTCAAATGAAGGATAAGGGAGTTGATGTTTCTGAATCCCCAAACACAATTCACTGCAGCAAACCTAAAGCTACACATTTATAAAAACACCTCCAAGCTGATAATTCAGCCAAAATGCAGTGTTAAAACACCAACTAAAAAATAAAGTTTAAATTTAAACCAGATCTTTATTTGCCAATTGTCTTAACTTCAGGGGAGACCACACCAAAATGTTGTTTATTTTAAGAAATTCCTGAAATTGTCTGACGTTTCTATGTATGAACAACACTTTAAAATGATGTTTAGATAACTTAAAAGGTCATTAAATGTACAGGCCAGAACCAACATTTTAATGTGGGAAAAGTAAGAGTTGAACGACACTTCTTAAAAATTGGAAATAGAAAGCCATTTACAAACAACTTTTGCAATCTTCATTAAACATCATACTTTTAGTTTTATGTTCATGGAGATTAACTTCTTTTGGTTGAAGCCATGACTATCCAGTAATTAGAGGAAGATCTGTTTTGACATTAATTGTCTTGCCTCTGGGGGAAACAGTAATTAGGCTGATCATTACTTTCCGTTGCCTGCAAAAGCCTGGCTGGAAGCCTATGTGAACAGCCTAAGCCAAGGATCCACACTATATGAAACGAGGTGGAAACTGAATTAGACATATACTGTTTGGAGGCTTAATCGTATTGTGGTTTATTATCAAAGCAACGTTCTTACATTCAGTCCATTAAAAGCAGAAAACAGCTCTGGAAGAGGGGTGGAAACAAGTTGCAGAGATTAAAAGTTCACGCAAAGCTCAAGAGCAGTGTATACGATAGGACAAGAAGTGATCTTTAATGGAATGACAAAGATTTCGTTGGCTCCAAAGCCTCTGGAAAAATGCTTTAACAGCACAACTTCAGATCTCAGACTTATTTAGGTAAGTCCTTTTGCTTTCAATTGAACTCTGTTATGTGAAAAAGGGGATGAAGATTGGCTCGGCAATTGCACAGATCTTAACAGTACTTTCCTTTCAAAGTAGACCTCTCTTACGATCAATTTAAAGGAGAGCGAGGCATTTCAAGTGTTCCCAACATCCAGGAACAGCAATTTGCACTTGATGAGTTTTTGAAAATACAAGCGCCAATCTGTATTCCAGTGATTGAAAATACAAGCGCCAATCTGTGAAACTTAAAAAAAATAAACTCGCAGTGTTCACTGTTGGTGAACACTTCAGAACTAAACGAGGAAAGGAAGTTATTGTTACAACAAATCTTTCATCCAACCTATGTAATTGCAATTTTAGGTTTGCTGCAGTCGGTTATGTTTGAAAATATAAAATCATTAATCCCTCATCTCAGTAACTCTGAAGAATTACACCTGATCAGTCTCTGACCAGGTCAATAATTCTAAATATAACTGACTTCACACCGTCGTACAAATGGATGTGCAAATGGGTATCCCAACTAATATTTTCTGTTCACATTAAGAGTGTAAACAGCATGTTTACTTTCTTATCAGCTTAAAAGGATTCTGAGAACAGTTTATAAAGTGTGCAAAATATTCAATAGATTACCTAAACAATTTTTAAACCTAATTTTTGCTGTACAACATTCTGCAACAGTGAATTCAGTTGAGAATATGATTTCTGTGTGCAAGCTATTATGATGTGTATTATTTGCAAAGGTTTCCTATATTAGGACAATGAATAAAATTATGAAGAACTCAACAAAATTATCAATTCAGTATCTAAACTTTACAGTGCATGAATTTGATATGATTTGTTATTGTTACATATACCTAGGTACAGTGAAACATTTTGGTTTGTGTGTAGTACAGGCAGATCATACCATACAAAGGGTGATGGAACAGAGTGAGGAATACAATATTATGGCTGCAGAGAAGGTGCACAAAGAGTGAGATTAATATTAAATTTAAAATTTAAGTGGTCTGTTCAAAGTCTAATAACAGCAGGAAAGAAGCTTTTCTTAAATCTATTGGTACATGTGTTTAAGCTTTTGTATCTTCTGAAAGAGGTTGGAAGAAATTATACCCAGGGTGGGAGGAGTCTTTCAGGACATTGGCTGCCTTCCTGAGGCAGCGAGAAGTGTTGGTGACGTCAATGAATGGAAGGTTGGCTTGTGTAATGGACTGGCTTGTGTTCATAACACACTGTAGTTTCTTATGGTCATAGGCAGAGCAGTTGCCATACCAAGCCATGTTGCATCTGGATAAAATGCTTTCTATGGAGCATTCATAAAACAATTGGTAAGAGTCTTTCCAGACATGCCAAATTTCCTTGTCCTCCTGATGAAGTAGATGTGTTACAGTGCTTTCTAGACTGTTGCATCAACATGAGTGAACCGGGACAGATTGTTGGTGAACATCACTCCTAGGAGCTTGATGCTCTTGACCATCTCCACCTCAGCACCATTGAAGTCGACAGGGGCATGTCCTCTACCTTGCTTCCTGAAGTCAATGACCAGCTTTTTTATTTTGCTGATATTGAGGAAGAGATTGTTATCTATACACCATACCACCAAGCACTCTACCTCCTTCCTGTATTCTGTCTTGTCATTGTTTGAGATCAGACCTACAACGGTGGTGCTGTGAGCAAACTTGTAGATGACGTTAGATTGAAATTTGGCCACACAGTCATGAGTGTACAGGGAGTATAGTAAGGGACTGAATATGCAGACTTGTGGAACATTGGTGTTGAGGGTTATCACGGAGGAGGTGCCTATTCTCAATGATTGCTGTCTGTGGGTCAGGTGGTTGAGGATCCAGTTGCAGAGGGTAGAGCAGAGACCTAGGTCTTGGAGTTTGGAGAGGATTTTGTTTGGAATTACAGTATTGAAGGCAGAGCTTTAGTCAATAAGTAGGAGTCTGATGTAGATATTCTTGTTATCCAAATGTTATAGGGATGGGTGTAGGGCCAACAAGATGGTATCTGCCGTGGACCTGTTGTGATGGTAGGTGAATGTCAAAGAATCAAGGCAGGCTCTGAGTCTACAGTTGATATGAGTCATGACTAGCCTCATGAAGCACTTCATAATTATAGAGGTAGTCATCGAGGCACGCTGCATGAAATTCTTTTGTGATGATGGTGCACTTCTTGAAACAGGTGGCGACTTCAAATCACAGGAAGGAGAGGTTAAAAATGTCAGCAAATGCTCTCACCAACTGGTACCCGCAGGATCTGAGTGTATGACCAGGGACTCCAACTAGGCTAGTCAATTTCCGTGGGTTCACTCTCAAAAAGGTCGATCTGATGTTGGTGACTGAGGGAATGACCCAGGGTTGGTTCCCGAAAAGAGTTGAGCTAGGTACTACTTTTTCAGGAAACAGGTAATGATATTCCATAACCTTCTGTTCTGGGCCACAATATGGAAGTGAAATTGATGCTTGTTAAGCCAGTTTTCCAGGCATAAAGGTAGTGTTGCTGGGGAAAATACTCTGTGCCTCCAGATACCTTAAAGAAATGCGACCCCTTATTAGTTGTTAATTTTTCAGGAGGCCTCTTCAAGTATCTGAACAGGCATTACACTTCTTACCAAAGATTTCTCCTAAGTTTTGAATTGAGAATCAATTTATTGTGAACTTTAGCCCTTGGAGTTAGGTGCACTGAACGCATACCATTATGAGCCCAGATTTTGAAACTAACCCCCAAGTAGTAATTAAAGTTGGAAAGACAGAAAATGCTGGAAATATTCAGGAGGTCTTTGATCATCTATGGAGAGAGAAGTAGAGTTAATGTTTCAGATCAATGCCTTCCATCAGAAAGTCCAAATAAACATATGGATGAGTTTATGGAGAGAAGGACTTGGAATGATGTAGAGTCATGGAGTCATAGAGATGTATAGCATAGAAACAGACCTTTCAGTTCAACTTGTCCACGCTGACCAGATATCCGAAATTAATCTACTCCCATTTGTCAGCATTTGACTCTTCCATCTCTAAACTCTTCCTATTCATGAATCCATACAGATGCCCTTTAAATGCTGTAATTGTACCAGCCTCCACCACTTCCACTGGCAGTTCATTCCATACACGCACCATCCTCTGCGTGAAACCATTGCCCATAGGTCCTTTTTAAATCTTTCCCCTCTCACTTAACCAAAACCCTCTAGTTTTGGACTCCCCCACCCATGGGAAAAGACTTTAACTATCCAGCCTATCCATGTCCCACATGATTTCGTAAACTTCTATAAGATCACCCCTCAGCCTTTGACGCTCCAGGGAAGATAGTCCCAGCTTATTCAGCCTCTCCCTTTAGCTCAAACCTTCCAATACCTGGCAACATTTATGAAGGAGGTTGATTGATGATGAATGAAATCAATTAATTAACCCTGGCAACTAATTTTCAGGGCATTTTCTGCAGTATTAGCAGCAGGAAATCAATAAAATCCCCACAGAAGCAATGCAGTTGACAATGTTTTGATGTTTATCACAAACAAAAACAGAAATTGCTGGAATATCTCAGGAGAGAAATCAAAGTTAACTTTTCATGTCAAATGATGCTTCTTCACAACAACATTTAGATATTTAAGTTGTTTCTCCATAAATTCTACCAGTCATATACTGCAGAACACCAGTGGAAGCTGCAGCTATCCCACTTTTGTTACAATTGAGGATTCGAGTGGAAATTTAGACACAGCAATAAAGGGAATGTCCATCTATTTAAGAGAATAATGGTCCAAAAACAATTAGAGAATTAGTAAGACTTTATTTTTCTTTGTTCCTGTATGGGCATCACCAGCAGGTCCTGCATTTGTTGCCCATCTGTAGTTGTCCTTGCATTGATTAGTTCTCTAGGCCATGTCAAAGGGATTCAAGGTTCAAGTATATTCTTGATGCCAAGAATCACATGTCAGAAAAACAAGGTAAGGATAGTAAATTTTCTTCCCTAACGGAAGATGAGAACTTTTAATAACAATCATTACATGATCACCATTGACCATGTTATAATTCTGGATTTTATTAAACTCAAATTTCTCAGTCTACCATAGGGGATCAAACCCATGCTCCCAAACATTAACCTGGGCTCTGGATTAGTAGTTCACTACCATTACTATTAAATTATCACTTCCCCAGAAAAGTTGGGATAAGACAGTTTGCTCATATTTTCCTGAGCTGTACTCATTTTCACACAACAGACCGAAAGCCACTAAGTGGTTTTTCAAGTCTCCTGTTCAGTCGGTACTTGAACATCAGTTAAGTGATGGAAGATGTCATCAATAGTGCTGCCAAGCAATACCTGCTCAGCAATAAACTGATCAGTGATGTCCAATTTGGGTTCTGCCAGGGCCACTCAGCTCCAGACATCATTACTGTCTTGGTTCAAATACAGACAAAAGAGCTGAGTTTCAGAGGTGAGGGGAGAGTGAGAGCCCTTGACATCAAGGCCACATTTGACTGAACATTGCATCAAGAGACCCTCGTAAAACCAAGTTAATGCGATTCAGAGGGAAAGGTCTCCATTACTTGGAGTCATACTTGACACATAAGAAGATGGTTGTTGTTGGAGGTCAGTCATCTTTACTCCAGAGCAACCCTGCAAGAGTTCCTCAGGATAATATTCTCGGCTCAACTATCTTCAACTGCTTCATCAATGACCTTCCCTCCATTATGACGTCAGAAGTGAGAATGTTCACTGATGATTGCACAATGTTCAGCACCATTTTCAACTCCTCAGATACTAAGACACTCCATGCCTAAATGCAGTAAGACCTGGACAATATCCCAGCCTTGCCTGTCAAGTAGCAAGTGACATTTGGGTCACACATGTATAAGGCAATGACCATCTTCGACAAGCCGAGAATCTAACCATTTCCTCACGACATTCAATGACATCACCAATACTAAATCCTCCATCATCAACATCCTATGGGTTACCATTAACCAGAAAATGAACTCAACTAGTCATATAAATACTGTGACTATCAGAGGAGGTCAGAGACTAGGAATCTTACAGCAAGTAACTCACCTCCTGACTGTCTAAAGCCTGCACTGAAAATAGGAGCAGGAGAGTGCCATTCAGTGCTTCAAACCTGCTCCACCATTTAATATTATCATAGTTGATCTTCTATCTCAATGCCATATTCTTGCTTTCTCTCCATATCCCTTGATGCCTTTAAAATATTAAAAATCTTTATTGAATATGTTCAATGACTTCATTGGAGAGAATTCCATCAGGTTCACTATCCTTTTAGAGAAGAGACATTTCCTCATCTCATTCCTAAATGGTCTACCCCTTATCCTGAGGCTGCATCTCCTGATTCTAGACTCTCTAACCAGGGTAAACATCCTCCCTGCAGCTACTATCCAGTCCTGTTGGAATTTCACATGTGTATACCAGACCACCTCTCATTCTTCTAAATTATAGAGAATACAGGTACCAACTCTCCTCACAAAACAAACCTTAACTTAACAAATCTATGGTGTTTTTTTTGTGCATATAGCAAGTAGAATAGATAAGGGTGAATCAGTGGATGTGGTATATTTGGATTTTAGAAGGCCTTTGATCAGATTCTTCAAAAGAGGTTTATGAGCAAAGTTAAAGTACATGGGATAGAGAATAATATATTGTCATGCACTAAAAATTAAACGACAAACAGGAAACCTTTCCTGCACTTCCCCTGTGGCAATTATATACTTTTCTCTCTTAGGTATAGAGACTAAAACTGCTTACAATACTCCATAAGTTGTAAGATATTCCCACTTCTGACCTCAAATCCCCTTGAGAATGAATGCTTGTTCTACTGTCTGTTTATGTTCATTGACAGGTGTACAAGGACACCCAGATCCCATTGTACATCTACCCTTTCCAATCTATCACCATGTAAATAATACTCTTCCTTTCTGTTTTCATGCCAAAGTGTATAACTTCATGTTTAGCCTCATTATACAGGTTCTACCAGGTGTTTGCCCACTCATTCAACTTGTCTAAATTATCTTGCACCCTTTTTGCATCCTCCTCTCAACTCATAATCCTGCCCATATTTGTTTCATCAGCAAACTTGGAAACATTGCATTTGCTTACCTCATCTAGGTCATCAATATATATTGTGAATAGTTGGAGCCCAAGCACTGATCCTTGTGGTAGCCCACTAGTCACTGACTGCCACTCAGAAAAAAGCTTGTTTGTTCCCACTCTCTGGTTTCTGTTTGTCATTTAACTTTCAGTCCATGCCAATATATCATTCACTATTCTGCGTACTTACCTTTGCCCACAAACCTCTTATGAGGAATCTGATCAAAAGCCTTCTAAAAATCCAACTATACCACATCTTCCTTATCTATTCCACTTGTTACATGCACAAAGAAATTGCCGTAGATTTGTTGAGCATGATTTTCCTTTCCTAAACTCATATTGGCTTGTCCAATCTTGTAAATTATTTCCAAATGTTCAGTTATCTCTTCTCTTGCAATAGACTTGAGCATTATCCCCATTACTGACGTTAGACTAACTGGTCTGTAATTCTTTTTTTTATCCCTCTCTTTTCAAATTCATGGGTTACATTTGCAAAACCTCCAAATTGTAGGAACTGCTCCAAAATTGATAAAATTTTGGAGGATGACCACCAATGCTTCCAATATTCCCAGGGCCACTTCCTTTAGTGCTTGGGCTCCAACTATTCATGATATATATTGATGACCTAGATGAGGTAAGCAAATGCAACGTTTCCAAGTTTGCTGATGAAACAAATGTGGGCAGGATTATGAGTTGAGAGGAGGATGCAAAAAGGGTGCAAGATAATTTAGATAATTTGATGTAGTGTATCAGCCCTTGCCTTTAAATCAATAATTCCCCAAGCACTATTTTCTTATTAATAATTCTTCCATTCAATTCTGCCTGCACACTAGATCTTTGACACTATCAAATGTTTGGGAGGTTATTTGTGCTCTCTTTTTGTGAAGACAGTACCAAAGTATGATAGGGTGAATAGACAAGGTCTTTTCCCTGGGCTGGGAGAGTCCAAAACTAGAAGGCATGGTTTTAAGGTGAGAGGGGAAAGATTTAAAATGGACCTAAGAGGTAACTTTTTCACACAGTAGGTGGTGTGTGTATGAAATGAGCTGCCAGAGGAAGTGGTGGAGACTGGTACATTTACAGTGTTTAAAAGGCATCTGGATGGGTATATGAAGAGGAAGGGTTGATGAGGGATATGGGCCAAATGCTGGCAAATGGTACTCGATTGATTTAGGATATTCGATCGGCAAGGAGGAGTTGGACCGAAGGGTTCTTTTCCATGCTGCACAGCTCTGAGATTCTTTGTGTTGAATTCTTCTGCCATTTCTTTGCTCCTTATTCTAATTCCCCATGTCCACCACCTACAAAGCATAAGTCAGGAATGTGATGGAATATTGTCGAGAGTGTGTTGCTAAAAAAGCACAGCAGGTCAGGCAGCATCGGAGGAGCAGAAGAATCGACGTTTTGGGCCAGAGAGCTTCATCAGGAATGTGATGGATTATTCCCCACTTGCTTGCCTGAGTGCAGCTTCAACAACACTCAAGAAGCGGGACAACACCCAAGACAATGCAGCCCACTTAATTGGCACCACATCCACAAACATCCATTCCCTCCATAATTGATGCTCACTAGCAGCAATATATATAATCTACAAGATGCACTGCAGAAATTCACCAAAGATCCTTAGATAGCACCTTCCAAACCCACAACCACTTCCATCCAGAAGTATGGTGCAGCAGATACATGGGAACACCACCACCTGGCAGTTCCCCTCCAAGCCACTTACCATCCTGACTTGGCAGTATATCAGCATTCCTTCACTGACACTGGATCAAAATCCTGGAATTCCCTCCCTAATGGCATTGTGGGTCAACCCACAGCATGTGCACTGCAGTGGTTTAAGAAGGCAGTTCACCACCACCTTCTTAATGAGAATCAGGAACAGGCAACAAATGCTGGCTCAACCAATGACGCTTATGTCCTACAAGTGAATAAATAAAAATTAAGAAAAGAAGCTTGATACTATCCAGGACAACGCAGTCTCTTGATTGGCACCACATCAACAACCATTCAGTCCCTCAACCATTGACACTCCACAGCAATATGTGTGTATCTGCAAGGTGCATTGCAGAAGTTCACAAAAGGCTCTTTAGATAGCACCTTCCAAACCCATGACCACTGTTACCTAGATGGACAAGGGCAGCAGCTAACACATACAAGTTCTCCTCCAAGCTATTCACCATTCTGACTTGGAAATATATCTCAGTTCCTTCAGTGTTACTGGATAAAAATCCTAGATTTCCCTCCTTAATGACATTGTGGGTCTTCCTACCCCAGATAGTTTGTAGTTCAACTAGGATGCTCATGGCCATCTTCTTAAGGGTAACTAGAAATGGGCAATAAATGCTGGCCAGCCAGTGATGCTCACATCCCCTGATTGAATTTATAAAATTTTTAATTTTGACGCATTTTTTAAAGGAAGATTGCTACAGCCTACAATTGACTGCTGAAGTAAATTCAGAGATTTTTTTGGCAGAATCCTGTGTGGGCCCATGGAATGCCATACCTGCACAGAGCCGGGAAAGAATGAAAAGGAAGAGATTAGATTAGATTCCCTATAGTGTGAAAACTGGCCCTTTGGCCCAACAAGTCCACACCCACCCTCCAAAGAGTAACCCACCCAGACTAATGCACCTAATACTATGAGCAATTTAGCATGGCCGATTCACCTGACCTGCACATCTTTGGGCTGTGGAAGGAAACTAAAGCACCCAGAGAAAACTGGAACAGACACAGGGAGAATGTGTAAATGCCACACAGAAAGTCACCTAAGGCAGGAATCAAACCCAAGGCCCTGATGCTGTGAGGCAACAGTGCTAATGACTGAGCCACCATGCCATCTCAAAATGGAAGGCTAATTGACCCCCTCTCAGCAGGAAACCAACACCTGCAGAAACGTTTATATTTGGTTTTCCAGGAATATAGAAAAGTGAACTTTAACCATGGACTGTATTTGTTAGTGACCTCATAATCTCATGTGTGGATTAGTGTGTTGCGAATGTCACAGCTTCGAGAACAACCATTAAACACTCCTGCATTTCAGATAGAGAATGAAGCAAGTTAGCAGTCACTATGAAAAGGAACCAGGACTGCAAGGTGGCTCAGTAGTTGCTGCCTCACAGCACCAGGGACCCATGTTCGATTCCCACTTCTGGCAACTGTCTGTGTGGAGTTTGCACGTTCTCCTCATGTCTGAATGGGTTTCCTCCCACAATCCAAGGATGTGCATGTTAGATGAATTGGCCATGCTAAATTGCCCATGGTGTTAGGTGCATCATTTGGGGAATGAGTTTGGGGGGTTATTCTTCGGAGGGTAGGTGCGGACTTGTTGGGCTGAAGGGCTGTTTTCATACTGTAGGGAATCTACTCTATCGAAATACTTAAGAAAATAATATATATTTTGGGGTGGCTCAGTAGTTAGCACTGCTGCCTCACAGCGCCAGGGACCAGGGTTTGATTCCAGCTTCGGGTGACTGTCTGTTTGGAGTTTGCACATTCTCCCCGTGTCTGCGTGGGTTTCCTTCGGGTGCTCCGGTTTCCTCCCACAGTCCAAAGATGTGCAGGTCAGGTGAATTGCCCATAGTGTTTGGTGCATTAGTCAGAGGGAAATGGATCTGGGTGGGTTACTCTTCGGAGGGGCGGTGTGGACTGGTTGGGCCGAAGGACCTCTTTCCATATTGTAGGGAATCTAATCAAAATAATTTCAATCAACCTGTATAGACAAAAGAATCTCAAATTTGACTGTTCAACTATACATGTCAGTGCTATCAGTAATATCCACTGTAATGGCTGCAACGTGCGGGGGACTAGCTATTCTTTGCAAATGACTCAGCGACCAATCTATGTACTAATTCTTCTATTATTTAATTCATAAACTTACTGTTTTGTTAATTCAAGAAAGCTTTGTTGAATTAGCTCCCTATAAAGCATACTTTCATTTTGTTTGCAAGAATGATTTTATTGTCAAGTGCATTTTTCAATGAGAAATACAAAAAAAAATGAAAAGCTTCCACTTGTTGCCAAAATATATCACCATTTTGATAGCTTAAGAATTAAGACATCCAGAAGGAAGCGATCTCTTTAACATTAACCTTGTTGCAACCAACCAAAGAGCTTGGGTGAATAAAGAAGGGGTGATGGTTCATTGCTCCTCACTTGGGACCTTAACAATTTGGGGCATTCCATCCCGAACTGTAACAAATTAAGGGAACTTTGCCAAGGGCTGGTCTTAATAGCAGTAATGGACATGGTGGTCTGGCAC
Organism: Chiloscyllium plagiosum; assembly: GCF_004010195.1. NCBI lineage: Eukaryota > Metazoa > Chordata > Chondrichthyes > Orectolobiformes > Hemiscylliidae > Chiloscyllium > Chiloscyllium plagiosum. The sequence goes on from NC_057724.1 coordinate 47,446,441, forward strand.
TGATCTGGAAACACACTCTAGCTGTTTCTTTTTCCTCAGGAAAGTAGATGTTCCATGATGCTCAAACAGACATGGAGTACCATTTGATTTTAGGTTTCATACAAGTTTGGCACTTGTGCAATTATTTTTAAGGGACTAGGGTAGATGTCTGGCAATGATAACAGCAATTGAGATTGTGAATTGAATAGAGAGTCACTGAGTCATACACCACAGAAGAGGCCCTCAAGCCCATGAGGTCTGCACTAACCTATCTACAATAATCCCATTTTCCAGCACTTGGTCCATAGCCTTGAATGTTATGACATTTCAAATGTTTTCCCACCTCAGCTACCCTCCCAGCAGCACATTCTAGACCCCCACCACTCTCTGGTTGAAAAAGACTTTTCCTCAAATTCTCTGTAAACCTTCTGCCCTTCACCTCAAACTGCCCCTTATGATTCACCCTTCAAACAAAGGGGAACTGCTGCTTCCTAGTCACCCTATTCATGCCCTTCATAATCTTATAAACTTCAGTCACGTGCCACCCTCTTCCATCAGCCTCCTCTGCTCTAATAACAGCAGTCCAAGCCTATCCAATATCTATTCATTGCTAAAATGCTTCATCCCAGACGACATCCTGGAGACTGTCCTTTACACCACGTCTAATGCAATCGCATCCTTCCTAGAATGTGGGGATCAGAACTGCACACAGTACTCCAGCTGTAGTTATCAGGATGAAGGGCTTATGCCCGAAGCGTCGATTCTCCTGCTCCTCAGATGTTGCCTGACCTGCTGTACATTCCCAGCAACACAGTCTCGAGATCATCTGCAGTCCTCATTTTCTCCTAGTATTCCAGCTGTAGCCGAACCAAAGTACAGCTCCAACATAACCTACCTGCTATTATAAACTCTGTCACAGTCAATAAAGCCAAATGTCTTGTTTGCCTTCTTAACTACCATATTAACCTGTCCTGCTGTATTCAGGTACCCGTGGACAAGCACCCACGATCCCTCTGTTTCTGAGCTTCCTAATGCCCGGAGTATTAAGTACTCCCTTGGCTTGTTATTATTTCCAAAGTGCATCACTTCACACTTTTCTGGGTTAAATTCCATCTGTCATTGATCTATCCATCTGATCAATCTATCTATATTGTCCTGTAATCTATGACCTTCCTCCTCATTATTAACTACTCAGACAATCTTCGGGTCATTCAATGGGGAGACCTGGAGCAACTTAACTGCAGTTTTTATATTCACTTTAATTCTCTCTGAACTACTGTATTTTGCAGATTCTGCCCACAAAGGTGGGGTGCTAAGGCTAATGATCATATATTCTGCTGCCAATTTGTGTAAGATAAACTAGTTCTCAACAAAGTTGGAGTGAGTCTGCCAATGCCCATACAGCACATTGATTGGCATTGTTGGATTTGAATCATAATATTTTCTGATGTAACATAGAAGGAAAATAATCGTATGTGATCCAGCTGTCAACTTAATATGATTTTAGAGCCAGAGATGTTGGAATACATTTGCTTTAGCCTAGTCCACAAAATCACAAAAAAATTGACATAATCCTATTTGACATTGCTTATTTCTATTGAACACCAGAATGAACTGAATGCACCATGGCTGCTCACCAGTGTATTGTGATTTTTTGAAGAGCATTGAAGTTTGCAAAATAAGATATGACAGGCTTTTGAATCTCATAGAAAATGAAGCAAGGCAGTTTCTATTCTACACTGTGTCAAAGGAACTTCCCCTTCTTGTTTCTTGTCAGCTACAGGGCCTATACTTCAGTTCCAGTTGTTTTAGCAAGTACACCATGATATATGGACTTTACCATGTCTAGTTACCAGCCACTGGAAATGAAAACTGTGGACACAAGCTTCAATGTAATACTGAAAAGTACACTGCAGTTCCTGTGATAGAAAAGGATAGATTAAGCCAATGTCCCTGCTCTAGTGGCTACCTACACATTTCCACTCGGATTGCATTATGTGGATATTGAGTGAATGACAGAATTAACCCAACTGTGTTTCCATCACCAAATTTAAACATCTGTCCATGTTTACTGATTAGGCATTCATTTGAATAATAATCACTGGGAAGATCTTGTGGGTCTCCAAGGAACCATGTTCCCATTAAATTCAATGTCTTCAAGATAGTTGTGGAGCAAAGTGAGAAAAGTGGAAAAGAAAGCTAGATATTGGATCCGCAAATGATACACTAAGGAGAGAATTGGTCTATTGTGTGATTCAGTTTGGCTTCATATCTGAAATGAACATATTATTAATGCTATTTATCATAAACAAGTCTACTCTATAGGTTAAATCTGAACAACATGGGCTCTGGTGGGACATGTGGCAGCATCGGATGAGAAGTCTCAAGCAGTTCTTACAATGTCGAGATAATCTTGCTTCTTTCCTTAATGTTTTTCATAAATAGTGTGGTAAGATTCTTGCTGGGCAGTGGCAAGATGCCAATGGATGATCAAAGTTAAAAACCACACAACACCAGGTTATAGTCCAACAGGTTTAATTGGAAGCAGTAGCTTTCGGAGCGCTGCTCCTTCATCAGGTGGTTGTGGAGTACACAACTGTAAGATGCAGAATTTATAGCAGAAGTTTACAGTGTGGTGTAACTGAAATTATACATAACAAATAATCAAGGTATTTTTTAAAGTCTCTCATCTGTTAGAATGACCATGTTAGTGTCTCTGCTTTCATATGTAAATCGCAAAACATTTTTTTATAAGTTACTTTCTCAAGTGAACTTTAACAATTGGTGTTGTCAACAGCAATTGTTAAAGTTCACTTGAGAATGTGACTTTAAAAAAATGTTTTGTGATTTATATATGAAAGAAGAGACACTAACATGGTCATTCTAACAGATGAGAGACTTAACAAATAATCCAGGTATTTTTCAATGTATAATTTCAGTTACATCACACTGTAAACTTCTGCTATAAATTCTGCGTCTTACAATCGTGTATTCCACAACCATCTGATGAAGGAGCAGCGCTCCAAAAGCTAATACTTCCAATTAAATCTGTTGGACTATGATCTGGTGTTGTGTGATTTTTAACTTTGTACACCCCAGTCCAACACCAGCAGCTCCAAATAATGGATCATCAATTTGCTTGTTAAATGCCTTGTTAATGCCACAACTTGCCTCATTAAAATTCAGTCTCTCATCTTTACAAATCAAACTTGTCAAACAAGTTCAAGGTCTGGAAAACTTGACAAGGGAACTAGAGAGTGGATTCAGCTTGCTGTTTGCTCCAAATGACCTCCATGTTGCCAATCAGGCACCATTATCTCAGGGCATGCCTCCTGGGCACTGGCCACAGGCACTCCGCATCCACTCAGGGCACATTTCCAATCTACTTACACTACTTTAGTGCTATATTTTAAGCTGCACCGACAACTATCATTGTCCTTGCCGCAGCATGACATTGTGTGCTCAAGGGCATGCACCCAGCTTTTGGACTAGACAGGTTGCACCTTCAGGCTCTTTGAGGAGAAAGTGAGGTCTGCAGATGCTGGAGATCAGAGCTGAAAATGTGTTGCTGGAAAAGCGCAGCAGATCAGGCAGCATCCAGGGAACAGGAGAATCGACGTTTCGGGCATAAGCCCTTCCTGGATGCTGCCTGACCTGCTGTGCTTTTCCAGCAACACATTTTCAGCCCTTCAGGCTCTTTGCCTGCTGTCAGAGCTCACAATCACTGAAAGTCTACCTGGATAGCTATGTATTGCACTGTTGTGTTTTGCTTTTTTTTTATTTTACATCTCCAGTAAGAGATACTGTGATAATACTATGACTTGATGCATTGTATTTTGTCCTGTATTTTTCATGAAGAAAGGTTGAGCTAGAGGTACTGAACCATCTTCTCAAAGCCAACAAACAGCTCGTGAGGCTTTGGTTTATTTTGAAGTTGGAACAATAGAAGCAGCCTGGGGTCAATCTTCCACAGGATTTTTAATTTTAGCTTTCAGCAGTTTCTGGATTCTTGAAGCTGGATATGTAAGTTTGAATTCCTCTCTCTGTTAAAGATAAAAGCTGGGGTTCTCTTCCTGTTGCTAGAATTACATGTGAGAAAATCTAATTTACTGAATTTGCCTTTGCTCAGGGTGTGTTCATGGGATGTTACTATATTGTAACAGTTAATTAGAAGTAGCTTATATATTACGTTGTGAAACATTTTGGTAGAGTTACGGTTAAGCCAATTCTTTCCTTTTATTTTTATTTTGTCTGTAATTTAACTTCAGTTTAAAAATAAAGTGTGCTTTGCTTAAAGTCGAATAGCTTGATCAATTGAATTGCATCTGGAGTGCAATACCTTACCTTTAAATTAAGAAAAAGTTTGGGTTTAGACTAGCATCTTAATATATTTTGAGGGGGTTTGGTCTGGTCCATAATAATACTGAGCTCATACCACTGCAGTCTTGCTGTGCTGTCTGGCACAGACACAAAGCCAGGAAGGTTATTATAGTTGTCAGCAGGCCTCAGTCAAGTGAAGGGGGTGCAGCCTTCACTCAGGGGTTCCCAGTACTGTAGTTAAAAGCAGCCTCCGATACTAATCCAGGAACTGCTTAGGCGGTAAGTGTCAGGATGGTCTCCACATAAGGTGGAAGGACCGACATTAGATTAGAATAGATTCCCTCCAGTGTGGAAACAGGCCCTTCAGCCCAACTAGTCCACATCGACCCTCTGAAGAGTAACCAACCCCGACCCATTCCCCCTAATTAATGCACCTAACTCCACGGGCAATTTAGCATGACCAATTCACCTAACCTGCACATCTTTGGACTGTGGGAGGAAACCGGAGCACCCAGAGGAAACCCACACAGACACGGGGAGAAAGTGCAAACTCCACACAGACAGTTGCCCATGGCTGGAATCAAACTCGGGTCTCTGGCACCGTGAGGCAGCAGTGCTAACCACTGAGCCACCATGCCACCCTGCTCTGGGGTATACACCAGCCATCTTGACACTTTGTCCTTTTATGGGCTGTTTTCATCTTGGAATGTAAGAGACGCCTATATTGCATGAGATGAAAGTAGGTGGGTACAGCTGTTATTTTTGGTGCAGGTGTAGAGGTGCCGGAGTGAGAGTGAGTAAGCAGCAATGAGGGCATGTAGCGCTCAGAGTGTCCAGGATAGAGGTGGGTGCAGTGAGTGAGGGAAGATGTTGCAGGCAATATTGAGAGTAGTAGAGCATGGAACTTGATGGGAAATAGGCACAGTGGCAGAGATAGAGTGATAGAGGAATCAGATTGAGAATGATGGAATTATCCTGGTGGAGTGGAGAAGACCATTGACCTACTTGTTGGACTGTTGAGTATTCATTCAGGTGGTTAATACTGCATTGACCTGGATGGCTATCCTGAATCAGGCTGCATGGTCTGATGTCATGGTCTGCACTACCGAGCCTGGGGATAGAGTAATTTCCATTTTGGTATCATCTGATTCATCAGGATCCTGCCTACAAATTGGAGTGCTGATTTTCCTGTATGTCTAGGGCAAATATCATCAATCATGCAGGGTAGCACTGGACTGAGATTGCCTATCAAGGTACACAATGGCCTTTTAAAGATTTTATTGGCATAGGGCGTGCTGGGGGATTCTGGATATCCTCTGAGTAGAGAGTTGACCTGGAAAAGTGCATGTTAAGATGGGATAGAAATCAGATGTGAGAGATGCCAAAGGGTTTGAAAGGTAACTAATGAGGTGAGTTTGGTTACTTACAATGAAGGAACTCATTAGGCCTCACAGTGACAAGCCCTCTATAAAACTCAGTACTGCTCAGATTTTGCCAAAAACACACAAGATTCAGCCACAGACAGATCTATATTTCTGAAACTTTTTGAAAAGTGGAAAACATCTTAAAGTAAAATTCACAATATATTCCATGTAGTTTCAGAACCTTTGACTGCTGTGTTACCATATATACTTGTGTAAAAATCAAGTATTTTAAGACTATTTTTAAGGTTAAATTTAGTGGGGTCAACTATTACACGGATACTACTTTAGAGGGGCTAAAATTCATGCTACGGTCTAAAATACCAAATCATGAGCAGAAGCCCAACTGATCTCTAAACAAATAAAGAAAAAAAAGTTATGAATTATGGTAATTACCGGATAAAGGCAACAGAAACAAAAATTCATGATAACATGTAGCCTTCCTTCTGCCAATTTCTGATTACGAACTGGTGAAACTGTAATATCTTATCTTCTAATTCAGTAAGCTGTATTTGTACAATCTTAGCTCTCTGCTAAAGTATTAAGATGTGACCTGACTCCAGGCTGACACATCTTAAACGTTTGTGCCAAATTGGTATGAATTGTACAGCAAAACACATAACAGCATGAAAAAAAAATTTCCTCATCATAACATTTATATATTGGATAATACCTTGACTCACAAATCTTATCTGTTAACTGTGAAGAACCAAGGTTGACTTTTACATGAGATATATGGAAAATTACAGATTTTTCGCCAAAAATAACGGGTTGACTTTTACATGAGATTGACTTTTACTTGGGTATATATGGTAAATGACAATAAGAACAACTGGAATTTATATAAAAAGAAACAACAAAGGAACGAGATTGAATGCTTAACTCTTTTTAGAAAATCAGGTCAAGTATATTGTTCCAACAGGTCTTCTACTTTGTAAAGTTCCACCATTCTTTCATAATAAAAAAAGAAAAGGAATAAATACTAACCAAATCTTTACCTCAAATAACATTCTGTAACTGGTGGGCTTCGAGTAGAAATGACTTTCAAGAGCTGCAGGGCAAACTTCCTCGTTACTAACTTCTGAGGATAGGTGTCCATGTAGATAAACAGGGGATAATTTAAAAATCAGACTTTACCTCAATATTTGTTGCTAATGTTTTCATACAGTGATGCCCATAACCACATTGTTTGCATAACAAACAATTACAAGACATCTGGAATATTTCTGTAAATTGGATTTTCACTTCCCAGAAAATATATTTGATGAACAACAGAGGCTAAAGTAATGGATCAAGAAAAATCTTCATTGTTTTTCAATGTAACTCATAATAGTACCATTTATTAATCTTTTGTACTCGTATGCACTTAACCCATTGATCAGATCACTGGCCAGCATTTATTTGAGTTTCAGACTGCTAGATTTCTTTCCTCAAACAGGTGAATAATCGTGAATGCAGGACAACTTGATAATGGTTTGAGTTCATCATACCATGAATATATTTTTTTGAAATGTTTGCAATTTTCACCTCCTCTCCTTCTTTAGGCTGATGATTGTGTGGCAGTTGTTCATAGGTAACTGAACAATATGTGTTGGAAAGCCATTAAACAAATGATGGCACACCATGCAGTAGGGCTCAGAGGCAACAGGCAATTAGGAATGACAACATAGGTGCATTTGTTTCCAGTCTCTGGTTTAGTGGTGTGAACATATCATAAGATCACAAGCAGGAGTAGGGAATTTGACCAACTGAGCTTGTTACACCATTCCAAAGGATCAGGTCTGATCTGATTGTCTCCTGATCTGCGCTCTACTGCCTGCCCCCTCTTTTTGCTTTCTTATCTATCTTTGTATAGTCAGGAAATTTCACTACAAGACAGTCCACCCTTTCATCTAAGACATTCATTTCGATCATAAATAGTTGAGGCGCCAGCACTGATCTTTGTGGCACTCATTACACTTTGCCCAAGCTGAACATTATACATTTGCCCTGATCAATGATCAAACTATTTTGACAACTCTTTCTACTTAGAGTTCTCTTCAGCATTACATATTTTTGAAATGATTGCAAAAGGATGTATTTCAATGCCTGTAGTGTATCAACTGGCTTGAATAGTACTTGCATTCATTGAGGTAAATTTTAGATTTATTGCCAGAGTGGAAAACTTGCATTGAGATGGCAGCAACACACCAACTCAAGCAACTTACATTTATATAGCACTTTCAATGGCATAAAATCTCCCAAGGCGCTTCACAGAAGCATGATAAAACAAACCTATATGGGGAGAATTAGGATGAATGACTAAACGCTTAGTTGAAGAAGTAGGGTTTATGGACTTTTTAATAGTAGTCAAGTGAAGTATGGAGACAGAGAGGCATAAGGAGAGAATTGCAGATTTTACGACCTCGGCAACAGATAGTACAGCCACTAGCAGAGGAGACTTAAAATCAAGATGCTCGAGAGGTAAGAATTTAGAGGTAGGGACATACTGTAGACAAAACCAGTTTAAATTTCCATTGAACATTAATTTCTCATATTATAGACAGATCATTCAACAATGCAGGAGATAATGAGAACTGCAGTTGGGGAGTCAGAGTGGATAAAGAGTGGAGCTGGAAAAGTCACAGCCACCTCCTAGCGGCATCCACCTATCACCTCGCACTCACTTTTCCCCCAGGCACACCACCCTCTCTCTATTTACTCCACAGTGTCTTTTCCCTCCCCCAGTTCTGATGGAAGGTTTCGACCTGAAACGTCAACTCCCCTTCTCCTCTGATGCTGCTTTTTCCAACTCCACTGATATGACAATCTAGGTTATGAGTTTAAACTTTGGTGACAACAAATTGGATAGCTTCAAAATTTTAAAGGAATCTTTAGATCAGCCTGTGATCACCTATTATTAGACCAACAAAATTAATCAGATCATTCTCAACCTGGTGCGTACCAGTAACGCTGTGAAGCCTTTGTTAAGTTTATTTTTTTCCGCAAGTAGAACTTGTCTTGTTTTAAGAATTTAGTTTTATGCTTGCTATGCACTATTTCAAATTGATTGATTGATTGCTTTCATTCTGCAGGCATTGTGACATTTTCAAGTATTGAATATTTCCAGTCAAAATGGTTCCAGGCTTTACAAAGATCAAGGCTGAATGCTCTGAAAAATAGTGATTCTGTGGAAAATGCAATCAACAACTCCAGCAACCCAGATTGTATTGTGAACAGATGTGTTAGGACAGATTCTCATACTTCTGGCATTAAAGAAAACATTAAGGAGAAAGATGAAGTTCTATGAATCCAATTCTCATCAGCCCAAATTCAGTGATGGTGATGGTGGTAATGATGCAGATGGGATGCCCAGAATGGCTACATTTTTCAATTCCCTTTTCAAAAGACACAAAGCCTTCAGTTTCAGGAAAAGACCGACTTCATTGATTGTTTTCAGAGAGGCTTCCAAGCAAAAATCCAGATTGTCCTTCATGGACAGACTCCGATCACTCAAAAGGCTCAAGTCAATAGAATTCTTCAGGCTTCGATTTACCAGGAACATGAGACACAGAACCTCTAATATATGGAGTCGGCGTAAAGGGCAGATGCTTAATGGTGTTTTGACGTGTGAACAGGCATCAGATAAAAGAAAGTTTAGACATACGTTTGCAGGAGATTTGCAAGACTTTGACACTACTGGAGATGCAAATCTAATTAGCACTGTTCTGGAGACAGTTAGCATTGAAGATGCAGAAACCCATGAGGTTAACAAAAGGTGGAATAATGTACAAACGTGTCTCAAAGGATCAAATAGAAAAACATTTGACCCAAGTATTAAAAGTTGTTGCAATTCCATAACTGCTTTTGCAGAGGATCCAAATAATAAATATGTGAAAATCCCCCAAGAATATAAACAAAGTAGCAAAATGAATGTTTTAAATTACTTGAAAAATATGTCACTAAAAAAGAAGTCAAACAGAAGCTCTGCTGGTGAGGAAACAGACTGTAATGGCCAAAATTCAGACGGATTAGTTGACTGTGTGACTATTAAGCAGGAATGTGAGCAAAATCATTCAAACACATTTAGTAGAATAAAAGATAGAAAAAACATGTCAAAAGGTATTGATTTCAGCAAGGTTGCAAAATTAATCAACCGAGCAAGTAAACAGAGGAACTTTTCAGATGTCTACACACAGTTTGAGGAGGCCCCAGAGGCTAGATCCATCAGTCATAAGCATGATCTTCAGACAGCTCCTATTATTCCGGAGAGTGGAGATGGGAAATGTGTCCTGCTGTCACAGTCTTGTCTCACGTCAGACCATGGAATATGTAACTCACTCAGTCAATCCAGATCACCAGAAAGCAGACAATTACATGAAGTAATAAGGGCTGACATTTCTGTAAGGAGATGTAACTCGGAACTACCTGACTTCTTCCCTCCTGCTTCATTCTCTCGTGATGGATCGAAGAACCCTGACAATGTGGCAAAGTTTCAGGCTCCGAATGTGGCTACTCATTCTGATAAGATTGTTGAGTTCCCAGAAGAATCGAGAGGTCAAAAAAATGAGATTCAACTAAATAATATAAGTGAAATTGTACAAGGAGCTGAAGTTCCAAGTCAATGCCATCATGCAATATTACCCCTAACATCAGTGGATGATTCAAATCAGGTTGGTAATGACTGTTCTACTCTTACGATTCTGCAAAGCACCTTGGATTTTAAAACAATTTAACCAAAAAGATATGACATACAACATTTGTTTGAACAGAAGCAGTAAATCCTGTGAGTGAAATGATTTCAATGTCATGTTTTGTAAGTAGGTCTTGTGTTGTTTCTCACAGGTCAAGTTTACTGTTGGCAGATAATAATCACAATTAGTCCTGCCTTCTGTTTATGGTTATGATTTTCTCTCATTCTGCCCTTTTATGCACATATATCTTCATATGCATTTGTGGATATTTTCCCAAACTCCTATATGTTTTTCTTTTACTCTCACTTCTGCTACTATCCCTCTGCCTGAAGCTTCATCTTTATCTTTCTGTAATTGAAAACCCTGCCACGTCTCGCTATCACTGTAACAGAAGGTCCCCCTCTCTTTACTGGAACAGAAGGTCCCCATGTCTCTATCACTGTAACAGAAGGTCCCCCTCTATCTCTGGTAAAGCAACAGTCCCTCTATCTCTATCACTGTTACAAAAGGTCCCCCTCTAACTCTATCACAGTAACAGAAGGTCCCCCTCTATCTCTATCACTGTAACAGAAGGTCGTCAATGTCTCTATCACTGTAACATAAGGTCCCCATGTCTCTATCACTGTAACAGAAGGTCCCCCTCTATCTCTGTTAAAGCAACAGTCCCTCTATCTCTATCACTGTTACAAAAGGTCCCACTCTGTCTCTATCACAGTAACAGAAGGTCCCCCTCTTTCTCTATCACTGTAACAGAAGGTCCTCAATGTCTCTATCACTACAACAGAAGGTCCCCATATCTCTATCACTGTAACAGAAGGTCCCAATGTCTCTGTCACTGTAACAGTTGGTCCCACTCTATCTCTATCACTGTAGCAGAAGGACCCACTGTACCTCTATCACTGTAACAGAATGTCTCCATGTCTCTAACACGGTAACAGAAGGCCTCCCTCTATCTCCAGCACTGTAACAGATGGTTCCCTCTACCTCTATCACTGTAACAAAATGTCCCCATGTCTCTAACACTGTAACAGAAGGTATTCATGTCTCTATCACTGTAGCAGAAGGTCCCCCATGTCTCTTTCACTGTAACAGAAGATTCCCTCTATCTCTATCACTGTAACAGAAGGTCCCCCGATATCTCTATCACAGTAACAGGAGGACTCCCTCTATCTCTATCACTGTAACAGAAGATACCCATGTCTCTATCACTGTAACAATCTGTTCCTCTATCACTATTGTTGTAACAAAAGGTCTCTCTGTCTCTATTACTGTAACAGAAGATCTTCCTCTGTCTCTATAAGTGTAACAGAAGGTCTTCATGTCTCTACCACTGTAACAGAAGATCTCCCTATATCTCTATCACTGTAACAGAGGTCCCTCTGTCTCTATAACTGTAACAGTAGGACCCTCTCTATATCTATCACTGTAACAGAAGGCCCCCCACTATCAAGACCACTGTAACAGAAAGTCCCTCTCTATCTCTATCACTGTAACTGAAGGTCCCCATGTCTCTATCATTGTAACAGAAGGTCCCCCTCTATCTCTATCACTTTAACAGAGGGTCTCCATGTCTCATTTCACTGTAACAGAAGGCCCCCCTCTATCTCTATCACTGTAACAGAAGATCCCCCTATCTCTATCACTGTAACCACAGGTCCCCCTATCTCTTTTATTGTAACAGAAGATCTCTCAATCTCTAAGACAGCAGTAGAGTCAAAGAGTCATAGAGATGTACAGCATGGAAACAGGCCCTTTGGTCCAACTCATCCATGCCGACCAGGGTATCCCAACCCAATCTATTCCCATGTGCCAGCACCCAGCCCATATCCCTCCAAACCCTTCCTATTCATATACCCATCCAGATGCCTTTTAAATGTTGCAATCATACTAGCCTCCACCACTTCCTCTGGCAGCTTATTCCATACACTCACTACTCTCTGCATGAAAAAGTTGCCCCTTAGGTCTCTTTCATATCTTTACCTTCTCACCTTAAACCTATGCCCTCTAGTTCTGGATTCCACCACCCCAGGGAAGAGACTTTGTCTTTTTATCCTATCCATGCCCCTCATGATTTTGTAAACCTCTATAATGTCACTCAGCCTCCGAAGCTCCAGGGAAAACAACCCTAACCTATTCAACCTCTCCCGAAAGCTCAAATCCTCCAACCCTGGCAACATCCTTGTAAATATTTTCTGAATCCTTTCAAGTTTCACAACATCTTTCAGATCAGAAGGAGACCAGAACTGCACACAATATTCCAAAAGTAGCCTAACCAATGTCCTGTACAGCCACAACATAACCTCCCAACTCCTGTACTCAATACTCTAACCAATAAAGGAAAGCATAACAAACGCCTTCTTCACTATCCTATTTACCTGTGACTTTCAAGGAGCTATGAATGTGCACTCCAAGGTCTCTTTGTTCAGCAATAGAGGAGGCCACACCGGCTGCAGCGGATGCAGTAGATGATGTGGGTGGAGGTGCAGGTGAATCTGTGGCGGATATGGAAGTTTCCCTTGGGGCCTTGGAGAGAAGTGAGGGGGGAGGTGTGGGCGCAAGTGTTGCACCTCCTGCGGTTGCAAGGGAAGGTGCCGGGAGTGGTGGTTGGGTCGGTGGGGGGTGTGGATCTGACAAGGGAGTCGCGGAGGGAGTGGTCTCTACGGAAAGCTGATAGGGGTGGGGAGGGAAATATATCCTTGGTGCTGGGGTCTGTTTGGAGGTGGCGGAAGTGACGGCGGATGATGCGCTGTACATGGAGATTGGTGGGGTGGTAGGTGAGGACCAGTGGGGTTCTGTCCTGGTGGCGGTTGGAGGGGCGGGGCTCAAGGGCGGAGGAGCGGGGAGTGGAGGAGATGCGGTGGAGGGCACTGTCGACCACGTCGGGGGGGAAATTGCGGTCCTTGAAGAAGGAGGCCATCTGTGTTGTATGTATTTTGAACTGGTCCTCCTGGGAGCAGATGCGGCGGAGACGAAGGAATTGGGAGAATGGGATGGCGTTTTTACAGGGGGCAGGATGGGAGGAGGTGTAGTCCAGGTAGCTGTGGGAGACGGTTGGTTTGTAGTAGATGTCCGTGTTGATTCGGTCGCCTGAGATAGAAACAGAAAGGTCTAGGAAGGGGAGGGAGGAGTCCGAGACTGTCCAGGTGAATTTGAGGTATATAGAGGCCTGGCTTATCCATACCACCTTTCTTAAACAGTGGCACTAAGTTAGCCAACCTCCAGTCTTCCGACACCTCACCTGTGACTATCGATGATACAAATATCTCAGCAAGAGGCCCAGCAATCACTTCTCTAGCTTCCCACAGAGTTTTAGGGTACATCCTGATCAGGTCCGGGGGATTGATCCACTTTTATGCGTTTCAAGACATCCAGCACTTCCTCCTCTGTAATATAGACATTTTTCAAGACGTCACTGTCTATTTCCAAGTCCTTTTCCACTGTAAATACTGATGCAAAATACTCGTTTAGTATCTCCCCCATCTCCTGCGGTTACCCAAAGGCTGCCTTGCTGATCTTTGAGGGGCCCTATTCTCTCCCTAGTTATCCTTTTATCCTAGATGTATTTGTAAAAACCCATTGGATTTTCCTTAACTCTATTTGCCAAAGCTACCTCAGTAGAGATCCCTCTATTTCTATGACTTGTAATTGAAGGTCCTCCATGAACATACAATTATATAAGTTCAGAACAAGGGCAAGCCAATTGGTTGCACCATTGATCCTGACTCTCTGGTACTCCACATTCTCACAACATTCAATAGTCCTTTAACTCTTGTTTATCACAAATCTATGTCTGCCTTAAAAAAATTCAAAGACTCTGCTTCCACTGCCTGTTGAGGAGTATTGGGTGAGAGGAGAATTTCAAAGACTCACAACCCTCTGTGAGAGAAAAAAAAACCTCCCAATCTCTGCCTTAAATACTCAACCTCTTATTTTTAAATAAAAGGCCCAAGATTCTAGATTTTTGCAGGAAACATAGATTCCACATGATCCCTGTTGAGATGCTTCAAGGTCTTCTATGTTTTTGGGTCTTACTCTTCTCATCACCAGTACATACAAGCCAAGCTTAATCAGTCCAACCATTCCAAACTGCCTTTTAACCGATCTTTCTTGCTTTTCATCTACATGATAAGTTGATGTTTCCCCTATCCTTTGTCTCTTGCTCTCCATCCCCATCTATATGATATTTGTAGTTTTTATTTCTTATTTATATTTCCTGTCTCTTTTCTTGGGCCACATGATCATCCCTGAGGCAGTTGGGAGTTGGGATTTTTCTCAGCATTTCATGCCAGAGGAATGGCTCCCGAGGTGTAACCCCTGATGTTGGGGGCAGGTTGCCAGCTGAAATAAGCCTCAGTAACCCCAGAAAATGTTCGGACATCAGCACAGAGGATGCTGGCTATGGAGGTGGTCTGTTCAAAAGGCTCACCTTGACACTGTGATTCTGTGTCCCAGCTGCAGTAAATAAACAGAAATGACCTGCAGTGCTCACTCCTCACTCTCCACCCTCCATCCTTGCCAGACATCCCCAAGGACCCTCAGTACCCTGGGCCATTGTTTACAAGCGACAAACACTAAAGTGACAATTAGATGTGTAAAAAGAAAGTTTTAAAAATGAGATTCATTCCTAACTTTTCATTGTAAAAGGACTCCTTCCTGTGGTGGGTAATACAAATGTCAGTCATCCAGGGTCATTAAGGTTTCATTACCCGAAACCACAAGGCACTCAAAACCATTTAACAAAGAGGTGAAAGTCAGAGATCAGACAGCCTAGCTGTCAATCAAGCTAAGATGAAGCTACCTCAGCTCTAGCCCATGGATATGTTTGGGTGGCATTCCTAGGCAGAGGGGGCATGATGGACCATTGAAATTGGAGGCGAGGCACTCCTTGGTATGGGAGGGGTGGCATGAGAAGGACTTACATTTCAGTAGGATCCCTCATGCTGACTATGGTGCATCACACCTTAATTGTGCCTTAAAAAGCAGGCTTAACTTCCATGAAAATTGCTGGGGACTGGGTCATGCTGGCCTCTGTAATGGAGCCGGACAGATGGGGAGGTATAGCTCCACACTCTGAACCAGCCTGAACCCTTGAAAAGCACACCCAAGAATTGCTAAACCCAGAAATGGGGTAGGAAACCTCAGAGTGGGGCCCCAACTACTTTTATGAATTGGCTTTCGAGTCGACCCTAGTAAATAGAAAATATGACCCTGTCTGAATATGTTTCTCTCTGCATAGAGTCATAGAGGACTACAGCACAGAAAAACACCCTTGACCCATCAAGTCTGCACTTTTGATTCATTCAAAACAAGCACCTAACTATTCTAATCCCATTTTTCAGCTCTTGGCCCATAGCCATCTCTACCTACCTCGACACTGTCCTATCCCCCCTAGTCCAGGAACTCCCCACATGCGTTCGAGACACCACCCACGCCCTCCACCTCCTCCAAGACTTCCGTTTCCCTGGCCCCCAACGCCTCATCTTCACCATAGATATCCAATCCCTCTACACCTCCATCTGCCATGACCA
>NC_057724.1:47463507-47481289 GCF_004010195.1 Chiloscyllium plagiosum
CCCACCCTCCTCTAGCTTATCTCTCTACACTTCAGGCTCTCTGCCTTTATTCCTGATGAAGGGCGTTTGCCCAAAACGTCGATTTTGGATGCTGCCTGAACTGCTGTGCTTTTCCAGCACCACTCTAATCTAGACTCTGCCTTGGTATCAGAGGTGCGCATCTAAACACTTTATAAATATCCTGAGGGTTTTTGCTTCAATCACCTTTACTGAGTACCAGATTCCACTATCTTTTGGGTGTGAAATATTTTCCTTACATCCCCTCTAAATTCCTGTGCTTTACCTTACAACTCTGCTCCCTCGTCATTGGTCTCTCCACTAAAGGGAAACGTTCCCTCCTATTTCCCATACCTACGCCACCCTGCACACCATAACTTTGACCATCTCCAGCATGTCCCTCTCAGTCACCTGTGCTCAAAGGAAATCAACTCCAGTCTGTCCAATCTCTCTTCAAAACTAAATTTTGCCACCCCGTCAACATCCTAACAAATTTCCTCTGCACACTCTCCAGTGCTGTCACATCCTTCCTGTAATATGGATTTCAAAACAGCATACATTACTCTTGTAGTCTCATCGAGTTCCGGCCTAACCTTCCTCTCTTAAACTCTAAGTCCTTAGCTAATAAAGGCAAGTATCCCAAATGCCTTTATGAGTACTTTATCCACCTGTCCTGTTACCTTAAGGGGCTGATCGACATGCATGCTAATGTCCCTCTGATCCTTGGTGTTCCGCAGGTCTTACCATTCATCATGTATTCCTTTGCCTTGTTTGTTCTGCCCAAGGGCATCACTTCACACTCGGGAAATCATTTATGAGGGGCGATCTACTTAAAATCTGGCATTAAAAGCTTAGAATCTTAGTATGGGTACAACAAAGAAGATGGTCATTGTGACCATTCTGCCTGTCTGCAAGAGCAAGCACCTAGGATACTGTACCCTCAACCCCCCACAGCAAGACCCTGTGCTCCCTGACCCCCCCTTCCCCACTGAGAATGGTTACAACAGAAAAATCTACATGTTTTGAGAGAAAATAGATACATGTTTGAAGGGAATCAAATACAGGGTGTAGGGAAGAGAGAAGAACAAATAAGTTTAGTTTTTGATTGCTTCAGCAAATGACCAAGTACCAATGTGATAGGTCAAATTACCTTCCTCAGTTCTATTGTGCCAAATGTTACGATCTGCATGGTGGGAACCAGATGAATGGGCTGTTAAAATGGTTTGGAATTTACCTGCGGCTCCCATCACTTCAAGTCTAATCTTAACCTGTCCTCCAGTGAGAAAAAGAGGGAGACCTGCTGGAACCCTGGTACCACAGTCAACATGCAAATCAGGCACCAAATCTTTGCAACCTGACTGTCCTTGTAATGGAAGACTTCCACGGGAAAGTAGCTTTGCTGCCCAATCTTTGTTACCATCTAAGTCACTAGCCACTCCTCAACCAAAGACAAGGAAAAGCAGGAGAGTAGATAAAAAGACTGACAGGGAACCACTAGCATGAAGACATGTGAAGGGAGAAGAATTCAAGAACAGAAAACTTTAGTAGCAAGAGCAAGCCATCATAGCTAATCTGATTATAACCCCAATACCAGTTTCCTGCCTCCCCACAAAGACTCCTTTGAGATGACCATTACAGCATTATAGAATTGTTATAGTGCAGAAAGAAGCTATTCAACCCACTGTGACTGCAATCGTTATCTCCAAATTATAGTGTGTATGCAAGTTTGACCAGTTGACACTTACAGTATGCTGCTATACAGATTTTTTGAACTAGATTCATATATTTCTTTCTAACTTCTTTTGTCCTAAACATTCATATATAAAAATCTCCTCATACATAATTTCATGTGAAATGTCAATTTTTTACTAACATCTGCTTAACATTTCTAATACTACATAACTTTACAGGGACATCATTTCATTATCATCTGAACGTCAAATCCTCATCAAACAACATATCACCTAATATTCTATGAACAGCATCATGAGTTAACAGTGCTCACTCTTGAGTCTTTGCTTTGGAAGGAGAATTTTTTTGCCATAGGTCAAAGATGAAGAGTTTTCCCACACAAAATGAAAATAATACTTTTCATGAGGCACAACTTGAGAGAACATGGTAATATTCCTATTGCACCATCTAGTGGGTATTTATGGTAATTCTACAAACTTTACTTGCTGACAATCATATTTTCTCTGGAAATAAAGCATTATCAGAGTTCAGATTTTTGGCTTTCATTTTCAGTGACTTAATCATTTTGATAACAGAGTAAGCTCAGGCATATGTTTCAATGCACATGATGATTTTTGTGATGCTAAGCATTCTTTTAATCCAGACCACGTTGCCTGTCAATGGTAGGTTTCCAAGGCTGCACTGTTTTTGAATTTCTTCTGGAATTCCATCTCAATGTCAGTGTGGACGAGTTGAACAAAGGATGTTACCATGCTGTATAATTGTATGACTCTCTATGACACTATTGACACGATGGGCCATCAAATCTCATGTAAACCTCACAAGGGATTGGTTTTTCCAATCTGTCCTTGAAACTCCCTCTCAAAGGCACTCCATCATGGAATTCCTAAATGTTTTCCCCTGTTTCAATCAATCACTCTCCTGTTCTGTGTCTATGCTCCCCTGGTCCATGAAAAGTCCTTGTACTAATTATTCACTAGCATAACTCCAGCTTTACACCAGGACCTACTTTTGCCAAGCTAGATATGTCCCTGGCTTTTGCCTGAGCTCTAATCTTGCTCAGTTGAATAAGGCAAATACTTTAGGGTGTAGGTTTGCTCGCTGAGCTGCATTTCAACTGGGACAACACATCTATCCTGGGACAGGCTAAGCAAAGACATGCCAGAGAATTCCTAGAGGCCTGGCATCCAACCACAACACCATAAACAAACACATAGATCTAGATGCCATCTATTAACCCCTCAGAAAACGAACAGGATATGACATCACCACAAACCCCAGGAACCCCATCCAGGACAAACATATAAATAGAAAGCAGGAGACAACAGCTTTGCTTCACTTGGAGGTCGCCACTGATGATGTTACCTAGCCAGGTAATGAAACGTCTGGATATCAAACCTACAGCTCAGCGAGCAAACCTACACCCGAAACTTCAACCTGAGCTACAAACCTTCACAAACCTTGCAAAAAAGGCAAATACTGCTTAGTTGCTTTTCAGCCCACACTCTCAGCTAAACAGACCTATTAGTGACACTTGGCTACTTGTGAGTCACCATAATGTCCAGGATTTTTCCTAAGCCCTGACTCTAACCCTTAACTGCTTACTACCTCATGGAACAATTTCTGCCTGAGTTTAAACAGCCCTGAGATACTCAATTGCTCTTGACTTCTCACTGGGTCCCCAGCAACATGGAATCAGTGAGGCTCATTTGCCTTTTAACCGATTCAACTCAACAGCTGCATAGGGATTCCTTCTCTCACTCCGAGGGAGAGAAAGACTCTGAGCCCCTAGCTACACACAACTATTCAACTGACCTCGGATTTTCCTGAACATTGTAACTATGCAGAATCCATGTGATTCAATTGCATTCCCTGCCATATAGTTAAAAATCAACACTCATAATGTGAAAGTCTCTCTCTGTTTCTTTCTCCACCTAACTTGAACAGCCCCTTCAGTGATCCTTGAACTGTCTTGAGTGACCTATTAAAAATGTTGCAACAAGCCCTGTCCTATCACAGGACAAATCTGAATGTTGCCACCTAGCAACTTTTAGAATTGTCTGTTCCGTGATGCTAGTTTGCTCAGTACAACAAAAAGGACACAATTAGAGGATTCCACACAATAGTGATTGTTGACAAGAAAAGAAAGGAGAGAGAGGGAGAAATGGTTGTTGAGATTCATTGAGCATTGTGTGAGGCCGGTGATAAAAGTGGTACAATGTGGGGTCTGAAGATGTGCTCAGACCTTCACTACTGACTTTGACTGTGAATTTTACCGGGTTCTCAAGGCTGCAGTTTTGGCATTGACCTTCACCACCATCTGCTCAATCGCTTTCTCAGAATTTGGAGAGCTGCCTGGTCCCTGTAATGGATGATCTCTCTGCCTCTACTTTATGAATCCACTTTATGAATCAAAACCTCCAAAGCCACGTTGAAGACCACTTAGAGACTAACTTTCTGTTAAGAATGGTGTGCCATACTTCTGTCTTTCCCAGTTCCAAGTCAGTTCTACAATGAAGCCCAGCATCCCTACAAGCCAAAGTGCTTGAGTTGTACAGGCTAGTTGGTACATGTGCTTAATTCTCAAACTTGAATCAGTCATGCAGCCACTCAACAACAAACTGGCTGCAAACTGCAACTATTATAGTGAGCAGACATCACATAATATGCATGCTACAGGCATCCTGAAGAATGGTGCAGGTAAATCACACATTGCAATTATCATATTTGTTTTAGCTAATATTTCCTTTCAACCTTTTCACCCATTTACAGGTATACATTCTGTGTGGTCCTATGATGTTCATGGGGCCTCTCAGACAACCACTGATTTCATGGTCAGCATGTTTGAGGTTTTCCAATATGAGCCAAATACATCTGACACCCTGCCAATGATTTAATTCAAAAGTTCCTCATTAGATTCCATCTGTCAATGAGTCTGTTCTCCAATAGTTTAGTTTAGTGCCAATATCAGGTACTGTAGTCAGATGCAAAGTGAAACTATTTCCATTCTACCTCACCAATACATTTCAAACCAACTCAATCTCAGCCATTACCTCACTCAGTAGTTTGACAATGTTACAGTTCCTATTACATTGATGTTATGCTCTGTGTGAATGAGCTTGTCAATATTTTTCCAGATCGTATACCAGGAGGGAGTATTTATGCAATGTGCTACTGCCAGTAGGAACAAGATTTAGAATGCCTAACTTATCTATCAACTGACTGTAACTTATTAAATAAGTCAAGCACTACCTGGATGTCATTGGAATATGAAGGCAGCTCCTAGATCTTATAAATCTTATAAATACTAACCCATCAATATTACAATTCACTTCTAATGGTTGCCGGGATTTCACAAATCAAACTATCTTCCAACATGTATATTTTCCAGCTGTATCTTTTGAAAAAGAGAATTATGAAGAGAAAATGAGACAAAAAAAAGAGTGTAAATTAGGTCAATGTTAATTTTTTTAAATTTGCGAATGCAATTTTACGTGTATACAGTTTGCAGAAATATAGTATAATAATTGAAATTTAAATTCACAAGGTCACTGCAAAGGAGTATGTGGATGAGCTGTCTCATAATGAAGAAATTGGAAGATGTGAAGACCTGAACAATGAACAAACACAAGTAAATTGCAAAAAACTACCACGCCCTGTATCTGATTGTGGTCAACTTTGCAATTGGCAATGTGCGATCCCAAAGGAAGACTCCCTTGCGGTAGCAGATTTCAGTAAAAAGCCCAGAGCACTTGCAGACACAGCAGTACTTGGAACTTCTAGCAACTACTCACCAGCTTCCAAGATAAAGCTGAGAAGCAAGCGAGCTAGGCAACGGCCAATCTCTGTGATAGATGGAGCAACTCTTATTGAACATTGTGAGAAGACAAACAATCTTCATCAAGTAAGATTTGATTTATTACTAGTTCTTATCTCAATCACTTTGCTGTTAGATGTTTGAGAGACTGCACCATAGTTATTTATTCCTTTCCTCCACTTTTCTTCCTTTCAAGCTGATTTTCTTGTTTCAACTTCTTGTCTAGTTTCTCGGGGGAATATCGCAACAAATCAGTAAAACTAACTGCAAGAATAAGTTTGTTGGCTGAGTAAATTTTGCTTTTCATTTTGCACAATGTCTATAAACTTTATCTATCTAGTGTTTTAATATGGATAAGTTAGACAAATTTCAGCATTCAGTGTAAATATGAACAAATTCACCCTTGCTTCACTTTAGCATAGTGAACAAAAAAGAAATATTGGTGTGGAATATAGTTTCGTTTAATATCCTCTGAATACCCTGTAGTCAATAAATGCATTGCTCCCCGATGTTTTAATTTGTACAGTCTATATATTCCCAAATTTTATTCCTGACCTGTGCTAAATGTGGGAAAGGCAAAAGCAGTTGTATGAAAGTTGGCCTCAAACCAGCAGGATTAATGAGAATCAATAAATCATTCTTTTCTGATTGCTTTATGATCAATGGTGGAAGGCTTTGGTGGATATTGAATACAGGACAAAAATGATCCAACAATATGTCTTCAATATTGAATACATTGCTAGCATTCTTTTATGCATGAAGGATAATAACCTGGTCACACCAGATGACTATGATATCTATTGGAATAAAACTTAGTATGTGCCAGGTTCTTTTGTAAAAGAGGGGATAGAAGTGAGAATAAAAAGTATAGACATGTAATTCTATTGTCAAATGGAATTTTCATTTGTCAACATAAGCAGACTCTGTTTAAAATGTGTTGGGGGGGGAAGGAAAAGGGAAAGCAACAGGGATTATGGTGTCAAGCAGAAAGATAAGCAATAGGTTTGCATGTGTGCGGGGTTTACGTTCAAGGCAGGCTAGGAAGGAAGCAAAAAAGAATGATAACTTAGGACATATTATGAGAGATGTTGGAAATCATGAGGATAAGAAAATTAGCATTAAGGCATTTTATCTAAATGCTCGTAGTATTTGTAACAAAGCAGATGAATTAGCAGCACAAATCATTGTGAATGATGATGATGTGGTAGGCACCACAGAGATGTGGTTGCTGGGGTTCAGGCCTGGCAGTTAAACATTCAAGGATTTACAACTTACCGAAAAGACAGGGAGGTGGACAGAGGGGGCGGGTTGCCTTGTTAGTTAAGAATGAGATTAAATCTATAGCACTGAATGATGTAGGGTCAGATGATGTGAAGTCTGTGTGGGTGGGTTGAGGCAAAGACCACAAAGGCAAAAAAAACATAATGGGAGTTACGTACAAACCTCCCAGCAGTGGTCAAGACCAGGGACGCAAGATGTACCAGGAAATAGATAGGGCATGTCAGAAAAGCAAGGTCATGGTGATCATAGGGGACTTCAATATGCTGGTGGACTGGGTGAATAATGTTGTCGGTGGATCCAAAGAAAGGGAATTTATGGAATGCTTACAGGATGTTTTTTTGGACCAGCTTGTGATGGAGTCCACAAGGGAGCAGGCTATTCTGGACTTAGTTCTATGTAATGAGCTGAAAATGTATTGCTGGAAAAGCACAGCAGGTCAGGCAGCATCCAAGGAGCAGGAGAATCGACGTTACGGGCATCAGCCCTTCTATCTAATGAGCCAGACTTTATAAAAGACCTTAAAGTAAGGGAACACTTAGGAGGCAGCGATCATAATATGGTAGAGTTCAGTTTGCAGTTTGAAAGAGAGAAACAAAATCGGATGTAATGATGTTACAGTTAAGTAAAGGTAAATACAGGGGCATGAGAGAAGAACTGACAAAAATTGCCTGGAAGCAGAGCCTAGTGGGAAAGACAATAGAGCAACAATGGCAGGAATTTCTGGGTGTAATTGAGGACAAGTACAGAGGTTCATCCCAAAGAAAAGAAAGATGATCCAGGGAGGGGTTAGACAGTCATGGCTGACAAAGAAAGTCAAGAAATGTATCATAGAAAAAGAGAGAGCCTATAAAATGGCCAAGAGCACTGGGAAATCAGAAGATTGGGAACACTACAAAAACAAACAGAGGATAACAAAGAGAGAAAGAAACAAGGAGAGGATCAAATATGAAGGTAAGCTAGCTAGTAATATTAGAAGTGATAGTAAAAGTTTCTTTCAATAAATAAGAAACAAATGAGAGGCAAAAATAGAAATTGGGACGTTCCAAATTGATGCTGAAAGGCTGATGCTGGGAGATAAGGAAATAGCTGAAGAACTTAATAAGTACTTTGTGTCAGTCTTCACTGTGGAAGACACGAGTAACATCCCAACAATTAAGAAGAGTTGGGGCAGAGTTGAGTATGGTAGCCATTACAAAAGAGAAAGTGCTAGACAAGCTAAAAGGTCTAAAAATTGATAAATCTCCTGGTCCTGATGGGTTATATCCTAGAGGTCTGAGGGAGGTGGCTGAGAAAATAGCGGAGGCGCTGACTGTGATCTTTCAAAAATCACTGGAGTCAGGGAAAGTCCCAGATGATTGGAAAATCGCTGTTGTAACCCCTTGTTCAAGAAAGGATCAAGACAAAATATATAAAATTATAGGCCAATTACCCTAACCTCGGTTGTAGGTAAAATTCTAGAATCTATCATAAAGGATGAGATTTCTAAATTCTTGGAAGTACAGGATCAAATTAAAACAAGTCAGCATGGATTTAATAAGGGGAGGTCATGCCTGACAAATCTGTTAGAAATCTTTGAATAGGTAACAAGTAGGTTAGACTAAAGTAACCCAATGGATGCTATCTCTCTAGACAAAGTGCCTCACGGGAGGCTGCTGAGTAAGGTGAGGGCCCATTGTGTTCGAGGTGAGCTACTGGCATGGATTGGGGATTGACTGTTTGACAGTAGGCAGAGAGTTGGGATAAAAGGTTCTTTTCTGGAATGGCAGCTGGTGACAAGTGGTGTCCCACAGGGTTCAGTGTTGGGGCTGCAGCTGTTCACTTTATATATAAATGATCTGGATGAAGAGACTGGGGGCATTCTGGTGACGTTCGCTGATGATACAAAGTTAGGCAGACAGGCAGGTGGTACTGAGGAGGTGGGGAGGCTGCAGAAAGATTTAGACAGTTTAGGAGAGTGGTCCAAAAAATGGCTGATGAAATTCAACGTGAGCAAGTGTGAGGTTTTGCACTTTGAAAAAGGAAAAGAGGCATGGATTATTTTTTAAATGGTGAGAAAATCCATTAAGCCAATGTACAAAGGGATCTGGGATTGCTAGTCCAGGATTCTCTTAAGATTGATTTGCAGGTTGAGACCATGATTAAGAAAGCAAACATAATGTTGTCATTTATCTCAAGAGGGTTGGAATATAAAAACAGCAACATGCTTCTGAGACTTTATAAAGCTCTAGTTAGGCCCCATTCAGAATACTGTGTCCAATTTTGGGTCCCACACCTCAGGAAGGACATACTGGCACTGGAGTGTATCCAGCGGAGATTCACACAGATGATCCCTGAAATGGTAGACCTAACATATGATGAATGGCTGAGGATCCTGGAATTGTATTCCTTGGAGTTTAGAAGGTTGAGGGGAGATCTAAGAGAAACTTACAAAATAATGCATGGCTTAGAAAGTGTGGACACTGGGAAGTTGTTTCTGTTAGGTGGGAAGACTTGGACTCGTGGGCACAGCCTTAAAATTAGAGAGGGTCAATTTAGAATGGAAATGAGGAGACATTCCTTCAGCCTGAGTGTGTTGGCCTGTGGAATTCATTGCCATGAAATGCAGTGGAGGCCGGGAGGTTGGGTGTCTCCAAGGCAGAGATTGATAAATTCCTAATCTCGCAAGGAATTAAAGCATATGGGGAGAGTGCGGGTAGTGGAATTGAAATGCTCATCAGCCATGATTGAATGGCGGAGTGAACTCAATGGGCCGAATGACCTTGCTTCCACTCCTATGTTTTATGGTCTTATGTTCTTATGCTATGGTTAAATCCCTCCTGTGCCTCCGATTTCCCTATATTGGTAACTACTACTGCAGACCTACTACCTCTTAAATATATATCTTCCAATTTTGGTTCCTTGTACATCACTGAATTCATTACTCCATTAGCAATGTCTTTAGCTGACTGGGACCTAAGCTCTGGAATTACAATGCCATATGTCCTATGCTCTCCAGCACTGTTTTTTTCCCACTTAATGTACTTAAAAACAACTTCTTTGATCAAGTTTTTGTCCTTTTTAAATTTCATTTTATATAGTTGGGTGTCAAATTTTGTGTGATATCACTCCTGTGAGGTGCCTTGGAATGTTTTGGCAATATCACATATGCTATAAAAAAATGTAAATTATTGTTATTATCATTTAAAGTAAACCAGGATCTATATTTATGAAGCACAGTTTTTCAGAATAACCTATCCACTGTAATGTGAATTGATTACTGCTCAACAGTATTGATAGTTCAAAGAGAATGAAATAAGCGACTAAAATTCAGAAGTGACAATAATAATAAAGAATATCCAACACAACCTATTGCAGATACAGATATCCATATTAACATTATTTCAACAGTGCTCTGAAACTTTAATGAAATTGGAATAAAATTAAGCCATTAATTATTTTGCCCTATATATCTTTCAAGCAAGTGTCTCCTCCTCCATGAAATACAGTTTTTCTGCATCTATATCCAAGTTGAATTGTCTTCATTGTGAATCCATACAACTAATGTGAACATGTTTTTGAACAACAGCAAGTAACACAGACATAAATGAATCTGCCCTCATTGATATTAATTTATGCATGTAATTCAAATAATAGTCACTGCATAGCTAACAACTGTCAATCATTCCTCTTCCTAGCTCAGGAACACTGAGGCTATTGTTAGTATGTTTACATTCTGGCTAATGGCAAACTTGAATTTTGATACGAGCTGCTTTCAGCACAGCCAATCCATTTTCACCTACTAATGGTCCCCATTATCAACTTTTCACCTACTCATGGTCCTATTATCAGTTTTTCTTCCCCCTCTCCCCCTGGAGTGCAATTATCCATTGATTTGTCTGCCCAACAGCCTTTCTCTTTCTCCAGGCTCCGTCTCCACCTATTCACTTACTCCTTTCCTCTCACCCCTGTCATCAGCATAAATATCACCTTTTCTAGTTACTATTAGTTCTGAAGAAGGGTCACTGGACTGATCTTGAACTCTGCTTTCTGTCCACACATGCTCCAGACTAGCTGAGTTTCTCCAGCAATTTCTGCTTTTGTTTCAAATTTTCAGCATCCACAGTTCTTTATTTTGTTTTAACTTGAAAATTTTGATTTGAATGGCCTTAGCCCTACATCTTTATCCACTAGCCTTTTGATTGGTTTCAGGAATTTCAACTTTCATATAATGGGCTGCAGACTATTGGTCACCCAATATCCATCGACCTAATTGTCCTTTATATTTGAAGGGTTCAGCTTGACATTGCATATAATGATTGGCTAATCCATTACAGGTCGTTCTGCTATAACGCACGTTTCAATAACACAAGTTCGCTATAACACGATTGATAAATTGTGGACACTGTTTCAAAAGTGCAAAGTTTTAAAACATGTATTGGTTACAACACAATTCCAGTCCCATTAGTTTAAATGGTGTTGTTATTACATAATTTTCTTATAACACGGGATAGCACAAAAATGGATCTACTGCGTTGTAGCAGAACTGACTGTATAATGTATTCTACATCAGTATAAAGATGGAAGTTTAATTCCATTTCCTTACTTGAGAGACAGAAGCAAGAACTAGTTGTTAATTGCACCTAATTGCAAATACACAAGAGAAGGTTATTGTCCTACTGTGATTAAACTGCCATTTACATTTCATTTCAGAAACACAATTCGGGCAAATATTTGCAGAAACTCGTTTATTGCTCATAAACAAAATTCAGAAACAGTCACTTCCAAATTTCTTATATCAAAAATGTAATTTCTATAAATAAAATGAAGGTATACTGCAAAATTGGTGACAATCCCATGATGATTTTGCTTTGTGAATTGCAGCATTCTTGTAATCAGGTTCACGGCAATTTATTTGATGCAACTAAGTCTGTCTTTACCAATAATGTGCAGTACAATTTTAATTCTATTTTGTGCAGTTGAAATGAACAGAGTAAATTGTAAATAACTTCAGTGGGGAGATTGTAACAGGCAAATTAAAAAAAAAATTGTATACGAGTAAAATTAGTAGTTCTCCTATTTGCAGAGAACTCGACTTAATAAAAAAAACTTAATAATCTTTTCTGCTTGTGATCGGTTTGTTTACCACCAGTAGTCTGAATAACTCACAACTCAAGGCATCCTAATGCATCAAAACCTCTTGCATACATAATCAAATGTATGCGTCAGTCTCCAGCCCCAACTGAGAAAAGCAACTATAATCATCTCATACAGTGCTGAATTACACTTTAAAACATGTTATGATGAAATTATCCTTCAGAGTAATATGCAAAATGATATTTATGATTCTTCAATTTGATCTTACTAAAAATAGACTACACAATTTTGGTTGGTTACATGTCAGCAATTTCTCCTGAAATGCTTTTAGCTTTAATTGCTTCAGGTAAACTTCTCTGGATGGGACATGTAGGTAATGCTTACTTTGTACTTTATTTGCTCTCTGTACATTGAGAAAGCTGCCTGGAGGATCTCTAGTCTATGGGTATCTGCACACACAATATCCCTGAGGCTGCTTGTTCATTACTAAATGAAGCTTTCCAACGCCTTTTGCACTATAGCATTAATTTATTTACATCTGTACATAGCACATTACCAAATAATCTTAGTTACAAATTAGTACTTAAGAACTTTGTCCTCACATTACAGGAGCTGGTGTCCTTTGTTACTAATGTCAGAGTTGTGCAATCATTTACATCGTCATGACTTATATGAATCATATTATACCAGAGTTACTATACTGGTAAAGGTTCCAGTGAAGTCCTGCGTAAATAGGGTCTAATGGCTGTAATGGACTCCTCCCTGAAATTGGGCACTTTGTCCTAGGTGATGCCACAGCTTGCACATTTAGTACTATCAAGTCTGTGAGGTACCTAACCAGGAGTCCATGCATGGACTGTTGAAGACCATCATCAAAAGATAAAACTTTGTTCAGAGTATTTGAGAAGATTTGTAGTTCAGGTTGTGGATGACCTAGTAAGTTTGTTTGCAGACGTTTCATCACCATTCTAGGTAATATCATCAGTGGTGAAGCCTCTGGTGAATTCTGTCCCACTTGTTATTTATGTATCTGGGGTTGGTGGTGTCATTTCTGGTTTAGTTGCTGGTTCTGTTTCTTAGTGGTTGGTATGTGGGGTCTAACTCTACATGTTTGTGAGTGGAGTTTTGGTTTGGGTGCCAGGCTTCCAGGAATTCCCTTGTATGTACCTATTTGGCTTGTCCTAAGATGGATACGTTATCCCAGTAAAACTTGTGTCCTTCATTGGTTATCACTTCAATCCATACACATGGAAAATCTGTGATCAAACAGTTCATCAGTTCAGCAAGCAAGTCAACAACCTCATAAATTTTGTGAAAAGATTGCAGTGCAACGGATGGAACAGCAGTCGCAGATACTTTTGCAGATCTTGCATGCTTTTTCCCGATTGCTGAACTCTCCTTTTAAAATGCATGAAGGTCAGTGCTGGTATCGCAACTGCTGTAAGCTGATGTCCACTTTGTTGACTAGCAGCCTGGTGATGCACAGCAGCTGTGTGGAGCTCACCAGTCTCTTAAACAAGTCACAACGTCCAACACTGATTACAGATTTCAACGCATTTACTTGGTTTGATACAAGGATTCATGCCGACTGTTGAATACTAACAAATTCCATCACCTTCCCCCCCGCCCCTCCCAACACCCTCTGCCCTATCCTACCCATTTATTCAGTGTTTCTTCATTATTCAATTCTGTGAGGTTCCGAGTATGAATTATATACAAGTCTTTGTTAAAGTTTTTCTTTTTAAACTAATCTTTGATTTGTTAGCTTTCAGACTGTCAAAAGAGTTACTAAAAGAGAGGGTTTTTTGAATAGTTCATATTCTGGATGTGAGATAGAGGTTTTTTTTCATTCATTCACGGGCTGCGGGCTTCACTGGAAGGGCCAACATTCACTACCCATCCCTAATTGGTCAGAGGGCAGTTAGGAGTCAATCACTGGATTAGGTTTGGAGTCACATGTAGGCCACAATCAGGTAAGGATGGTAGTTTTCTTACCTGAAGGACATTAGTGAACCAGATGGCTTTTTCTGACAATAGACAATGGTTTCATGGTCATCATTGGACTTTTAATTCCAAATTTAAAAAAAACCAAAATCCACCATGGCAAGATTTGAACCCCAGTCATCAAAACATTCATGGCTCTCTGGATTAATAGCCCAGGGATAATACCACTCTGCCAGCACTTTCCTGTCCTGGGATAGTATACTGGAATGATATTTGTATTACTAGTCTCAGTCTGGGATATTCACAACCTACTTTAACCATGTTTTGTACTATCACACATGCTTTTAATTCTTTCTTTCAATTTCTAGCCAGCAAGTTGCCGCCCACCACCACCAAACCAAGTTCCACCTTTCAGAGCAGTATCCGACAGGAATCGGCCACTCGTCTTGTCGCAGAGCACACCGATAGGGCTCGATCAAGTCGGCTGGAAAAGCCATATGTTGGTAATGACAGGTGGGCAAGAATGTACCTTATACATTTATCTGTTATTTTACAGAAAGTGCTGTTCGGTTACATGAGAGATCCAAATATAGTTGGAATCAAGGACAGCACACTCACTGTAGATACAAATTTCCAAAGCAGCAGTCACATCCCTTCTACTTCTACTACATCAACTATTACATCACCATATATATCCAACTTGGATTATAGAGTCATAGAATCATAAAGTCATTCAGAGTGGAAACAGACCCTTCAGTCCAACTCATCCACCCTGACCAGATGTTCCAATTTGACCTTTTCCTATTTGCCAGCACTTGGCCCAAATCCATCTGAGCTCTTCCTACTCATATACCCATCCAGATGCCTTTTAAATGTTGTAATTGTACCCGCCACCATCACTTCCTCAGGCAGTACATTCCACACATGCACCATCCATTCCTTAGCCCCTTTTTGAATCTTTTCCCTCTCATCTTAAACCTATGTTCTCTAGTTTTGGATTCCTCTGACCTAGGAAAAAGAACTTGGCTATTCACCTTATCCATGCTCGTCATGATTTTATAAATTTCTAATAAGTCATCCCTCAGCCTTTGAAATCTCAGAGAAAAAAAAACCCAGTCCTCAAACTCTCCACTGCCAGCAACATCCATGTAAATCTTTTCTGCAATCTCTCAAATTTAACAATATCCTTCCTATAGAAGGGTGACCAGAATTAGCTGTACCTATTCCAACAACATTTTGTCTTCAGCTATTCCAAAGGTGTTGTGCCAGATGTGCCATTCCAAGAACACAGAAGGTTCAGGGGCATAGGTTGGGTAGGTAAGGAAACACTTTCTTTTTAGTAGAAGGGTTAATAACTGGCGGGCACAATTTTAAGGTAAGGACCAAGGGTTTAGAGGGGTTTTAAAGAAAAACTTTTTCATCCAAAAGATGGTAGGTATCTCAAACCCACCACCTAAAAGGATGTAGAGGCTGGGCACTTGAAACAGCACAGAATGCAAGACTAAAGTCTAAATGCTAGAAAATGAGATTAGAATAGATTGATGCTTGATGACTGGCATGCGCACAATGGGCCGAAAATCTCTTTCCATACTGTTAAAGCTGTATCATTGTACATCAGGGCAGAATGAATGTGGGATGGCAACATAAATGGTAGCAGAGGAGCACGTTCAGAAATCCTGCCTGTGTTTTCGATACAGGGTATTGAGTATTGTACACAGTGTGGGAAAGGTTAAACCAGACCCAGGCCTACCAAAGCTTCAGTTAATCAACAGGCTTCACGGGTGACACGGTGGCACAGTGGTTAGCACTGTTGCCTCACAGCGCCAGAGACCAGGTTCAATTCCTGCCTCAGGCGACTCTCTGTGTGGAGTTTGCACATTCTCCCCGTGTCTGCGTGGGTTTCCTCCGGGTGCTCCGGTTTTCTCCCACAATCCAAAAATGTGCAGGTTAGTTGAATTGGCCATGCTAAATTGCCCATAGTGTTAGGTGAAGGGGTAAATGTAGGAGTATGGGTCTGGGTGGTATACGCTTCGGCGGGTCGGTGTGGACTTGTTGGGCCGAAGGGCCTGTTTCCACGCTGTAAGTAATCTAATCTTCACTAATCCCATGTAGCTCATGGAGCCATTAACAGTAACAGGGTTATGTCAGCAGACAAGGAAAGCCTTTGAAAATTTATTGGAACTATGTATACTGGCTGAAAGGTCTCACCGCACATACTGAAAAGCCACAGAAGCTCATCACTGAAGCCTGGAAGTGCAAGGGTTAGCCCCTGGCATATCAACAGCTAAAAACAGGATTGGCATTGCCAGGTATCAGGGCACTGAATCATGCTACTTGAACCTGGGTAACAGGAAGGGTGCATCTGGAAACAGGCCAACCCCATCACACCTTGAAGTCATTGAGGCATCACAGCAGCAGCTAGAAAAGTGAGGAAATCTCTGTCAGCCTCAGGAGTTCACTGCTGCACAGGCAGGGCCATGAGGGAGAAGAACAGATGAGCCGAATCTCCAGCACCTGCAGTTCTTTGTTTTATAGGTAGATGAACCAGAGTGCAGGATATACTGGAAAAGGAGAAGCCTTTTCCAGTATATTGAAGGTAATATTGAAGGAGACTGTATCTCTCCTGGGTGATGATCACAGACTTCTGTGTCATCAGCAATGAGGAGCTCACACCTCGTGTCCTCACAGCCATGCCCTGCCAGAGGAAGTCAAGGTAACTGGGGCTTGAATGTTGCACCCCAGCACAGCTTAGGGCTCAGCTGCAGTCTTTGGTGAAAATTCACAGTTGGCTGCACACCGTTCCATCACAATGATCACATGTAATCTCTTTGCCGAGGCTAGAAACCACTTCAAATTCTTCATCGATGGAATTCCCAGTCTCAGAGGGTCCTTAGATTTGTCACCATGACCTGGTTTCTATGATTACAGACTCTTATTTATACTCGTGTGCTCATCAAAGCATTAACTGACAGACCAAGGGGTTCATTGACAGGAAAGTGTACCACTCCACAGAGGTACAACTGATCTGTAATCACAGTAAAATCATCTGGAATGTTTATGCCTGCTTCCCTGTAAACTCACCTCGTGTATAGATTCTCTGCTAGTCAAGCCTTCCATTGCTTTTCCATCCTGTGCCAAACCCACCCTGCCATCACCACCATGTCTATGGATAAAGTTTAGGAGATAAGAGTTATGCCTTGGGGTGACGGCTCCTAGTCTCTGCATGTCCACCATGAACTGTCCCCAAATGCATGATAATGATGCCCATTTGTTGACAAGATCTCTCAACAAACAGGTGCGATCTGCTGCACACTTCATAAAACACTGTATAGGGGGCGCTTGAAGAGCTGGAGAAAGGGGAAGGTCTGATGACGTCAGAGGGGGACGATGAGCAGAACATGAGATAGGGGTCACAGAGGGAGAGCCTCTGCCACCTGAGGTGCTTTGAGTGACCATGAAAGTGAAAAGATGCAGAAGGCCCATTCAGGAGCCACCACGGCGAGGGACAATCTGATCCAGTAAATATTGAGCAGGTGGATTCAAGGGATCTCTGAGTGTAATTATGTGGCTGTGAATAAACAATATTGCATTGGCAAGGGGGAAGGCAACCGTGAGGCCAACCGTGAGGAAGGTGCCAGGATGGGAGGGTCCTCCGCCTCCGCCGTATCTGCTCCCAGGAGGACCAGTTCCACCATAGAACACACCAGATGGCCTCTTTCTTTAGAGACCTCAATTTCCCTTCCTACGTGGTTAAAGATGCCCTCCAACACATCTCGTCCACATCCCGCACCTCCGCCCTCAGACCCAATCCCTCCAACCGCAACAAGGACAGAACGCCCCTGGTGCTCACCTTCCACCCTACCAACCTTCGCATAAACCAAATCATCCGCCGACATTTCCGCCACCTCCAAACAGACCCCACCACCAGGGATATATTTCCCTCCCCACCCCTCTCCGCCTCCCGCAAAGACCGTTCCC
>NC_057724.1:47481464-47494859 GCF_004010195.1 Chiloscyllium plagiosum
CTTCAACCCCAGGGCATCAATGTGGACTTCAACAACTTCCTCATTTCCCCTTCCCCCACCTCATCCTAGTTTCTAACTTCCAGCTCCGCACTGTCCCCTTGACTTGTCCGGACTTGTCCGACCTGCCAAGCTCCTTTTCCACCTATCCACTCCACCCTCTCTTCCCTGACCTATCACCTTCATCTCCTCCCCCACTGACCTATTGTACTCTATGCTACTCTATCCCCACCCCCACGCTCCTCTAGCTTATCTCTCCACGCTTCAGGCTCTCTGCCTTAATTCCTGATGAAAGGCTTTTGCCCGAAACGTTGATTTTGCCTGTCCTCGGATGCTGTCTGAATTGCTGTGCTCTTCCAGCACCACTGAGCCAGAACTTCATCCGGAGTCTGCTTGTCACAAATTGGAGGCTCATCTGGCATATATGGTAATGCAAAGACACTCATAAAATATATGTTTTATGACTATTTGTGGCAGAATCTTATTCTGAACAGTTACTCCTCTAAACCCTTTCACCACTCCATTTCTCTCTTCACTGTTAACATACTTCTGGAAATTCCACCTTTTAGTCAAATGTTTGGTGTTTTCTCTCAAAATAATGAAGCTTCTGTACCTTTAATCCTTTTTTTCTATTAACTATGTAAAACAAGCAGGATATCGTACATGAATCAGGAACTCAGTACATTTAGCATCTGCTCAAAGAGAAGAAGTTTAAACAATGAAAATAAATGGCAGCATGGTGGCTCAGTAATTAGCACTGCTGCCTTACAGCACCAGGGACCGGAGTTCAATTCTACCCTCGGGTGACTGACTGTGTGGAGTTTGCATGTTCTCCCTGTGTCTGTGTGAGTTTCCTCCCACAGTTCAAAGATGTGTAGGTTAGGTAGATTGGCCAGGGATGTGTGGTTTAGTGATGGAGTCACAGGGATGAAGTGGATCTGGTTGGGGTGCTCTTCTGAGGGTTAGGGTAGGCTTAATGGGCCAAATGGCCTACATCCACGTTGGAGGAATTCTATGATAATTGGAGTTAGGTTTTTTTGAAATAATAAAACAATTGAGAGTAAACATGGAACAATGCTTTTTATATGAAATTTGGAAGGGAATATTGCTTCAGAATTCAAGTTAAACGTGTTCAAGAAAATCTTTGCACAGAGACTTATGATTGTAAAGCATGTTGCCTCAGAAGGCCAGAGATGCAAAGCCAGTAAAAGTGTTTACAGGGAATATAAATGGTAATTTGTGTAGTTAGGCATTATGTCATAGAGAGTGTGTAGGGAATTGAAGCTAAAAAGATAAAAAAGCTGCCATTGCTGACAATCTGACTGGGCAAAATCAATGAGCTAAATGATTTTCTCCTCTTCTTGTCATAAATATCACATCCTGTGAAATTGTTTAATGCAGGAGGATCTATTAATGAATAATGGACAGTTAAAGACTGCACATACTTATGCTAAAATTACATCTTTATTCAAAAAGACTAACACAGACAAAATAGTAGAATATTAGGGAGAGGTGAGTGATTGAAAAGTACCATGCTGTAGTCAGATTGCACGTAAAATACTGCATCCTGTTCTGGTTGCCAGGAAACAAAAGAGATTGTCAAACACTGGAGGCAGTGCAATAAAGATTATACAATATGTGACTTTAAATTAAATTCTGAAAGTTGAACTGGGGCCACAAGTTCAAATGGAAAAGGGTTATTTCAGGACAGATATCAGGAATGTTTGAGCAAAAGAAATGATCACCACGTGGAGTAAACCTCCAGACTGAGCCTGGGATCTCAAATCCTGATAATGTATAAGAAATAGATTAATCATACAATTGGAAAATGCTAGGAAAGTTGAATAAGATGAGTCGAATGTCCTTTCTAATTTGTAATTACCACATGAAGGTGTGATTGTACTAGTGATTATGAAATACTCATGCAATGACTTTAAAAACAAAACTCCTCTTTAAAATGGCAAGAACATCAGTCCAAAATACTCTGACAAGTTAAATTGGTTGCTACGGATACCAATAATAATGGCAGAGCATGATTTTATGGCTGGCAGCAATATCTGTATTGCTAGCTAAATGTTGTTTTGAGCTTTGGCAACAAAGATGTGCTATGTAGATCTGCTTTGTTACTTAGAGAACTTTGTTCATTGGGCAATTAAATGGTCTGTTTTACAAGACACTGGAGATGCTTGACCTTTCAACACACAATAAACACATTGAAAAATATATTCTGACAGTTCTATGTAATCCAGTAAGAATACTACACCACAGCAGACTCGGTCAACACTGGGCATGAACCCCCCAAAAGTTGCACAAACTACGGTTTTGTATGGAGGCAGAGTTAAAGTGTGGCAGAAATAAGTGAACCAAAAGCAACAAGTCAAGAACTGACTCAAAATGGTTGCACAACTCTCTTTTGTGTACTAAAATCAATTTGCTTGTGATGCTCTGTTACTCTTGTTTACCCAAAGCTGTGTTGTGTTAATGTACAGGAACATAGAAAGACAAGGGTAGCATGTACATAGTATTAACACTTCTAGATTCCCTTTCAAGTCACATACTAACCTCACCAGGAAACAGATGATCGTTCCTTCATTGTTGCTGAGTCAAAATCCTAGAGCGCCAAACTGTCAGTGCAACTTCATACAAACTGTGATGGTTCTCTATCACCTTGTTAAAGGCAATTAGAGATTAACAATGAGTGATGACCTAGCTAGTTAAAAATCACACAACACAAGGTTATAGTCCAACAGGTTTAATTGGAAGCACTAGCTTTCGGAGTGCAGCTCCCTCATCAGGTGGTTGTGGAGGACACAATTCTAAGATACAGAATTTATAGCAAAAGTTCTGTGTCTTACAATTGTGTCCTCCACAACCTAAAGCTAGTGCTCCCAATTAAACCTGTTGAACTATAACCTAGTGTTGTGTGCTTTTTAACTTTATACACCCCAGTCCAACACTAACATCTCCAAATCATGACCTAGCTAGTGACTTCCCTGCACGTTAATAAATTAAAATAATAGCCACAGAATAACACAAGCAGCCTTAAAGCTGCACACATTGTTATTGTGATAATATGTTGTTAGAAATATATATTGCTTCCATCAGTATTTCTCCACGAGTAATTTACCAGTTAACATCCTAATCTGTTCTGTTCTCATTATATATACTAAACTGCTCATGGCTCATTTAGATACCACAAGTACAAATTAGGTATAGAAAAAACACTACAATTGAAATTACAGTTTGACATGTATCAATAGGATATTAAATTATTTTCAGAGTCAAGATTAGAGTGGTGCTGGAAAAGCACATCATTTGCTCAGGAAATGATGAAGGGCTTTTGCCTGAACATTGATATTCCTGCTCCTCGGATGCTGCCTGACCTGCTGTGCCTTTCCAGCACCACTCTAATCTTGACTCTGATCTCCAGCATCTGCAGTACTCACTTTCGCCCATTAAATTATTTTCTTCATTTCCACAATATTATTAAACTTACTAAATAAAACCATTTTGGTAGAAGGTGAGAGATTTTACATATGCCTGAACCCTTGTTTATATTGAGAAACACATTCTGTACATTGGCAGCCCAACCAAGCTCTCTTCCATGAAATTACAGTTTTTGAGTGGGGTTTGAAATAGTCAATCAACATTCTTACCTGAAACCGATGGGAACTATATTTCAATACTTAAGTCTGTGTCCTGTTCCCAGTTAGACCTTGACACAATATTAGTGAACCAACTGATTGGCTTTGCTACAGAGCAGTCTAACTTATGGTCCCTAAGGTGACCATTGCAGGCTGCTGCAAATATGGGGCCAAAACATTTTGATTGACTTATTTCTGGCACACATTAATATCCTTCTGCCTCCATACGAAAGGGCAGCTTGTGCAAATCTCCTGAATTTGTGCCAGTTCTGAATAGATTGTAAATTAAAGCTCACAAATGTTGGTACTACTAATGATAATCTTTATGCAAGTTAAAGTTTCTCTGCAGAGAGCTTAATTAAATGTTATTTATTTTTGAATATATCTTTAAGACATCTGAATGATTGGCATTAAAAATGGATTAACGTCAATGGTTATATTTTCTCAAATGTTTTGTGTCTAATGTGCATAAAAATTGTTCAATGGCTTCAGGCTTCAATGTTCATGCACAGAAGAACTTAAAGAAGAAATATGGTGTCAGTTGAGTGCTCTCCTTCAATCCTGAATCTCTACTTGTTTAACATGGGCTGCTTAAATTCTTGCATGGTCAGTGGATAGTCAGGAAATCCTGGCAGTTCTCCCTAATGAGTGATTTGTTGTTGACGTCTATTATCAAGCTCATTATGCTTTCTCTTGTGCTTGATATTAAGGTATACAGCTTCCAGTCTGTTTTTGATTGCACCTACAGATGTGGCATGCAGTGCACATGGTTGAGTTCATATTTAGAACAGACAGATTTAATGTATAGGAGAAAGTGAGGACTGCAGATGCTGGAGATTAGAGTCTAAAAGTGTGGTGCTGGAAAAGCATAGCTGGTCAGGCAGCATCTGAGGAGCAGGAGAGTTGATGTTTCGAGCATTCCGGATGAACAGCCTATGCTTGAATGTTGACTGTTCTGCTTCTCGGATGCTGCTGTGACCAGCTGTGCTTTTCCAGCACCACAGACTTAATAAATATGCTGCCTATCTTTAGACCTTCCATAAACCATATTTTCTTGATGTTGAAACACCTAATACAAGTTTGATTACCATGTCATGATTTTTAAAATCATTCTCAACATCAGTTTGAGTGATTTAATAAAGCCCTTTGCTTGGTCACCTGTGTATTTAACAATTAATACAATTTAAAAATGCTCATCCTTGTATACAAATCTTTCCATGTCATTTCCCCTGCAAATCTTTATAATGCCACCAGCATTTCAACCCTCCAAGGTTGCTGCTTCAATTCTGTACCTCTGTGAATCCCTAATTTAAATTATTTAGTTATTAATGGGCCAGTGGCCATGATTCTGTTGCCCAAGCCTGAAACTCTGACATTCCCTCTCTCAGCCTCTCTTTGTCATTACTCATTCTCCTTCTTTATAACAGTTCTTTAGCGAAGGGTTTAGCCACCTTTCCTTATATCTCCTATGTAGTTTGGTGTCAAAGTTTGTCTGCGAAGGCTGATCTGAAGCACCTTGGGGCATTCATTAAAGGTGCTATGTAAATGCATGCTTTGCTGAATTGTCCACGTTAAATTCCGTCAGCCAGTTCTGATGTGATTTGAATGTGTTCTTAATGCCTTTTCCAGCTCAGCTGTTCCTCAGTCATACAGCAATTAATTCTGCTGGAGGAAGTATAAAAATATCAGCATTTGTCACATTTAGTTTTGCTTGACATAACTCAATAGTTCTTCACTAGTAGCTTGGGTTTGACTTTTCTGCTTGAATCTTGTTGCATAAAGTGTTTGATTCTGAAAGGGGTAATGATAAAGTATGCATTAAACTCCATTCAATATGCAGAGATGGGACTTCCATTAGGTAGCTGCTAGAAGCCTATTAATAAACGTTATTGCTTATTGCCAGCTTTGCTAACAGCAAACCTCACCTCATTCATGTGCAACATCCTATCCTATCACCCACTGCAGGGAAACAAGATGTCCACAATTCCAAGCATGAATATCACAGTGGGGATCTGCTGGCTCCAGCTCACCATTTGCTCCTGCAGGCTGCCATCTTGGACACTCAGAGGGCACTCCATGGGATGACATGATCTTGTCCTGTGTCCATAGGGGCTGACATCCAATACTTGCTAAGCACTCAGGAACCTCATTGCATCTCTATAATCCGTGCACAGGCTGCTTCTGCACATTAAGAATGTACTTCTATGTGCACTGGCAATTTGCATTTAAATGCTGCTGCAAAGACACTACGTGCATCGATGGGTATTCAGCTCATGGATTGGGTGAAGCTGTATTTCAGAGCTGTTCTTTTTTCATTCACTCGTGGGACATGAGAGTTGCTGGCTGGCCAGCATTTATTCCCACTGCAGGTTGCCCTCAAGAAGGTGGTTGAGCTGCCTTCTTGAACCGTTGCAGTGCAAGTGCTGTAGGTTAAGCTACATGGCCACTAAAGAGGGAATTCCAAGATTTTGATCCAGCGACAGTGAAGGCAGGGTGATATATTCCCAATTCAGGATGGTGAGTGGCTTGGAGGGATGGCATCTGCTGTCCTTGTTCTTTTAGATGGAAGAGGTCTGGGTTTGGAAGGTGCTTTTGAAGGATCTTTGGTGAATTTCTGCAGTATATCTTTTAGGTAGTACACACTGCTGCTACCCACAAGTGGTGGAGGGAATGGATGCTTGTGGATGTCATGCCAATAAACTGGGCTGCTTTGTCCTGGATTGTGGCGAGCTCCTTGAGTGTTGTTAGAGCTGTGATCACTGGGCAAGTGCAAAGTATTCCATCACATTCCTGACTTCTACTTTGTAGATGGCGGACAGGCTTTAGTGAGTCAGAAGGTGAGTTGCTCACTACAGTATTCTTAACCTCTGATCTACTCTTGTAGCTATTGTGTTTATGTTGAGTTTCTGCTCAATGGTAACCCCCACAATGATATTGGCAGTGGGGGATTCAGTGATGGTAACACCATTGAACGTCAAGGGACAGTGGTTTGATTGTTATTGGAGATAGTTATTTCCTAGTATTTGTATGGTGCAAATGTTACTTGCTGCTTGTCAGCCCAAGCTTGCTCACT
Source organism: Chiloscyllium plagiosum (assembly GCF_004010195.1). NCBI lineage: Eukaryota > Metazoa > Chordata > Chondrichthyes > Orectolobiformes > Hemiscylliidae > Chiloscyllium > Chiloscyllium plagiosum. Next base: position 47,488,179 of record NC_057724.1, read on the forward strand.
TAGCAGTCTTGTGCCTTGAGACTACCAGTATGTTTACAGAATCCCTATTTTGCCTTGTCTTGCCTCTTAGCACTTTTGTCCCTTCACTTAGAGCTGACTGACATTTGGCTTCTCACCCCTCACAGTGACAGGATGCTGACTCTGACCACCCTGCATGGCTGATTGATCTTTACCAAGTCCTTGTGATTGGATTCCCTTGGCTGCTGACTGCTGAGAACAATGACAAGTTTCCTGGCTTTGTGTCTATGCTAATAGCAATAAACAGCATTGTGTTCCTGGTGTCTTTGACTGAGGGACTAGGCACAAAAAGGCCAGGCAAGGCAGGAATGCTGTGAGAATCAAGATAGGTTCTAAGGGAGTGAGTGCTAAGAGAACAAGCAAACAGCCCAAAGATGCATACTGGTCCAATCAATGCGCTGGGTATGTGGCCATGAGTTTAGTTTCCTTGTTGCAGCATTTGATTAATAGTTGCTGTTTTGTCCTGGGGTGCTGCATTGAAGTGCAGAAGTATTCAGTCATGAGGGCTCCTAGAGGCACATGTTGAATGCCAATGTCTGTGGATGCATGCCTTGAGATCTTGGTGTCTGGTATCCAACATGGAGCTCCTCTGGAGCAAATGATGATCTGGTGTTGGTGGGTACCAGCTTTGACTTTCAGGTCAAGAATTCTCAGCATCTAGCCTATTCACAATAAGTAGTAAAATAAGAAGCTGCAAATTGCCGAGGTGAGATGTGCAGTTAAAAAGATTGTTAACAAGGAATAATCCCCCTTAATTGTTTAACTGACTGGAATTGGGTACAATGTTGATTCTAAGTGGAATCCTGTCTCGATGCCTGAAACTTGGTTAAAAGATAGAGTGAGTTGCTCCTCACATTCAGATAAATCACATTAGATTTCTCATGTGATTCTGTTCTCTGTCAGAATCCATGTCATTCAGTCACCTATAAGATTATATCCTAGGTTTCCATGTGACCAAAACATAAACATTTGGGAGAGATACCTGAGCTGACTCCCGTCCTATATCAATTGCGATCTTTTTGAAGAGTACAAAAGTTTAAACAGCATATTAAGCACCAAAAGTGCAAATTAACATGAAGCATGTTGCTCTATATTTGCACATGTGGAACTCTTTGGTGTCAGCTGTAACCTAACTCACTGTGGAATAGTCCTATGCAGTTTAAGGAATAGTTGAATGGAAGAACCATTTCCTGGTTTCAGCCAAACTCTAGTTGCCAGTGAACCAAGTTGGGAGGGTTTTCTGGAAGTAGCCTATACGTTGGATCCAAGGATGGGTTTCTGAGGGTGTAGGCCCAATCCGATGACCTGTCGCCTTATAGAGATGGCAGTCTGACAGTCAAAGGTGGATCCTGCCATTGTTGGAGCATGAACCGAGAAAACATAAATCCAAGCAGGCCAGGATTTGTTTGAAAAGACTCCCTAAGACAATAGCAAGCCTACTCTCTGTGGAAGATAAATCATGTCTCAGGATGGCCAGTGGTGGCAGCTTTAACCCAATGATGACTGTAGTTCTGCTCAAGCTCAAGTTACCTCAAGGAACCTGCTAATCTTGGCCCTTGAGATGGGATGAAGTATCTGCCAAAGGAAAGGTCAAGATGAGTACTTAATGAAACTACAAAAGAAACGTTAATTGTGCAACTTGGTGACTCACCAATGGGGTGAGCTGCCTTTCCAGTAGCAATCTACTTCTAGGAAGATTGGCTGAAGGTTGGAAAATGTTGACCATCTAACCTGATATCAACTTCTATGAAATTCCTTCCTATTCCACCTTTAAACCACCCCGCATCACCAGAAATATTCTGACCATATGTAGGGAAACCCTCTGGATTAGATGGAAGATTGATTTCACGCCCTGGTCAGTGGAGGTAATTTTAATGTATCCCATTAATTGTTTAACTGACTGGGATTGGGTACAATGTTGATTTTACATCATGCTATAATGAAGTCCGTGGATCACATCTGGCAGGTTGTGAAATAAACATTCCACTTGGTCCTTATGTTTCCTACACATTGAGTTAGGTTAAATTGTTCCCCATGGGTCAAAGCAGAAGTTGGGAGGGAACTCCATATGCCTTCTAGTTATGCCCAGAAATCTAACTCTCTGGTCAGAAAATGCCCTGTGAAATCCACGATCTCATCACAACTACCTGATGAAGGAGCCACGTGCTGAAAGCTAATGCTTCCAAACAAACCTGTTGGACTATAACCTGGTGTTGTGTGATTTTTAATTCTGTGGTAATGAATCCCATAGATTCCCCACTCTCTGGCTGAAGAAGTTTCTCCTCATCTCCAAATTAAATGATTTTCCCTTTCCTCTAAGGTGTGCCCTCAGGTTCTAGTTTCTCCAGCTAATGGAAAATCTTCCCAACATCCACTCTATCCAGGCATTTCAATATTCTATAAGTTTCAATTAGATTCCCCCTCATCCTTCTAAACTCCATTGAGTATAGACCTAAAATCCTCAAACATTCCTCATATGTTAAGGCTTTAAACTCCTGGACAAGCACATAGATGACATAAATTGAGGACTGTGTAGGTTAGATTGATCTTAGATTAAGAGAAATATTCAGCACAACATTGTGGACCGAAGGGCCTGTACCGTGCTGACCTGTTCTATGTTCTCTGTTAAGCCTTTCATTTCTGGGATTATTCTCGTGGACCTCCTCTGGATCCGCTCCAGGGCCATTACATCTTCAAGAAGTTATATTCAAAATTTCTAAACTATTCCATCTGGCTGCTGGAGATATGATAAGGGATTTGGAAAGGCAAAGAAAAGCAATAGGCATCTGACAAAGAGAACAAATGTTTATGAAGGTGAGGAATTGGAGTTTTGGTGATCTAGAATAAGGAACCATTTAGCGAAGGGAAAAGAGGGGAAAGGAAAACAACACCTCAGGCAAGGATCAGGAGAGGAAAAAGGGAATGGAACAGAAAGCATGAAAGAAAGCCAAAGCAAAGTGTGGGCTGAAAGAAAATATGATGGGATAGTGGAAGGAAGAAAAGAAAATACAGTTCAGAAGGAGAAACACAAAGTTCAACTTGAATAAATTATGCTTAAAGGGCCAAGATGGATTCAAGCCTCACTTACCAAGATAGGAAGACATAGGGGTATTAATTAGATATGGAGAGGCTAAAGAGGTGATGACTACCACATAGAAAGGAAATACTGCTAAAGGTAACATGGCTAGGCAGCATAAAAGGCAGACACTGGTTAAAACAAAAGGCCCGAAAGCTGTCAAAAAAGAAAGCAAAGGACTTAAGAAGTAGATGTAGAAATACATTGGCAAAAGGGTTCAATGCTAATTCAGACTTTATCAGTGTTGCTGAGATTACAAGCAAAATATCTTGATCCAAAAGAGGGGACATGGAGAAAATAATACGAAAACAATCCAAATTTGAAACCTGAGGTCCTATGATGGAAAATAGTTGAGTTTTGCATCAGAAGAAATGATCATGAAGTAATCCTAAATTGGAGATCCCCTGTTTATCTTGGCCCACAAAGAAACAGAAAAATTAAATTAAAAATCAGAAGAAACAACCTTGCCTTAGGTCCAATTTTCAATAGATTTGGCCTAGGAGTGAAGCTGCACAAGTCTTTTAAGTGTACTCAGGCCCCAGTGACATAATTGGTACTCGACCTGCAAATTTAAACATGAACAGGTTCAGAAACAGAATGTAAAAAGTGAGCTTATAATAGCAGAATGACCCAAATAGAAGTGCCATAGATTTTTGCACAAGTGACACGAAGAGAGTGCATGACACTGGTTATCGACAGCTGCAAGATTTAAGACAGGGGACATGCCAATACTTGGATTAGAGTAAAGAGTGTCAGTGTTTGTATGGAGGTGACAGTCTTGGTGGAGAGGCAAAGGTGAAATATGGAAGAGGGAAATCATAGAATCCCTAAGTGCGGATGCAGGCCATTCAGCCCAAAATTCCACACCAACCCTCCATAGACCATTTTACCCAGAACCCCCCTTCCACACTATCCCTGTAACCCTACATTTCCCATAGCTAATCCACCTAGCCTGTACATCCTTCGACCCTATGGGCAATTTAGGAAGACCAATCACCTACCCTGAACATCTTTAGAAGCTCTGACAGACCATAGGGAGAATATGCAAACTTCACATCAACAGTCACCCAAGGTTGGAATTGAACCCAGATCCCTGGCACTGTGATGTAGCAGTGCTAACCACTGAGCCTTGTGCTAGTAAAGGAAAAGAATGACAAGGAAAAGTTTACAAGCGTGGGTAGAAGACATGAGGAATCATTTCGAGCAGTATGGAAAATTTTGACAGTATATTTTTGTTTAAAAAGGAAATGTCATCCTGTTCAGACACACACTGGAGCAGATGGGACTTGAATCCAGATCTCCTATCTCAGAAATAGGAACACTACCACTGCACTAGACAAACTGCTGCTTAACAGAGTACATTCAAACATTGACAATAATGTTTAGGAAAAGCTAATGACAAATGATTAACATTTGCATTTACCTAGTACTGTTAATGTGGAAAAAAAACCATTGCAAGCCTCAGTACAGTGAGAACTTCCACCATTGCTGCCAAGCACAAGACTGGGGAAGTGTGGTACATGGAGGCAACATGCATATTTAATGAGGCAAGCTGTGTTAACAAATCTCGAGGGTTCAGGGAGCAAAACCCTCCATGAAACTCCCCAAAATTGATAATTACACAAATGTTATGCAAATTAAAACCTTAATCTTAAAGAAGGCAATGGAAATGGAGACTAAAGAGCAAATTCCATAGCATGGTCTGATGCAATGGGCCCATTGATGAGGGATGGAACAAATCTAGTCATCACAAAGCTATCCTGTTATTAAGGAGAGAAAGAGACACCACAGTAGTTATTTGATCTGCATATCTCAGGCCAGGAGAGAGGTTAAGGATGATACACCTTCATAGCAACCACAACATGTGTAGGAATTGAACCCATACTATTGGTGTCACTCTGCATTGAGAGATCAACTATCCAGCTAACTGAGCTAACTACTTCTCAGGTGGAGGAAACTACCTTCAAGCACTATTTTATAGTTTACCCTCCTACTCTTTACAGTTGTAGTGCTGTCCTCCAATATAAGAGTTGGCAATTTACTTCAAATTTCAATATAGAGAAGGCTGCAAAGTTTTAACAATGCCCTTGAGTTGGCACATAGGTATGTGAGGTATTGCTTTTTATATATAGAGTGGTTTATTATATTTCAGTTTAGCAACCGTAGAATCGGTGAAATATGTTTCAAAATCCTCTGGGTCAAGATAGCTGAATATGTTCACTTCCATCACTTCCGTCTGAAACCATGCAGACAAAGCAAGCCCTTCATTTGGCTAACCAATATGGACCACAACTTGAAGTTCAGAATATCCCAAGCAAGGTATAATTAACATATAATTATGATGGAAAGATTTACCAATCTAACTATAATTGGTCTGATGAAGGCTCACTGGATTTGAAATGTCAAGACTGTTTTTCTCTCAACAGGTGCTGCGAGACCTGCTGAGTTTAACCAGTGTTCATGGGTTTTATTTCTGACTATAATCAGTCCTTCTTCAGCAATTTATGACATGATAACATGGAAACCATGGTGGATTTTAAAATGTTATGTATATGTGATAGAACATTTCTTCTGAAGTTAAGATTTAAGTTGGGGTCACAAAATATAAGTGGCTATGTATAAATTACACAACTATTTATACATACCATTCTTATTCAGTGTGTGACTCATACATTTCACAAATGTATGTCTGTATTGCCATAACAATTAATCAGGAGTTAGATAATTAGTCAAGTTTTATTTGATGTAATCATTTTTAATGTTTTTGCTACCTTCAATGTGTATTACCTGAACCAAAGTAGAGTTATGACCATAGACTATAAGACATAGGAGCAGAAATTAGACCATTCAGCCCATCGAGTCTACTCTGCCATTCAATCATAGCAGATAAGTTTCTCAATCCCATTCTCCCACTTTCTCCCCGTAACCCTTGATCCCCTTGATAGTCATGAACCTATCTAGCTCTGTCTTCAATATACTCAGTGACCTGGCCTCCACAGCCTCTGTGGCAATGAATTCCATAGATTCACCACTCTCTGGCTGACGAAGTTTCTCCTTATCTCCATTCTAAAAGATTTTCCCTTTATTCTAAGGCTGTGCCCTCGGTTCATAGTCTCTTCTACCAATGGAAACATCTTCTCAACATCCACTCTATCCAGGCTATTCAGTACCCCTCATCCTTTTAAATTCAATTGATCCAGAGTCCTCAAACATTCTTCATATGTTATGATTTTGTTCCTGGGACCATTCTCATGAATTTCCTCTGAACACACTCCAAGGCCAATCCATCCTTCCTGAGGTATGTGAGCAAAACTCCAAATGTGATCTGACCAGAGGCTCATAGAGCTTCAGAAGAACATCCCTGCTTTTATATTCAAGTCATCTCAAAATAAAAGCCAACATTGCATTTGCCTTCCTATCTACTGACTCAATCTGCAAGTTTACCTTGACAGAATCCTGGACTAGAACTTTCAAGTGTCTTTGCACATCAGACTTCTAAATTTTTTCCCCCATTTAGAAAATAGTCCATACTTCTATTCTTCTTGCCAAAGTGCATGACCCACACTTTCCCACATTGTACTTCGCCT
>NC_057724.1:47495359-47525193 GCF_004010195.1 Chiloscyllium plagiosum
CCAAAGTTTTTTGCAACCTCCCTGCCTCCTCAATACTACCTGTTCCTCTACCTATATTTGCATCATCTGCAAATTTAACCAGAATGTTCCTCAGTTCTTTCATCTGGATCATTAATATATAAAATTAAGAGTTGTGGTCCCAACACTGAGACTTTCATAACATCACTTGGCACTGGCTGCCATCCCGAGAAGGACCCTTTTATGCACATTCTCCGCTTTCTGCTAGGCAGCCAAACTTCTATCCATACTAGTACCTTGCTGCTAATACCATGGGCCCTTGTGTTACTCAGCAGCCTCCTATGCAGCACCTTGTCAAAGACTTTCTTGAAATTCAGGTAAATAACTTCCACTGGCTCTTCTTGGTTTAACCTGCTCGTTTATCTCCTCAAAATATTCTAACAGATTTGTCAGGCATGACCTCCCTGATGAAACCATGCTGACTCTGCCCTATTTTACCATGCATTTTCAAGTATTCAGAAATCTCATTCTTCACAATGGACTCCAAAATCTTACCCATGTCCAAGGTTAGCCTATATGGCTTGTAATTTTTGGTCTTTTGCCTTACTCCCTTTCTAAATGGGGGTGTTACGTTAGTGATTTTCCAGTTCTCTGGGACCCTCTCTAACTCTACTAAGATCGCTACAAATGCCTCTGCTATCTCTTCAGCTATTTCCTTTAGAACTCTAGCGAGTAGTCCATCTGGTGCAGGTGATTTATCCACCTTCAGGCCATTCAGTTTTTCCAGCACCTTCTCTTTGGTGAAAGTCACCATATTGACCTCCACCCCTTCACTCTCTTGAATTTCTGGGATAGTACTTGTGTCTTTCACTTTGAAAACTGAAGCAAAGTAATTATTCAGTTCCTCAGCTATTTCCTTGTATCCCAGTACTATCTGTCCAGCATCATTTTCCAGTGGTCCAAGATCCATTTTTGCCTCTCTTTTGCCCTTTATATATCCAAATAAACTTTTACAGTCTTCCTTTATATTACTGGCTAACTTACCCTCTATTTAATCTTTTCCCTCCTTTTTTTGTTGCCCTTGGTTGGTCTTTGTAAGCTTCCCAATCCGCTGTTCTTTGCCACATTGTATGCCTTCTCTTTACTTTTATGCTATCCCTGACTCCCCCAGTCGGCCATGGTTGCATCATCCTCCCTATACTATATTTCTTTTTCCTAGGGATGAATTTTGCTGTATCTCCCGAATTACTCACAGAAACTCCTGCCATTGCTGTTCCACTGTCTTTCCTGCGAGGCTCTTCTCCCAGTCAATTCTACCCAGCTCCTCTGTTGTTGCCTTATTATGCCTGTAATACTGCTACCTCTGATTCTATCTTCTCCCTCTCAAATTGCAGAGTAAATTCAATCATATTATGATCACTGCCTCTAAAGGGTTCCTTCACCTTCAGCTCCCTTATCAAGTCTGCCTCATTGCACAACATTAAATCCAGTATTGCCTGTTCCCTACTGGGGTCCACCACAAGCTGCTCTAAAAAGCCATCTTGTAGACATTCCAAAAATTCCTTTCCTTGCAATCCACTCCCAACCTGATTTTCCCAGTCCACCTGCATATTGAAATTTCCCATGATAACTGTAATTTTTCCTTTCCTACACAACTTTTCCATTTCCTGCTGTATCTTGTGTCCCAGCTCCTGACTTCGGTTTGAAGGCCTGTACATAACTCCAACTATGTTTTTTTTAACCTTTGCAGTTCCTCAATTCTACCTACATAGATTCTACACCATCTGACTCTACTTCATTTCTGACTAATGATTTAATTTCATTTCATACTAACAGGGTAACTCTATTCCCTCTGCCCACCTTGCAGCCTGATCTCTGTGATGTCCATCACATCATACCTGCCAATTTCGATCTAAGCCACAGGCTATTTACTTTATTTCTTATACTCTGTGCATTCAGACATAACACCTTCAGTCCTGTATTAACCATCTGTCTTCTCATTGTCATTTGTTTGTCCATTGTGCTTGAAGTTTGATTACCAACCCTTTCCAAATACTCTGTCCTATTTGTGTCGGTGGTGAAGATTTTAATAACCTCTGCTGAGTTCTCATTGCCTGCCATTTCTTTCATATTTTTCCATGCAGTTAACCTGCTGCTTTGCTTCCCACTGGGGTAAATTTTACCCTTCTCTTCCCACCCACTACCTCGTTTAAAGTCCACTTGACCATTTTCGCTAGAACATTGGTTACAGCTTGGTTCAGGTGGAGACCACCCCAGAGGTACCGATCCCTCCTATTCCAATACAGATGCCAAATGCCGTGAAAATGAACCTCTCTTTCCCATTCTTTTAGCCATGTGTTTACTTGTCTTATTATTGTGTCCCTATGCCAATTTGCACATGGATCGAGCAGTAATCTGGAGATAATAACCCTTGAGGACCTGTTCTTTAATTTGGTTCCTAGCTCCTGATAATCCCTGAATCGGTCCCCTTTCCTCATCTTGCCTGTGTTGTAAGTTCCAGTTAAACTACTAAGGTCACTTGACAATGAAAAACGATGAAGCTGTCATTGGCATATTGCATTACATTATGGCATGTTAATTTTGCAGATGATGCTGTACTTGGAAGTGAAATGTCCCGAAACCATGAAAATAATGGAGGTAACAAATACTGTGCTGGTTTTCTTCATGGCACTGTCAGACCTCTGAAGTATGGTGCAGAGCAAGTACCAGTGAGTAAGGTAGGAAAAGTTTAACTCAGAGAATTACAAGTGTATTTCTGCTCCAAGATGCATTCCAGTGCTCATAATTTACTATGCAGATGATTCAGTGACCTTTCTCAAGATGCTGTATCAGAGGACCTCAGTTCCCAGTGCAAAAAACAATGTAAACCATCAAATGTTTCTCTGTGACTTTTCTGATATCAGTGTATGAAAATGGAGTTCAAGGAACAAACTTTGCCTTAGATATTATTATATGGTTTCATGGTGGCTTCAACAGGAAGTACACTTGAGTAGTTGATAGTCTCTGTATCTTAGGGTCTGGAATTTTCCCATTTGAATTGCCACGAAAAATATAATCTAAGCAAATTCCCTGATGCCTATGTATGAACACACAGACTTAGTTTTGAAGTCCTGTCTGTTGGATTGTGCTTTGATGTACCAACTTTGGATCATTCCTAAAGGCGAACCACTGAAAAGCATCCTGCTGCTGTACTGAGAAAATCATATTCATAAGTGCAATATTGACACAAATAAATAAGTAATGATGTAACATTTAATTTTGAAACACTTTAAATGAGGAACACCATACATTTAAAGCCTATTTCCTCTAAAAGGAAAGCAGTGCCTTTCTTGATGGTGTGCTTTCCTTAATATGCAGCAATAGGAATAGCAAGTGAAAAATATCGCCCAAAAAGTACAAAAAGATAGGTCATGAAACTCAATTTCTTACCGTCCTGGAGTTTTGGTACTGCTGGTGCTGTTTCACCTCCAAGTTGTGCTGCAGGGTGTGCACAGGTTTTGGGGGATCACAAGAAATGTCTGCTGGAAGTAGGAGAGTACTCGGCACACTGCCAGCTTCTCAAGGGCAGTTAGAATAGGCAATAAATGTTGGTCTTGTTATTGACACTTACATCGTGTAAAATTAAAGTTGTGAGATTGAGATGCTATGCCAGAGCTGCCATTTTAGAGATTAACATTTATGATAATACCCTGTCTTAGTCTCACTCAGCTAAGCATGCATTATGAACCATCCAAAACATTGCTATTTAAAGGGATTATCAACTACTTCCAGTTGAATTGCTGATTTATTACTATTGACTTTTGCTGTAATTGTAGAAGTATTTGGCAGTGTCTAGAGTCCTTCCAAGTTGCTAAACTGTTGTGACAGTGTTGTGCTGCTTGGCAAAGCATGTCATCTTGACTTCATGGTCTTTGCACAAGCTACTTGTTCTTTGCCCCTTGTGCAATCCTCATGGACTTAAACATAACTGGGAAAATGAGGAACAGTCATACAGAACAAGAAACCCTCTAGAAGAGGGAGGAGGAGGACAAGGAAAAGTGCCCTCAACAAAATGCCAACCTCACTCAGGATGAATATCAATGGGGAATAGTGCATCAGAAGCCAACACTTCAGGAAGAAGTGCTGAAATATACCAAAAGCTGTTGCAGCCAAAGCTTCAAATTCAAAGCTGAACAAAGTCAGCATTACCATTGGCTGTGAAGGTGTGTTTGACCACGAATTTAAATTTGTTTGGTTCTTTCCACTCTCCCTAGCTGCACTACGTTCATGCTTTTTCCTACCAAGACTCTTGCAAACAAGAGTGCACCTGCACTAGATAAAATGCATCCTGTTTTGAGAGATGAGTAACCTTGGTTCACCTACTGAATTATGCAGCAACTTGTTTGTATGTTTGGAGTTGTTGCGTACAGGAGCCATATAAATTTGCAGGCAACACAAAGTTAGCAAGTTGGTCTGTATGGAAACAAAAGGTGCAGACTAATCTTATTGTTTAAGGTAAAGCTTCTGAAGGGTTAATCTTTGAGACTCCATTAGGCTTCACCCAGTCTGATGATATCATACCATCTTTAAAACACAATATGATGGTCACATGAATCTTTTGAGATTCCTTTACATTTTCCCTATTGAAAAAGTGAGGAGGTTAGAAAGGAATTGGTTGTGTATTTGTGTGTGTGGTGGGGGCAGAATCTGTGGACTGAGAGCAATAGGGAGTACAGAAGGAGCTGTTAATAATTCTCTGGCCTCATATCAAAATGTATGCATTTGGATGTAGCCTCCTAGCAGGCCAAGTTCTAAATTGCTGTTATGCTTCTTTCTCTAGGAGTTCATTAGCTCTGTTGGCTGAATGACTTGTTTATAACATGGAGTAACCAACAGTTCCATACTAGCTAAGGTCACTGTGAAGATTCCAACTCTCAACTTTGCCCCTCACCTGAGGTGTGATCCTTAGGTTAAGCCACTACCAGTTAACTCTTCCTAATGGAAGAGTGGGACAATGGTGATTTTATTTTTCTCCACACTAGAATTCCTTTAAATAGGTTTACAAACCTTAGGACTAATAGTTCATCCCCACCACTCCCCATCCTCATCCCATCCTTAAGTGCATGTTGGTTCCATGTTACATTTCTAATTTGAAGTTCGCCAGTTGATGAATATAATTTGGGACAATTATTTTGTTTCAGATCACTGATCGCAATTCAGTGGCCCCTAATCATATGTATAAATGTTGGTGAGGATATGATATCCACCTCTGTTGATAAATAGCTTGCTACGATTAATTCTCTGAGCTTCCAAATAAAAAATGACACCTTGGGTGAGATATTGATAACCCACACTGTGTGGAAGTGCTGGCCCAGCTGCAACACCTTGAGGACCTAGTTTGCCGGTGCTCACATTACATGTGGGGAATGCCTATCAGGCAAAGTGTTGCACGTTTACCCTGAAACTACCCCAAGATGAGTCAGAAGAAAACAGGCAGGGCAAAATTGGCAAACGATACTAGTGTCACGATGTAGTTTGGGAAGTGTTCGTGAGTCACTTACACCTGCATAATTCCTGACTTACTGAGATCTGACATCACTCAATGGCTTATTTTGCATACACCCCCACACACCATCATTTATCCACTATACATTATTTGTGCAAATCTGGAGGAGATAAGCTGAATCACTTGAACAAAAGAAACTGTAGAAACATTTGGACTTTTTGACGTGTGCTTAATGAAATGGGGATTGAACCAAGAGACTGCAAAAATATGTAATGTTCACAGTTAAGGAATTACTTTTGTTTGAAAATATTGAACATTTTAACCTGGTTGGGAAAAAAAACATCATAAGCTATGAATTCATTAAGGCCGCTTGTCCTCATTATTATTGTAGGGGTGACCTGCCAGCATCTCTCCAGGTCAAGGAGGTAGCCTAGACCCCTAAAGTTGGTCCCATTTTTATATCAACTTGTGATTATTGAAAGTGCAACCAAATTACTGGGACTGAAAGGGAAGGTGGCATCCAAGGTACGCCTGCACTAGCCGTCTATCCATTTAAAGAAGGTAAATATTGAGCCTGTCGGTCACAGCCGAATGTAAATCCCAGGGAAGTGGAGCGTAATGTGTAGAACTAAGGACTTGATATGTGCTCCGGGTTGAGAGAAGACTTGCAGCTGACCACTGTGCTGTTGGTGTCTTTCTCTCCCCGGGGCTCCGGTATTTCCTTGTACAATAAACTCTGTTGTTGAACCCTGACTCTGACTCTGAGGCTGGTGATTTTCCCCACAACAGGACCATTAGATTAACACTATTTAAAAACCAAAAACACTGCAGATGTTGTGAATCAGAAACAAAAGCAGAATTTTCTGGAAAAGCTCAGCACCTCTGGCAGCATCTATGAAAAGAAATCAGGGTTAACATTTTGGGTCCGGTGACCCTTTCTCAGGACTTTTGTATTAGCTCAACAGTTTTCCAGTCTGCTGAAGCCCTCCCAGAATCTAGTGATTTCTGTACTATTTTGACGAATGTCATCACATTATCTTCAGGCACTTGGATATAGGTCTTCAGGTCCTGGGGACTTGTCTACTGTCTCAGTGGCTTATAATTATATCCAAGTAGATTTGCCCTTGACTAGAATGAACAAGTTCTAATACCACTTACCTCTTCTATGGTCTGTTCTCATTTCTGAATTATATCAGCTTTGTAATTGTGTACTCAATGATTATACTTGGAATGTGTGGAAATTAGATCATCTGATTTGAAGTGTTACTCAGGATAGCTGGCATGAAGTTGCAAGCCTGTGATTGTTGGATAAGTTGCTAAAAGTTCTTTATTGAATTTCATGGTGGCAACAGCCCTATATAAGATGCATTGGTGCATTTGTATCCACAAAGGTTGCGGAAATAGAATAGAATAACTTGACAAGTATGTGTGCGGTGCATCTCCCCGATTTTAATTAATCTTGTCAAATGTTATGGAAAGACTTAGAGATAGAATTTACATACATTTGGAGAGGCAAGGACAGATTAGGCACAATCAGATGGCTTTGTGCTTGGGAAATCATGTCTCATAAACCTGAATGGATATTTTGAGAATGTAACTAAAAAGACTGATGAGGGCAGAGCAGTAGATGTTGTCTACATGGATTTTAGTAAAGTCTTTGACAAGGTTCTGCATGGTAGATAGATGAATAAAGTTAGATCTCTTGGGATTGAGGAGAGCTTGCCAATTGGATACAAAATTGACCTGATGAGAGGAGATTGAGGGTGATTGTTGACAGTTGTCTTTTTGAACGGAGACCTGTGACTAGCAGTGTTATGAAGGAATCAGTGCTGGGTTCACTTTTGTTTGTCATTTACACAGATGATTTTGATGAAAATTTAGGAGGCATGGTTAATAGGTTTGTGGATGATACAAATATGGTGGTATAGTTGACAGTGAAGAACATTGTAAAGAAATCTTGATCAATTGAGCCATTCGGCTGAGGAGTGGCAGATGAGGTTTAATTTGGATAAATGTGAGGTTTCCCATTTTGGTAAAACAAACACGAGTGGGATTTATATAGTTAATGGTGGATCCCTGGGTAGTGTTACCAAACAGAAAGACCTAGTGTTCAGGTGAATAGTTCTTTAAATTTGCGTCACAGGCCAGGGTAGTTAAGAAGGCATTTATCACGTTTATCTTTATTTCTCAGACTATTGAATATCGGAGTTTCGACATTATGTTGAGGCTGTACAGGACGTTAGTGAGGCCACACTTGGAGTCCTATGTTCAGTACTGATTACCCCTCTATAGGAAGGATTTTATTAAATTGAAGAGCGTCCAGAAAAGATTTACCAGGATGTTGCTGGGTCTGGAGGGTTTGAGTTGTAAGGCGAGGCTGGATAGGCTGGGACTTCTTTCACTGGAGCATAGGCGGTTAAGAGGTGACCTTACAGAGATTTATACAATCATGAGGGGCATAGATGAGGTGACTAGCAAAGGTACTTTCCTTAGGGTGAGAGATTACAAAACTAGGGGGCTTTTTTTAAAGTGGGAGGAGAAAGATTTAAAAGGGACCCGAGGGGCAACTTTTTCACAAAGAGGTGGTTTGTATGTGGAATGAACTGCAGGGGAAGTGAGAGATGCAGGTAGAGTTACACCATTTAAAAGACATTTGGACAAGTACATGAATAAGAAAGGTTTAGAGGGCTATGGGCCAAATGCAGGCAAGTGGGACTAGTTTAATTTGGAAAACTTGGTTGGCATGGATGAGCAGGACTGAATGATCTGTTTCTGTGCTGTAATACTCTATAACTCTACACATGGATAGTGGATCGATCAAATGCACCAAAAACAAAGAATGCAAGATAGTACATTTACTTTGGGAAAATTAGAGAGTTGTATTAGAAATATCAACCTTACCATTGCCCATTAAAGGTTAACTGAGCTGAAGTGTGAGCCTGATCATCAGTATTTCTTTAAAAAAAAGATTATTTTTGTTTTGGTAGCATTCAAATTGTAAGATTTACTTCAAAACAATTTTTAGAACATTTTTGCATAAGCAGTAAGTGTTGATGAGTAATGAGCTTGACTGTATGAGGAATCTAACTTGCCATATAGTGTTGAAATGACAAGATATGGTGAAGTATCCTGAGTAAATGACAACCTCTATTGATGTTGACTAGACTCTTACTGTGTGTGGGCTCATTGCCAGCCGTAAATAGTTTAAATTTATATACATATGTCAAATATTGGACATTTAGACATGCTTTTTAAAATATTTTGGACAGACAATACTATTTCTAATACAATACTGACAACTATAATCTTATGTTAATTTTATATGCCATGGAAGTGTCTGTGATATATCATATTTAACAGTATCCAAGAAGTGATGTTCCTTTTGTACGATAAACAGGAGGATGACTGTTTTCAACAATAACAACAGAAAATACTGGAAATTTTGAGCTGATCTGAAGTATCTCTGAAGAGGGAAAGAGGGTTTCAGATCTGTGACCTTTCATCAGCATGCAATAGAAGATTGTGTGCCTCTGAAATTAACAATGACCAAATTAAATGATATTGTTTCAATTAACACATCCCAATGATTTTGCGCGTGGACCATCAATTGTCCAAAAAAAACAATATCTTTTCATTGAACTGAAGTTCAGATGATAGGTTTAATTATTTTAATTAGTTTAGCTACAAATGACTTTTGGTGGTCATAATCGGAAAGTCATACTGCACTGAAACAGACCATTCGGTCCAACTAGCCCATGCCGAACATAATCCCAAACTAAACTAGTCCCACTTGCCTGTTCCTGGTCCATATCTCTCTAAATCCTTCCCATTCATGCACCTATACAAATGCCATTTAAACATTAATTGGAGCCACATCCACCACTTTCTCAGGAGGTTCATTCCATAAGTGAACCACCCTCTGTGTAAAAAATTCATCTCTTGTATCTTTTTTAAATCTCGATCCTCTCACCTTAAAATTGTGCTCCCTCATCTTGAAATTCTCCATCCTAGAGAAAATACAACTACCATCAACTCTGTCTATACCTCTCATTATTTTATAAACTTCTATCAGGTAATCTCTCAACCTTCTAAGCTCCAGTGAGAAAAGTCCCAGCCTTTCTTTATAACTCAAACCTTCCATACCTGACAACATCCTGGTAGATCTCTTCTGAACCCTCTCCAGCTTGATAATTTATGAAAAAGCTGGAAATAGTTCAACACATCTATGTTATACCCTCTGAAACAAGTGAAATGCCCAATTTGTATATTATATAAAATATTTTTGAAGTTTGAAACCCCTTTTGCAGTCCTTTTTGGGATATAAGCATATATAGTTGAAGATTTTTTTAGTTGCCTCCTTTTGCAGATTTTAACATTCCATTCTGAAAATATCGGCAGAACTACTAAAAGACACTTGGGAGTAAACGACTAGGAAAGGCACTTAGCAAAGAAGTGTGACTAAGTGTACACTGCAAGACATAACATATAAAACAAATTAGGTTGAGTGAATCCCCAACATGCACAATTAGATGTTGCTAGAAAGCATATTTTGTCTTCAGGCACATATTTCCTGATCTTTACATCCATATTATGACACGAGTTTTGGGATGAAAAAGTTTGGCTAAAAAACAGTCTTTTCCCTTTGTCAGTTTCTTTTTCTCTATTGAAGGTATTGATTAATTATTAGTTTCATAGGTGCTGGCCATCCTTTGATAATGGAGCCAAATTATTACTTTGCATGTGTACACCTGAACAGCAGGTTTTGGAAAGCTGTTTGGAATGGAAATGGGGATGGAAAGCGAATCCACATCAATCTACTTTTGAGCCGTACTCACTGGATGGCATTAACGAGGAGAAACCTTGTTTAGTTTTCCAATTTCCAATGAGAGATTATGTCTTCATAACTAATTAGTTGAGAACCTTTAGAACCACTGTTGATCTATTACCACAATTCCTATGTTCCTTAATACTTTGATATCTGACATACTGTCAAACTTTGTTTCATACTCAATGACTGAACATGCACATCTCTCTGGGTTTGAAAATTCCAAATGATTCACAATCCACTGGTTGAAGATACTCCTTACATTAGTCCTAAAAGATTGACTGCTAATTTTGAGACTAAAAATTCTAGATCCACAAATTGGGAAAACATGTTATGAACATTTATCTATTTTAAGAAATGTATATGATTTATTGAGATAGGTTTTCCTTCTTATACATTTCAGGGGAGACAGACCCAAAATGCTTGACCTGTCCTCAGAGGACAATCCCTTCATCCCAGGGATCAGTAGAGTGAGCCTTTGCTGCACTCACTCCAAGGCTGGTACTCCCTTTCTTGGGCAAGGTAACCAAAACCTGACACAATATTCCAATGTGGTCTCATCATTGGCCTTTACAAATGCAGTATAGCATCTTCACTTTTATATTCCAATCCCTTTGTAATAAAGGATAACACGCTATTTGTTTTTGAATTGTCTGCTCCATGTTAAGTGTAATTCATCTACAAGGCTACCCAGGTTTCTTTGAATACAAATGCTTTCTCACTAATGATCATGTAAAATATGAAACACTTTTCTATTTTGCCTTGAAAATTGGATAATTTTTCATTTCCCTGCATTATATTCTACCCACTATGTTCATGCCATTCTCTGCTTTGAATTGATTCATGCAATGTGGGTATTGTTGACTGAGCCAGCAGGTACTGAAGGGTCGATAATGAGCGGCCATAATATTAAGGAGAAGGGCGGGGGGTTCAGAGACAATTCGAAGAAAATGTTTTTCACCCAAAGGGCTGGTGGGAATATGGAATGAATTGCCAGGAAGGATATCTGAGGTGGGAAATCTGGCAACTTTTAAAAAGTTTGTGGATGGTCACTTGAAATATCATAACATTCAAGGCTATGGGTCAAGTGCTGAAAAGTTATATTAGCGCAGATATGTTGGCACAGATATGATGGGCCAAAGGACCTCTTTTGTGTCACTTGACTCGATATCTCAAAGTGATCTTTTATCATAACCCAAAACAAAGTTGTAGTCTGGCCTCCTCCTGCATTTCCATCTTCAAAGATGGTAGTCTTTAGCCAATACAGCATCTGCAGACCTCACTGTCTCCTTTAGCCAATACAATTCATTCCATGTGATAAGCAAACAGATGCAGATATTCTTTATTGTAAAGGCTATGAGCTTTGTGATTATTATCCTCAGTTTAGTTTCAATCAACAGCAAACTGAATGGAAGGTATCATTGACAGTGCTATCAAACAGCACTTAAATGTTAAGAATCTGCTTATTATTGCTCAGCATGGATTCTACCAGGCCATTTGGCTCCTGATGTCATTACAGCCTTTGGCCAAACATGAGCTGTGGTGAGAGTAACTGCGTTTGACATCAAGACAGCATTTCACTGAGTGTGGCATGAACTCTAGCAGAACTGGAGTAAATGGGAATTGGGGGAAACTCTCCAATATGTTTGGAGCCATATCATACACAAAGAACAATGGATATCAGTACCACAATATTGCTGCAGAAGTGCCTCAGGATCATGTCCAAGACTCAAACATCTTCAGTGGCTTCACCAATGACCGTCCCTCCACCATAAGGTCAGAAGTTGGACTGTTCTGCTGATGGTGACATAACATTCAGTACAAGTTGTAATTCATCAATACTGAAGCAGACAATAACTGTATTGTCTGTGACTGATATCCTGGAGGTTACCTTTACTAGAAACTGAACTAGATGAGCCACAAGAATATTATGGCTACAAGAGCAGGTCATGTTAGGAATTCTGCACTGAATAAGTTATCTCCTGACTCTGAAAAGTCTGCTCGTAATCTACAAGACTCAAGTCAGGAAAAAATAGAATATGATAGAATATTCTGCACCTACTTGGATGAGTATGGCTCTTAATACATTCAAGGTGCTTAACATCATCCAGGTCAAAGCACTCCGGCCACCATTTCAACAGTTACTACCTCCAATGTACAATGGTAGCAGGGTGCACCACATTATAGATGCATTGTGGCAATTCACCAAGTTTACCTTGACAATACTTTTCAAACTGGATGTAGGTTTGCTCACTGAGCTAGATGGTTCATTTTCAGATGTTTCATCACCATACTAGGTAACATCTTCAGTGAGCCTCCAGATGAATCATTGCTGATGATTCCTGCTTTCTATTCATATGTATGGGTTTGTTTGGGTTGTGACATCAAAGACATCCCGGAAATGACTGCCAGACTACTCACACCCCTTGGCATCATGGTAGCCCACAAACCCACTAACACACTAAAACAGCAGCTAATGAACTTGAAAGACCCTATCCAGGCAACAAGCAAAACTAATGTCATTACAAAATACCGTGCAAGTACTGTAATAAACACTACATTGGACAAACAGGCAGAAAACTAGCCACCAGGATACATGAACATCAACTAGCCACAAAACAGCATGACCCTCTCTCACTAGTATCCTTACATACAGATGATGAAGGACATCACTTTGACTGGGACAATACATCCATCCTAGGACAAGCCAAACAGAGACATGCATGAGAATTCCTAGAAACATGGCATTCCAACTGGAACTCTATCAACAAAGACATTGACTTGGACCCGATTTACCACCCCCTGAGAAAAAGAACAAGAAATGGCATCACCATATGAAATGACATCACCACAAGAAATGACATCACTAACCCAAAGAAACCCAAACATATAAATAGAAAACAGGAATCATCAGCAGTGCTTTGTTCAGAGGATCACTGAAAATGTTACCTAGTATGGTGACGAAATGTCTGAAAATGAACCTTCCAGCTCAGCGAGCAAACCTACTTCCAGCCTGAGCTACAAATCTTCTCAAAACTCGCTAGCTTTCTAAACTGGCAACCTCTACCACCCAAAAAGACAAGCGTACTGCATGCATGGAAGCACCATAACCTGTAAATTCCCCTTCAATTGGCACAGCCTTCTAACTTTCTATATTTCCATTCCTATTATTACCAATTTTCTCATTGTCTTCTTTTTTGAAAAGCAGAATTGCACATGGTACCTTCTAATCCATGTGAATGATCCAGAATCTGAGAATTGCAGGAAGATCAAAGCCAATGCATTCACAATTGTAGTGATTTCTTTTTATAAACTAACAAACTGGCCATCTTGTCCAGACGATTTGTCAAAATTAAGTTCCATTCATTTTTCTAATGTTATTTCTTTACCAATAATAAGGAAGATCCTTACTTTTGTCTCCCCTGAAATTTATAAGAAGGAAAGCTTATCTCAATAAATCATATAAATTTCTTAAAATGGATAAGTGTTCATAAGATGTTTTCCCTTTATGTGGATCTACAATTTTCAGCCTCAGAGAGTTGCACACACTCAGTCATTGAGTACGAAACAAGGTTTGACAGTATGTCAGATACCAAAATATTAAGGAACATAGGAATTGTGGTAATAGATCAACAGGGATTGTGAAGATTCTTATTTTGATTTGATCTCTAGTTCCTCAGTATAGGGGTCCTTGATTTACAAACATCCGAACTTATGAATGGTCGTACTTTTAAAATGCATTCATTTTAAAAGTTAGTGCAGATGGAAGCAATAAATCTTTAATTTTGGCAATACTTTAAAAATTCATCCGATTTATATATTTTCTAAATGGAGAAACAAAATGACTGAAATCTGTTGGGCAGAGCACCAGCAACATTGAAACAATGAAAAAGATGAGCTAAATCAGGAACTATTCTGTCCACATCCACATGTGCAAAAGGTTTCCAGTATCTCTTGAGTACCTTGTACAAGATACCAAATGGCTGGCATACAACTGTGCCTGAGTCAACAGCTTCAGGAGAAGAGAGAATACCATGTAAAAAAAACTAGAGCAATTCACAAAAGCTTTTATCCTTCATAATGAAAGCAATACAAACAAGAAAATGTGTGTGTTTAGTTTAACTAGCACGTCACACAGTTTATGTGTCCTTAACTATAACCTTTCTAAAAATCCACTCTAAGTCACTGTGACTCAGTCCCCAGTGCCCAGTGGACACTCAACGCTTGTCACTATCCAGTAGGAAGATATCACATAAAGGCAAGCAATCTGACAATTCCAAATATGAACTTCTATTGATAGCTAGCAGATGTGAATGCAAACGAGATGAATGGAGGCAGTAGTTCATTCCCACAAAACAAACCAGTCACTGTTTGACAATCTCTGATGTTCTGCTGAACTCAGTTTAAATCTATTAGAATAAAGTATCAATCAATTCCTATCTGGCTTGCAGCATCCCCCCACCACCTTCACTGACTCTCTTGTACCCTCATTAACGATTGATGGACAGACCCTCCCACCCCCATGTCTGTATTTTCACCAGACCTCTGGCAACTTTAACAAGCAGCCTCTAGACCTGACCGACTCGAGCACTGACCGCTATGTTTACAGCTGCTCTGCTGATAGTAGATTCCATTGACTACTGTTGCTGGCTCTATAGGAATGACCATTGCATACCACCAGACTAAAGTCGGACATAGAACCTGACTATGAGCATCCCAAGCAGACAAGTGACCACAGTCAAGTCTCAGGGCTGTCAATGGACTGCCAATGGCTGATGGTACAATAACCCATGAACAATAATGCTATGCCTCCCCTGGCTGGACTGAGGTCTGCTCTCCATCCACTTTCTGACATGATCATTTGGTGGAATTAATCTGCATTGTTTGTGTGCAGGCAGTTGGTATCTCAGTTTGCTGTACAACAAGATGCTCTGTCCCCAACTGGAAAAATCTAACTGAGAAGCCATGACATGCAACCTGTCTGTCTGCCTGTGCAAAAAAGAAGCGTCAGTATGGTAATAGTGACAGCCTGTGGGTCTGGTTGAAACCTGTGCAGAGCTTGGCAAAGCAAGATGGATGCTGCAAGCATACAGGTAGGTGCTAAGAGAGCGAGCACTGAGAGCAAGTGAAAAGCCTTGAGATAGTCTGATCTATGAGTTGGGTGCCTGTCCATGCACACAGACTATCCCTGCTGCAGCCTGTCAATGCTAAATGTGGTGCAACCTGCAATGCAGATGTGTGCTTCCTAAGGGACTTACAAGTGGATTGGGGTTGTGCCATGACAATCATGAGATGTTGAAAAATGTCTCTTGTCAAATGGCCAATGTCTGTAGATTAGCGTTTCATATGGCTGGTACAGGATCATGCCCTGAGCTACTGCGTTGTGCTGAACAACATTGAGTCTCGTCATAGCCAGAGGTTGCCAGGTACTGGTTTGACTTCCATGTTGACCATTCTTGATGTCTGATTTGTTCAGCATGTTTGACAAGAAAAGAACTTGAATATTAATTATTTGAGTTTCAGCATTAATAAAACATTTAACTAGCTATAATTCCCCCTTAAGTGGTTACTCACCACTATCGAGTGAGAAACTCATCTCCTTGCCAGCAAATGCACAAAAGATGCAACAAGTTGTTCTCAACATCAAGGTAGGCCTTACTAATCAACGCAGTACCTGAATCTTAGACTCCAGATCATCACTTCTGAGCACTTTACCTGCCTTATCATATTTATTTTATTTTGTGTAATTAGTTATGGTTTCAAGTTTAGAAATATCACTGTACATTAATTAGTAATTATATTAAGTAGTTTAACGAGATGAGCTATAATTAAATACAGTATTAATATCTCTCCAGAACCACATTGAACCAAGAAATTTAACACTTACTTCTTACCTAATTACTGCTTCTTGATTTCAGCACTCTGGTCTCACTGTATCTCTCACCCACTCCTTGTTCTGTCCAAAACCAAGGTACCAGCTCTTCCCTTACAGTGCTAATTTTTTTCTACTACCAAATTCTCAAGTGTAGTACTCTGTGATTGTTCTAACTGGAATTCCAAAAATCCTACATTAGGCTGTTCTGACTATGGAACTGGTTTCAATTAGCCACCCAATTAATTGTGAGGCTGCTAATAGCAGGTTCACCAAATTGCTACCAAATTAACTAACAACTTCCTCTTCCAGACAGGCAGCCTGGATAAATTTAATAAAATCTTCTTCAAGAACTAAATAATGTTGTAACACTGGGGATCTCTTTGATTAATATAGAGTTATAGAGTCATAGAGATATATAGAACAGAAATAGACCCTTCGGTCAAACTCATTCATGCCAAGCAGTTATACTAATCTAATCTAGTCCCATTTGCCAGCAAGCCCATATCCTTTAAACTCTTTCTATTCATATACCCATCCAGATGCCTTTTAAATGCTGTAATTGTACCAGCCTCCATCATACCATCTGGCAGCTCATTCCATACACGCATCATCCACTGTGTGAAAAAGCTGTCCTTTAGATCCCTTTTAAACTTTTTCTCTCTCACCCTAAACCTATGCATTCTAGTTCTGGATTCACCTACCCCAGGGAAAAGAGCTTGTCTACTTATCATTTCCATGCCTCTCATGACTTTATAAACCTATATAAGGTCACTCCTCAGCCTCCGACACTCCAGGGAAAACAGCCCCAACCTATTCAGTCTCCCCCTAAAGCTCAAATCCTCCAACCCTGGCAACATCCTTCTAAATCTTTTCTGAATCCTTTCAAGTTTCACAACATCCTTCCAATAGGAGGGAGACCAGAATTGCACACAATATTCCAAAAGTGGCCTAACCAATATCCTGTATAGCCACAAAGTGACTTCCCAACTCCTATATTCAATGCTCTGACCAATAAAGAAAATATCAAATGCCTTCTTCTCTATCCTATCTACCTGCAACTCCACTTTCAAGTAACTATGAACCTACATTCCAAGGTCTCCTTGTTTAGCAACACCTACTGAACCTTACCAACCAGGACCTTACCAATAAGTGTCTAAATCCTGCTCTGATTTGCCTTTCCAAAATGCAGCACCTCATATATATCTAAATTAAACTCCATCTACCACTCATCAGCCCATAGGCCCATCTGATCAAGATTCCTTTGTAATCTGAGGTAACCTTCTTCACTGTCCACTACACCTCCAATTTTGGCGTAATCTAAAAGCTTACTAATTATACCTTCTATGCAAACATTCAAATCATTTCTATAAATGATGATAAGCAGTGGACACAGCACCGATCCTTGTGGCACACCACTGGTCACAGGCCTCCAGTCTGAAAGGTGACCCTCCAACATCACCCTCTGTCTTCTACCTTCGAGCCAGTTCTATATCCAAATGGCTAGTTCTCCCTGAGATCCATAAGATCTAACCTTACTAACCAGTGTACCATGAGGAACCTTGTCAAATGGCTTACTGAAGTCCATAAACATCACGTACACTGCTCTGCCCTCATCAATCCTCTTTGTTACTTCTTCAAAAAACTCAGTCACGTTTGTGAGACATGATTTCCCATGCACAAAGCCAATAAACAATACTTTTCCATAATAGACGGCTGAGCATTAATATTTTAAGTGTAGATGTTTTGGAATACTTCAATAGAACTGAACAATGAAAAA
Organism: Chiloscyllium plagiosum; assembly: GCF_004010195.1. Taxonomy (NCBI): domain Eukaryota; kingdom Metazoa; phylum Chordata; class Chondrichthyes; order Orectolobiformes; family Hemiscylliidae; genus Chiloscyllium; species Chiloscyllium plagiosum. The sequence continues at coordinate 47,513,301 of NC_057724.1, forward strand.
ATATTAAACTTCAATAAGGAGTTTTCAATAAAGAGAACTACAATGTGGGGATTCAGATACAGTTATCAAATATATGAAACAGAACACACAGTACAAATTACATGTTTAGATATTCTGGGATTTAAAGATCGGTATCATTCCAGATGAATTTCTGGTGCATTATCAAAGCAGTAATGTTCCAGTAAAGCATTTCAGAGTTAACTGTTTAGAATTCCAATTCTATAAGTACAGGGTTTCTTTAGGTTGTGCGTGATACCCAGACAATATATACATTGAGTTCTGCTTAGGTTATGTCTATGAGTAAAATATATCAGACATGGTTGTGAAATTGCATCACATTAACTAATTTGGTTTAAAATAAGGTTATATTCCAAATGCTTCTTAAAAACCCACAAGCTATTGAGTGAGCAAGTCATCTTTTTTCTGCCAACTCAGTAAAGAGGTAATCAGATAATGTGCTAAATACAAAATCACATCTTAAAGTTAAACTTTGAATATACAAATACATAAATCAATTACTAAATGTTACAATCAGTTGAAGAAGGGTAGACTAGTTTTTCTCTTTTCCCACTCCCCACTCCCTATTCAACTGCAATAGACTTCTGAATTTTTAAATTGTCAATTCAATTTGTACTTAACCATATAGCTCTGTGTAAAGAAATTGGCTAATTAGATTCCTTAAAGTAAAAAGCAAGGAATTTGTTTTATTGACAAAATTTACTCAGTTCAGTTTCGGGTCAACGTTAATGTTCAAGAATGGTTTAAAATTCCAGAATCAATGATTGTAATGCTATTGAATGTCAAGGGTGATAGTTAGATTCACTCTTGTCAGAGAGGGTCAATGCTTGGCATTGGCACGGCATGAATGTCACTTACCACTTATCAACCCAGACATGAATATTATCCAGGCTTTTCTGCATGTGAACATGAATTGCTTCAGTATCTGTGGAGTCATGAATGTGTTAAACATTGTGCAATCATTGGCAAACATTCCCACTTCTGACCATAAGATGGTTATTGATAAAGCAGTTGGTTTATCATGGATAAAGGTGGTTATGTCTAGGACACTACTCCAAGGAACTCCTTCAGATAGGTCTTAAAGCTGAGATTATTGGCCCCCAAAAACAACAGCCAGCTTTCTTTATGTGGCATATAACTCCAACCAATGGAGAGTTTACCCATGATTTCCATTGACTCTTATTTTAATAGGCTTCCTTGATGCCACATTCAGTCAAATTTGGTCTTACTATCAAGGTCATTTGCTCTTACTACATCTTTGCTGGGTCTGTTCTCCCGGTGTTGCAATTAAAGACTCTCTCTTCGAGAGTAAGGTAACAGCGAGCTAGCATTTAGACAGAAGGAAATTGGACAATAAAAGGTTCTTTCTTACAATGAATGCTGGAATTCAATCCTGGTCAAAAGCAATCATAACTAAACAATATAAGAACATAAGAACTAGGAGCAGTAGTAGGTCAATCAGTTCCTCAAGGCTGTGCTGCCATTTATTATAATCATGGCTGGACCCAACCTGGCCTCAATTCCATTTTCCTACCCACTCCCATAGCCCTTTAACCAAATACTAATTAAAAATTAGACAACTTCCATAAATGTATTCAGTGTGCCATGTCCTCTGCACTCTGGGGTATGAGTTCCACAGATTCACTACATGTTGAGAGAAGTAATTCCTCTTCAACTGTGTTTTAAATCTTCCACAAATTAGACTGAAACTAAAATTTTTAATTATAGATTCCCTCATAAAGAGATATATCTACACTATGTCTACTTTGGTAATCTCCATTAGAACTTTTAATAACTCATAGTCATAGAGTCATAGAGATGTACAACACGGAGACAGACTCTTCGGTCCAACTCACTCATGCCGACCAGACATCCCAACCCAATCTAGTCACACCTGCCAGTACCCAGCCCATATCCCTTCAAACTCTTCCTATTCACATACCCATCCAGATGCCTTTTAAATGTTGCAATTGTACTGGACTCCACCATTTCCTCTGGCAGCCCATTCCACACATGCACCACTCTCTGCATGAAAAAGTTGCCCCTTCGGTCCCTTTTATATCTTTCCCCCCTCCCCCTAAACCTATGACCTCGAGTTCTGAACTCCTCCACCAGGAAAAAGATATTGTCTATTTACCCTATCCATGCCCTTCATGATTTTATGAACTTCAATAGCCCTGTTGACTATCCCTTATCAGTCCTTGCCTTTCCAAATACATATACATCCTGTCCCTCAAGATTCCCTCCAACAAATTGCCCACCACTGAAATCAGGTTCACTGGTCTATAGTTCCCTGGCTTGTCCTTACCATGTTTTTAAAATAGTGGCACACGTTAGCCAACCTCCAGTCTTCTAGCACCTCATCTGTGACTATCGATGATACAAATATCTCAGCAAGAGGCCCAGCAATCACTTCCCTAGCTTTCCATAGAGTTCAAGGGTACACCTGTTCAGGTCCTGAGGATTTATCCACTTTTATGCATTTCAAGACATCTAACACTTCCTCCTCTGTAATATGACAATTTTTCAAGGTGTCACCATCTATTTCCCTACATTCTAATGTGTTCCATGTCTTTTTTCCACATTAAATACTGATGCAAAATACTCGTTTAGTATCTCCCCCATTTTCTGCGGCTCCACACAAAGGCTGTCTTGCTGATCTTTGAGGGGCCCTATTCTCTCCCCAGTTAACCTTTTGTCCTTAGCGTATTTGTATAAACCCTTTAGATTCTCCTTAACCCTATTTACCAAAGCTATCTCATGTCCCTTTTTGCCCTCCTGATTTCTTTCTTAAGTATACTCCTTCTGCCTTTATACTCTTCTAGGGATTCACTTGATCTACCTTGCCTATACCCGACATATACTTCCTCCTTTTTCCTAATGACACCATTAATTTCTCTTGTCGTCCAGCATTCCCTCCACTTACCAGCCTTTCCTTTCACCCTAACAGGAGTATACTGTCTCTGAACTCTCGTTATCTCATTTCTGAAGGCTGACCATTTTCCAGCCATCCCTTTGCCTGTGTACATCTGCCCCCAATCAATTTTTGAAAGTTCTTGCCTAATACCATCAAAATTGGCCTTTCTCCAATTTAGAACTTCAACTTTTAGATCCAGTCTATCCTTTTCCATTACTATTTTAAAACTAATAGAATTATGGTTGCTGGCCCCAAAGTGCTCCCCCACTGACACCTCAGTCACCTGCCCTGCCTTATTTCCCTTATTGCACCTTCTCTAGTAGGTACATCCACATACTGAATCAGAAAATTGTCTTGTACATTCTTAACAAATTCCTCTCCATCTAAACCCTTAACACTATGGCAGTCCCAGTCTATGTTTGGAAAGTTAAAATTCTCCACCATAACCACCCTATTATTCTTACAGACAACTGAGATTTCCTTACAAATTTGTTTCTCAATTTCCCTCTGAGTATTAGGGTGTCTATAATACAATCCAAGTAAGGTAATCATCCCTTCCTTATTTCTCAGTTTCATCAAATAATTTCCCTGGATGTATTTCCATGAGTATCCTCCCTCAGTACAGCTGTAATGCTATCCCTCATCAAAAATGCCACTCCTTTGCCTCCCTTGCCTCCCTTTCTGTCCTTCCTGTAGCATTTGTATCCTGGAACATTAAGCTGCCAGTCCTGTCCATCCCTGAGCCATATTTCTGTACTTGCTATGATATCCCAGTCCCATGTTCCTAACCATGCCCTGAGTTCATCTGCCTTCCCTGTTAGGCCTCTTGCATTGAAATATATGCAGTTTAATTTATCAGTCCTACCTTATTCTCTGCTTTGTTCCTGCCTGCCCTGACTGTTTGACTCGCACCTGTTCTCAACTGTACCAGTCTCAGATTGATCTCTTTCCTCACTATCTCCATGGGTCCCACCACTCCACCTTACTAGTTTAACTCCTCCTGAGCAGCTCTAGCAAATCTCCCTGCCAGTATATTTGTCCCCTTCCATTTCAGGTGCAGTTTGTCCTTCTCATACAGGTCACTTCTAACCCAAAAGAGATTCCAATGATCCAAAATGTGAATTCTCCCATACACCAGCTCCTCAGCCATGCATTCATTTGCTCTATTTTCCTATTCCTGCCCTCACTAGCTCATAGCACCAGGAGTAATCCAGATATTACTATTATTAAGGATGTCTTTTTAAATTCCTGCCTAATTCTCTGTAATCTCTCCTCAAACTCTCAACCTTTTCCATTCCTATGTCATATGATTCCAATGTGTGCAATGGCCTCCTGATGGGTCCTCTCCCTTTGAGAACATTCTGCACCCTCTCTGAGACATCCTTGATCCTGGTATCAGGGACACAATACATCACTCTGATTTTTCACTGCTGGCTACAGAAACATCTGCACCTCAGACTAGAGAGTCCCTTAACACAATCAATCTTTTGGAACCCGATGTACCCCTTATTGTATTACAGCCAGTCTCAATACCGGAAACTCGTGCTACGTTCCCCTGAGAATCCATCACCCCCTACATTCTCCAAAACAGCATACTTGTTTAAAATGGGGATAGTCACAGAAAACTCCCGCAGTACCTCCCTACCTCTCTGACCTTTCCTGGAGTCAGCCCATCTCTGTGACTGTATCTGCGACTTTTCCCCCTTCCTATAAGTGCCATCCATCACACTCTCTTGCTCTTGTAAATTCCTCATTATCTCTAACTGTTGCTCCAACCATTCCATTTGATCTGATAGGATTCACAATCAAAGGCATTTATTGCAGATATAATCCTCAGTAACACTGAAACTCTGCCTAAACTCCCACATCTGACAAGAAGAGCGTATCACTCTACTAAGGGCCATTTTTGCTTCTTCCAATCTGCAGACCAGAAAATAGCACCGTCTTATTCCTCTACAAAACACAGCTCCAGGCTAACTTAATAGTTACGGCTTATAGTTTTAGGTTTAATCAAGAGACATATCTCAATAAAACATATAATCAAGAAAGAACCCACTCTATTCACCACTGCAGACTTACAGCAAGGCCCCAGTGCCACACTTAAAACTATTCACTTATCTGTCTCTGTGCTGTGACGTCTCTTGAATAGGGTCCTCCAAGAGCAATTCTGAATTTCATTGTTTATTAATGTTCCCAGATGCACTCTGATGTCCAGTGATACATGCGATTAGATCTCCTGTAATTCTTCTAACCTCTAGCTAGTAAAACCCTAAGCTACTCAATCTCTCCTTCTCAACCAAGCCTTTCACCTCTGTAATTAATCTGGTGAACCTTCTCTGAAGTGCCTCCAATGCAATTACATCTTTTTTCAAGTAATGGAACAAAAGCTGTAATCAGAATTATGTAAATTCAACCAATTTATAAAGGTAAGGGTAGTGAAATCACCTATCCAAATACCTTCACTGCAGTGGGTGAAAGTTTCAACTTTCTGTACTTCATGAATAGTTAAGAGACTTATCTATGTATATTTTTTAAACCTTTACTTTATTGGACTCACTTCTCACTTCTAATCTTGTGTTACAAATTGTTCTCATGTTTAGCAATTAATGAACTCTCTCTTTAGTAACTCAAGAAAGCCTGGAAAATTTGATTTCCTTTAAAATATAAACTTATTTGGATCTGGGAGAAAGGCATCCACAAAGGAATGGATCTACTTTTTAAGCTAATCTTGCTTCAACTGCTGAGGGAGCAGGTGAATAATAACGAGTTCATCTTTCCTTACTCAAAACTTAACGATTTGGAATATTCTCTCTGGTATCATGTAAAAGTAGATAACCTTAAGTCGGAGCTGGTCATAACACTTTGGAGCAACTGTCTTCATCAGCTACATGCAAGTTGCTCCAGAATAAGAATAGATGAAACAAGCAGAGTTCATTTCTGATGAACACAGAGGTCAAGAAAATAAATGAGGCCAAGAAGAGATTATTTCTGACAGAAGCTACAGTTTGACTTATCAAAGATTGTAGACAGTTCTTTACTCATCTAAGTAAAGAGTTTCAAAATGCAAATAATTAAAACTTCAAACAGACTATTTGTCTTCATGGTTCCACTGATGAAACCTGACATGTAGCTATTTAAAGTTGATAGTTTTTGTGCCCCTAGCAGCACCAAAACAATTCTAATTCATTGAATGTTTGATCATCCCTGTTGTTTATAATTTCATGTTGATATGACTCTTCTTCTTGTGCTTTGTGACTATTCATTATAAAATAAACACAGAGTCAGGAAGTTCCCTGGATGCAATTCAATTGATTACAACTGCTTTTCTAACATTTGTACTTGCAAGGCCTCATTAGAGAGTTTTGTAAGTGCAAAGATATAAAAATGAATTAATATGCTTAAATTACACGTTTTATCCTTTCACCTCAGATTTAGGTTTCATTGATAGAACTGTGCTTTTTTAAAATTCTCCCATATGCGTTTGGCTAATTTGGATATTTGCAGGCATAAATATTAAATTATTTCTGATTTGGCATTAATTTATTGCTAATTTGGCAATCTTATGCAAATATTCTGTATTATTGGTCATGTTGATAACTGACCATTCTGCTTATTTGAAATTGTGATCAACCGTATCACAGAATCTCGAATGAAAATTTATAACTCTACATTCTGCCTGATTCGAGAGTATCTGATTACCTGCAGTAGAAACGGTTTCATTCTTCAGCAATGGCTTTAGTAATAATCATAAAGTTGCACAATATTGAAAAAGTCTTACATTTGTGTTAAGCTCTTATTAACAAAATCTCATAGCTTCCATTCTCATGATGCTTCAGACAACCTTTTGCTTATTATTTATTCAGTAGTGATAATACTATTTACAGTGTGATGCCTGTGGTGGTGCTATAGCATCTATTTATTTCTTGACCATCTGGCAGCTCCTCATCTGATGTGACAGAAAAAGCTCTTATGTTTAAATTAAATCTTTTTCTCAAGTTGCTGTATATATACTAATAAAAATTGTTAAATAGAAGCATCATAAAAATAAGGGGATGGATTCTGATGTTGATTTGAATACGGCTTCCAAGCAGGGCAAGGAAACACTGGATGTCTGAATATGTTAGAATCAGCATCGTAACTGAAACAATTAATTTTCACTTCTGTGCCTTCAAGCTGCACTATGAGCAGAGCCACATAATGTAATCTCAGCCATATTAAAAATGGAAATTGCATATTCAGAACGGATGGTATGCATAAAGCAATGGGAGCACCAGATTCATCAGCTCATCACTAGAGTTACAGTTGGATACAGCCAGGGACATAAAAATTGCTAAATGGAGACAAAAGGTTGAGCCTTTTCATCTTGCACTCATTAGAACCAGGACACAAAAAACAAACTTAAAAAGAAACCATTTTATGTGAGAAGGGGGGTACTGATTGGTTGGGTCATCATTGGAGTGGAGATAGAGCCAGAACAGTTAACTGTCAATTTTAATTCTCAAACCAGGCAGATAGATTCTGACATTATTGATTTGCTTGCTGAGCTAGTAAGTTTGTTTGCTGATGTTTTGTCACCATACTAGGCAACATCATCGTGCACCTTCAGTGAAGCGTTGGCATTCTGTCCGCTTGCTATTTATGTGTCCCAGTTTACTGAGGTGGATGGTATCACTTTTGGTTTTGTTGTTTAGTGGTTGGTGTCTGGGGTCTAACTCCACATGTTTGTTAATGGAGTTCCAGTTTGAGTGCCAGGCTTCCAGGAATTCCTGTGCAGGGTTGGAGGATTTGAACTTTAGGGAGAGGTTGAACAGGCTGGGGCTGTTTTCCCTGGAGCGTTGGAGGCTGAGGGGTGACTTTATAGAAGTTTACAAAATCATGAGGAGCATGGATAGGAAAAATAGACAACATCTTTTCCCTTGGGTGGGGAGTTCAGAACTAGAGGGCATAGGTTTAGAGTGAGAGAGGAAAGATATAAAAGGGACCTAAGGGGCTTTTCATGCAGAGGTTGGTGCATGTATGGAATGAGCTATCCCGAGGAAGTGGTGGAATCACTTACAATTATTGCATTTAAAAGGCATCTAGATGGGTATATGAATAGGAAGGGTTTAGAGGGATGTGGGCCAAGTGCTGGCAAATGGGACTAGATGAGGTTCGGATATCTGGTCGGCATGGATGAGCTGAACCGAAGGGTCTGTTTCTGTACTGCACTTCTCTATTTTCCTATGACTCTATGTCTTTGTTTGGCTTGTTCTAGGATGGATATGTTGTTCCCGTTAAATTGGTGTTCTTCTTTGTCCATGTGTATGGGCATAAGTGATAGTTGATCATGTCTCTTGGTGACTAGGAGGTATTTGAGTACACTAATAGCTGATTTCATTCTGGTTTGCCCTATGTAATGCCTGTGGCAGTCTCTACGTGGTATTTTGTATATAACATTGGTTCTGTTAATTGTACTGTCATCAGTAGCTGTCGTAGTGTAGTTGTCGGTTTGTAGGCTACCATGATACCGAGGGATTGGAGTATACTGGTAGTCATTTCCCATATGATCTTGAGTTGACGGGGTGACCAATCTATCTGGATGTGTTGTGTCTTCCTGTTGTGGTCTGTTGTGTAGGTACTGGTGGACTACACTTTTTGGTAGATTCTGATTGGTCAGGACACTACCATGGGACACATTAGAGCTTGGCTATCTCCATTATCTTTTGCCTTGAAGTAGGTGTGATGTGTTTACTAATTTCTTTTGCTTCCATAAAACAGAGTCTTTTGTATTTATTTGCATTGACATAAGATTGTGTATTTTAAGTTTGTTTCTTGTGTCCTAGTTCTGGTGAGTGAAAAATGAAAATGTTCAACTTCTTGTCTCCTTTCAGCAATGTTTAGGTTCTATACTACCAAGTATTAATTTATATAAAAGGCACACTTTTTCATGACAATGGGAGGAAGCCATCAGTGGCTTGACTAACAACAGCTGAGGAGGTCAGCAGAAGCAGTATGTGTTCATGTCCTGGATGTAGGAGGTGATTTAATGATCTACCTAAGGCAAGAGTGGTGTCATTTGCTGATTCAACTGTTACTAGTGTTTTAAGCCTTTCCCCCACATCTCTCCCTTCCAATATCCTACTTGACTAAATATTCTCCAGCACATCATTCCTCACACCCACTCAACTTTCAGTACCACACAGCTATCACTTGCTGTGCACTTCATCACGTCCCCCATGTAACCATACTTCAAATCTTCAGCAATGCAATGTCTGTGTTTCTTAATTGCACTCACTGAATGTATTGCATTATTGTGTGAATTCCTGACTTCACTCACTCACTGTTCTAAAACTTTGGCTCTTTGAGAAGAAAAAAAGGTTTAAAAATAACATAGAAAATATGATACAGAAATAAGCTATTGGGCCAAAGCTCTTTGTGCTAACATGCATACTCCATTCAGCTTCTTCCCCCACAGTACAAATGTTCTCTCTGGGCTGAAATTGCACACCCAACTCCCGATCACAGCCACAAAAATTTCTGACTCTCAAGCTCCCTACTAAGGAAAGGAGGGACTAACTGGAGTGCAGTGCACAGGAGAATGAGAGTAGGAAGGACAGGGACAGGGTTTCAGGGTCTCAGGAATGAGCTGGCAGACAGCAAGTTGGTTTGAAGTGTGTCTACTTCAACACCAGAAGTATCCAAAATAAGGTAGATGAGCTTGCAGCATGGATAGGTACTGGGACTTTGATGTTGTGGCCATTTCGGAGACATGGATAGAGCAGGGTGAGGAATGGATGTTGCAGGTTCCAGGGGTTAGATATTTTATTAAGAACAGGCAAGGCGGTAAAAGAGAAGGAGGTGTGGCCTTGTTAGTCAAGGATAGTATAACGGTGACTAAGAGATCTTTTGATGAGGACTCGTCTACTGAGGTAGTGTGGGCTGAGGTTAGAAACAAGGGAGGAGAGGTCACACTGCTTGGAGTTTTTTATATGCCTCCGCAGAATTCCAGGGAGGTGGAAAAGAGGATTGGCAAAATTATTCTGGGTAGGAGTGAAAGGAACAAGGTGGTCATTATGGAGTACTTTAACTTCCCCAACATTGACTGGAAATGCTGTAACTCTGGTACATCAGATGGATCAGTTTTTATCCAATGTGTACAGGAGGGTTTCCTGACACAGTATGTCGAAGGGCCAACAAGAGGGGAGGCCACACTGGATCTGGTGCTTGGTAATGAACTAGGCCAGGTGTGTGATTTAGTTATAGGTGAGCACTTTGGACAGAGTGACCATAATTCAGTTATGTTTAGTTTAGCAATGGAAAAGGATAGGCAAATGCCACAGGTCATGAATTATTGATGGGGCAAGGGCGATTATAATGCGATGAGGCATTATAGGGCGGCACAGTGGCTCAGTGGTTAGGGCGGCTCGGTGGCTCAGTGGTTCGCACTGCTGCCTTGCAGCACCAGGGTCCCAGGTTCGATTCCAGCCTTGGGCGACTGTGTGGAGTTTGCACATTCTCCCCGTGTCTGCGTGGGTTTCTTCCCACAGTCCAAAGATGTGCAGGTCAGGTGAATTGGCCATGCTAAATTGCCCATCGTGTTAGGTACATTAGTCAGAGGGAAATGGGACTGGGTAGGTTACTCTTCGGAGGGTCGGTGTGGACTGGTTGGGCCGAAGGGCCTGTTTCCACACTGTAGGGATTCTAATTAGGATGCATTGAACGGGGTAGCAAAATGCAGGGGATGCAGACAATGGAAATGTGGAGCTGGTTTAAGGAACAAATATTGCGTTTCCTTGATAGGTATGTCCCTGTCCGGCAGGTAGGAAGCGATAAGGTAATGGAACCGTGGTTTACTACAGAAATTGCATCTCTTGTTAAGAAGAAGATGAGTTAAGAAGAGCAAAGAAAGGACACTATCAGTCGTTAGCAAATAGAATGAAGGAGAACTCTAAAGCTTTCTATAGGTATGTGAGGAATAAAAGGATGGTTAGGATAGGAATAGGGCCAGTCAAAGACAGAAGTGGGAAGTTGAAGGTGGACCCTGTGGAGATCGGAGAGGTGCTAAATGAACATTTCTCATTGGTTTTCACAGGAAAAGGAGAATATTATAGAGAAGAAGAATGAGGTACAAGATATTAGACTAGAAAGGATCGAGGTTAGTTATGAACTGGTGTTATCAATTCTAGAAGGAGTGAAAGAAGACAAGTCCTCTGGGCCAGATGGGATTTATCCAAGGAATTCTTTGGGAAGCTATGAAGGAGATAGCAGAGCCTTTGGCTTTGATATTTGGGTCATCAGTGTCTACAGGTTTAGTACCTGTGGACTGGAGGATTGCAAATTTTGTGCCCTTGTTCAAGAAGCGGAGTAGAGATGACCCAGGTAATTATAGACCAATGAGCCTTACTTTTGTTGTAGGAAAGGTTTTGGAAAGGATTATAAGAGATAAGATTTATAATCATCTAGTAAGCAACAATTTGATTTCAGATAGTCAACATGGTTTCGTCAAGGGCAGGTCATGTCTCATAAACCTCATTGAGTTTTTTGAAAGGTGACCAAGCATGTTGATGAGGGTAGGGCAGTTGACGTAGTATACATGAACTTCAGTAAAGCCTTTGATAAGGTTCCACATGGTAGGCTGTTGGAGAAAATGCAGAGAAAATGCAGAGGCATGGAATTGAGGGTGATTTAGCAGTTTCGATTAGAAACTGGCTTTCTGAGAGAAGGTAGCGAGTGGTAGTTGAAGGAAAATATTCAGCCTGGAGTCCGGTTACCAGTGGTGTGCCATAAGGATCTGTTTTGGGACCACTGCTGTTTGTCATTTTTATAAATGACTTAGACGCAGGTATAGGTGGATGGATTAGTAAATTTGCAGATGACACTAAAGTTGGTGGAATAGTAGACAGTTTGGAAGAATGTTACAGGTTGCAGGGGGACTTGGATAACTGCAGAATTGGGCTGAGAGGTGACAAATGGAGTTCA
>NC_057724.1:47525252-47598349 GCF_004010195.1 Chiloscyllium plagiosum
GGAAGGATGTGGAAGCATTGGAAAAGTTGCAGAGGAGGTTTACCAGGATGTTGCCTGGTCTGGAGGGAAGGTCTTATGAGGAAAGGCTGACAGATTTGAACCTGTTCTCATTGGTAAGAAGGAGGCTAATAGGGGATTTGATAGAGACATACAAGATGATCAGAGGATTAGATAGGGTAGACAGTGAAAGTCTTTTTCCTAGGATGATGACGTCAGCTTGTACGAGGGGGCGTAGCTACAAATTGAGGGGTGATAGATTTAAGACAGATGTCAGAGTCAGGTTCTTTATGCAGAGAGTGGTAAGGGCTTGGAATGCCCTACCTACTAATGTAGTCAACTCAACCACATTATGGAAATTTAAACAATCCTTAGATAAGCACATGGATGATTTTGAGACAGTGTAGGGGGACGAGCTGAGAATAGTTCACAGGTCCGCGCAACATCGAGGGCTGAAGGGCCTGTTCTGCGCTGTATTGTTCTATGTTCTATGGAGTCAGGCTGCCTGCAGACACAATTCAGATGCAGTCACAGGGTTGCCAGGTCCTGAGACAGGCTGTTTAAAATGTCTACCACTGTGATCTAAGACTGAGGACAAAAGAAATCAACTAAAGCAGAAATAATGTGCAGGGCCTCACGCATAATGTCACTCACCCCCCTAATACCAACGTAAGCCGCTTTCCAACTCAGTGGATCCTCAGACACTCCATACCAACATACACCTTCCTCCATTCTCCTATGACCTTTCATAACCTACATGCCAACCCAAAGCATACTACAAATCTTGAAGGTCCTTGTAGCCCCTATGGCAAATTCATTCCAAAGGATGAAGCATTTAATGCCTTATAAAACCAATCATTTCCACCAAGTACTTAATTCCATAAAAAGAAACAAACATTTGAATTTGTTTCTCCATCTCAAAGGCAACTAATTCACTTATAACTTCTCTGAGATATCAAACAATCATGTATAGGACCCTAGCATGATAATGCTAGGTTGTAGATACAGTAAAGCAGCACTAATCTTATAATGATTGAGGCTTGTGTCAACAAATATCTGCTCAAACTGAGGCTTGAAAATTGGTGTTAAGCATCAGTGAGTACTGTGAGGTAGGCAGGGCCTGTGAGAGCAGTGGCCTATTTGCTAGAGCAGATGGAATAACTTGATTGGGACTCGACAGTGGCCAATGGTTCCTCAGACTTTGCAACATTAAAATGTCAGTATATGACCTCATGTGGGGGGAGTCCCAGTCTCCCTCTGGGAATCTTTGGTATAGACCGTTCCTTCAAATATCTAAAGTCCACAAATCATCATTCAGAAACCTGAGTGTTGAAAATTGCTTCTGTTTGAAGGCAAACTGCACTTTTAGATGTGCTGCTCCGTCTATGAACCCCAGTTGTGTGAAATACTTCCTGCCCTACTCTCTCCTGGTGAAAGTAGTAGGTGTCAGGATTAGAGTTGGTACTTTGGGAATCGGAGCTCCGGTGCCATTTTAGCTGACGATCAAATCTCTGCTGACTTTATGAAAACTCAGGCCTCTTTGACTACTCTACCAAAATCTTTCATTATTTAAAAGTTCTTAAAAGATCACCTGTAAGCTTCTCTTTTGAGGGTGCTTGAGATCTAGCCTGTTCAGTTTTCCCTGATACAATCTCATATTTCTGGTACCTGCCTTGTAATTGTTTTTTTGTGCTGTCTTTAAGAAAGTTTACCTCTTCAAATATAATAATCCAAATTGCATACAAAAGCTCCAAATGTGGTCTAACAGAATTAAATGTAAATTTCAAGTCATTTAACTTCTAATTTTCTGGAAAGAAGTACTGATGTTTAATTTACATTTTTACGGTCCTGAGTAATTTGAGTTGCTCCTTTCAATGACTTGTGCATTTGGATTCCCAAATCTATTTACTCCTCTACCTCATTTGAATTAATATCTTCCAAGTGAAATGCAATCCCTTATTTTTCTTGCCACTTTGTACACCTCACATTCTTCTATGTTAAAATTATTTTACCAATTACATGCCCATTCTATAAATGTATTAATGCCTTCTTGTAACCTATTGCTGTCCTCCTCAGTGCAGATTATTCCTTTCAACAACTCAGCATCAATTGGTACTATCTGCAAAAATCAACTTAAATATATTGCATGACCCTTATCTACTCTCTGCCTAAAATGGGCTGATAAGTGACAAGTAACAATTATTCCACACAAATGCCAGGCAATGATCATCTCGATCAAGAGAAAATTGAATTATCTCCCTTCACGTTCAGTGAAAATTCCATTGCTGAATCCCCCACAATTGGGGTTCTTGGGGTTACCATTGGCCAGAAACTGAATTGGACCAGTTGGATAGATACTGTGGCTAGAAGAGCATTTCAGAGACTGGAAATTCAAACGGGAGTGGCTCACCACTTGAGTCACCACACACTATTCTGACCATGAACTATATTTTTGTTCATTCCCTGTCATTGGGTCAAAATCCTGGAACTCCCTTCTCAGAAGTGCTGTGTGTCTTTCTGAACCAGATTGACCCAGAAGGCTCACCACTGCAAAGAAAATAAAGATGGGCAAGAAATGCTGGCATTACTAATGACAATCATATCACATGAAAGAATTAAAGAGGGTGGTAAGCTACCACAAATAATTTAGCAGATATGTGCTCTGGAGGTAAGTCAGTGATGGAGAATTAGGGAATTAACAGACAGCTTGTGATGAAGTTGCTAATATCTCTGATAAGCATGTTAGAAGTGGGAGAGAGCAAATGGAATTCTTCATTACATCAGTGACCTGCAGGACTTTCTTATCCAATATTTGGACATCTTTTGTGGTAAGGTAAGTGGTTGATTCAGTAATCGGTAAGGAGACACAATATCCAACACAATAATCATTCAAAGATGAGTGATGAGCCCCTACATCTCCCTTTACCTGCAATCATCTCTACTGCACAATGTTGTGCAGATCACAAGGTTCCATTAGTATGTTCAAGACTTTGACTGTGGAAGGCTGGAGGACATTTCTAGGAGCCTATTAGATACCTGAAGTGCATCGCCACATCTAATAGTTTGTTCAACAGGACTCAGGTGAACCTTGGTCTAATGCTCTTCCTCCTCATGGTGGGAGGGTCCCTTTTGTGGCACATAGGTAGTGTCCCTACTCCTAGACCAGGAGGCCCAGCTTCAAGTCCTATCTGCTTCAGAGGTGTGTAATAGCATTTCTGAACAGGCTGATTAGAGAATTTCCTCATTGGTGGGGCTTCTCACAGGTGTTATGAGCTTTGTTTGAAATAGAAATCCCTTGTCTTTTACAAACCAGCCATTAAATCTGCTTTCTCTAGATTAGAGTGGTGCTGGAAAAGCACAGCAGGTCAGGCAGCATCGAAGGAGCAGGAAAATCAACGTTTCAGGCAAAAGCCATTCATCAGGAATAGAGGCATGGTGCTCGCAGAGTGGAGAGATTAAATCTGCTTTGTCAAATGAAAATATCTGGATTATTAGATTGCTGTGGTATGAAGTTATCGAGGAAGCTCCAAGGGATGTTCTGCATTGAATTTCTCCGAGAGGTTGTATAGCAGCTGTCCTCTACTGATGGACAAACATCTCTTAGAGTTTATGAGATTTCCTATTGCTGTGGTAGTACTTAAGTTGCTGCATGTGTGCAAAGTCGATGGCATCTTTTATCCAAGGGACTGCTGGCTTAGCCAGTGACACTGAGATCCCGTGATGAGTGAAAAAGAAATCCAACAAGGGAAACACCTCAAAGTGTTAGTTCATGCTGGTTAACAATGTCACAGGAAACTTACATAATTCTCAACCTTGGCTAACAATCTGTCAGTTTTATTTACTTTTGTGCAGTATGTAATATCTCTCAGGGAGAAGTCAGAGGTGAAAACATTGAGGGCGGTAGACACTGGTACTGCCTATCAACTGTTAGCAGGGAGTCTGCCACCACCTGATAGCACATCCTCAGCTCCTTGAGAGATTGCGGGGGCTGCACCTTGCTTGTAAAACCTGTGATGCAGGCAATGCCTCCTTGTCTCTTTCCTGTATACTTCTGTCCAATACACATGCTGACGCCAATACAGCATGTCATTGCTGCTATGACTAACCATGGTCTCTCCTCCTGATGTGCTGTCAACATGGCGCTGCACCTCCTTTCTTGAGGTAGTCGTTGTGAACACCTCCAAGCTTTAAAAGAACTGTCTGCACACAAGAATTCATGCCAAGTCTCTGGCAGACATCAGATGTAATAAGTAATTTTTTATTCTGATAAGGTAATGAGAAACTTAAAGACTCATTTGAAATGTTCTTCAAACTTGCCTCTGCTTCCCTGTTCAATTGCTTGAATTCTAACAAGCCCTTCAATATTTATCCTTCAGCCTAGACCAAAAAACAAATTGTTTGTTTATTATCACAATACTGTTTATGGTATTGTATCTATCACAAATATTTATTTTCATGATTCATATGTTTGAGGAATATAATTTCTGCTTCTGGATTGACATTTTCAGTTGTAATTCAAATGAAAACTCTTGATTTGAAAACTTGATTTGAAAACTTGAGAAACTGACCAAAAGGAAGGATAATTCATATGGTGGCCATGTTTGGTTTATAAGGTGCAACTGGAAGTGGGAACACACTAAACAATGGCTGACCCATCTTTGAGTTTCTTTGTGAAGAAATGATATCTGTATTTGCCTCATTAGAGGATTAACATGATTCTTAAAACATAAGAAATGCTGAAAATACTCAGGTCATCAGGCAGCCTCTGTGGAGAAAAATAGAATTAATGAGCTGAATTTTCCCAGTTTTGGCAAGTGTTTGTTCGAATTAGATCCATGTTGGCTGGCCAGCTGTGGCCCATATTGCCTTTTCTAATGCAATCTTCCACTCTTCAGCTTAATAATTATACAACTGGCCTCTTTGGCACCCATGTTGGGAATGAGCTAGATCTAGTTCTGTGACTGTAAAGTTAGCTGGTATTAATTACAGAAGTGGTATGACTGCTAAAACTGGCCCTGCTACTCTGATTTACAACAGGGAAAATGTCAATCAGATACTTCTTTCTTAATGTAGTGAGTGAGCTGCTATGATCTGAATTCATCACATGAAAATTTCCAAAAGAAGAGCAGATAAACTTGAAATTGAGTAATTTGCTGAATATGATGGCAAGACTGTATCTGTCTGCATCACCACACAAAAGGTGGCACACGGCAATGGAGGTCCTGACCCAACACATTCAGAGTCTGCTACATATGTGCATGGACCTGTACTCCATCATGCTATCAATGCAAGGCGTTCAGCATCAACGCAAGACAAGGACCTCATTTCACGTACTATTTATTCTCAGGGTGATAGCGTGGTGCCCATAATCACCCAGAGTGTCGATATGTCACACATCTAACCTTCCTCTCCAGAGTGCCCAGCCTCTCCACCTCCCCTTATCTGTGATCACAAAGCTGCAAATGTTCATGTCAAGGAGTGTGTGTTTAGGCAGAATATTCTGAGCAGACCTGGAATCTTCAAGGCTTAAGCATCCCTGGAATGACAAGACATGTCTTTCAGGCAAATTACAGAGTAGGCTTCCTGTACTGCAGCTGCAGATGTCAGGACTATTTTTAGACATAGTGGAAGGGCAGGGAAGAAAAATGCACGGTTGGTCCATCATTATAAATAACTTTGCAATTTTGTAAAGATATGCTCAGTTGCTCTCATAAAATCACTGTTAGACCTGATGAAGTCTTTATCCATTTGAGAGATGATCAGCCTCTTCAGACATAGAACATAGAACGTAGAACATAGAAAAATACAGCGCAGTACAGGCCATTTGGCCCTCAGAGTTGCGCCGATCCAAGCCCACCTAACCTACACTAGCCCACTATCCTCCATATGCCTATCCAATGCCCGTTCAAATGCCCATAAAGAGGGAGAGTCCACCACTGATACTGGCAGGGCATTCCATGAACTCACGACTCGCTGAGTAAAGAATCTACCCCTAACATCTGTCCTAAACCTACCACCCCTTAATTTAAAGCTATGCCCCCTCGTAATAGCTGACTCCAGACATGGAAAAAGGTTCTCATGGTCAACCCTATCTAAACCCCTAATCATCTTGTAAAAACCCCTAATCATCTCAAGGATGAAAGAAGTTGTAATGACCAATCATTGTTTGCTTTCCACCAGCAAATAAATACTTTGTACAGCCAAGGAATTAAGCTTATGGATTTGTGAATCATGATGTTGGTGTCTATAGCCAAGACATTATGCTTTAATGTTGACAACACTGAAGCAGCAGGCAATGTGCAGAGATAGTGATAGAGCCTGCTCTGCAGAAATTATCCACCTTGTGAATGACAGCACAGAATCAATGATTCCACACATCTCTAGAGGCAACGTTTTGTTCTATCAGCTTTTCAAGGGAGTGTCTTGCTGTTCAAGGCCGAGTAGCATAGAATGGATATTTCATGTGTTCACTCTTCCTCATAGCTCAGTGGCAAGCCGAGAAAAACTGCATAAGACATTGCTTCTCTCTGGTTGAACAATGTCTCATAGGATGTATGAGGATTTCAGGACAATTTAGCTGTCAACGTGAATTGTGAAACACTGATATGCTAACCAATGGTGGGACGATGAAAAGGAAGTGCCTCAGGATTGCTCCCAAACCATTGTTTATCATGAGGTCTGGATTGCACAAGACTCAGATATCATATACTGACTGAAGATTTTAAAACTATCTAAAATTAATGCCATGCTCATCAGTTCTGTTTCACTGATTGTTGCTTTCTACCTGACAGGCAAAGGGGCCTGTTCTGTGTAAATATTTGAAAGTGAGGTTATTCTGCTTGGGAATGTATTGGAATAGCGGTCTAGTAATACTCATCCCTGGACTTGTAATATGGAGACTCAGGCTAAATGGTCTGGGGATATGAGCTCAAATCTCATCATGGAAAAGGGAAATTTGAATCATGAAATGCTAGCCTAATGGTGACCATGCAACCACTGTTGATTATTGTAAAAACCTATTTGATTAGATTAGATTACATTTTTTTTTTAGATTAGATTACATTACAGTGTGGAAACAGGCCCTTCGGCCCAACAAGTCCACACCGACCCGCCGAAGCGAAACCCACCCATACCCCTACATTTACCCCTTACCTAACACTACGGGCAATTTAGCATGGCCAATTCACCTGACCCTGCACATCTTTTGGACTGTGGGAGGAAACCGGAGCACCCGGAGGAAACCCACGCAGACACGGGGAGAACGTGCAAACTCCACACAGTCAGTCGCCTGAGGCGGGAATTGAACCCGGGTCTCAGGCGCTGTGAGGCAGCAGTGCTAACCACTGTGCCACCGTGCCGCCCATCATTTGGTTCACTAAATATACCATAAGGAAGGAAATATGCTGTATTTGCGTGGTCTAGCCTAAATGCGATTTCAGATCTACACTCAAGTTATCTTAACAAACCATTTAGTTCAAGCAGCAATTCAGGATGGACCAGTAATATCTACGTCTGATGAACAATTTGTTTTAATTCAAAGTGACCAGGATAAAATCCATTTGGATTTGAATATATTTATTAAACAATTGAGAAGTTCAAGTACTGAATATGTATTTTGGATTGACCAGACACTGCTTAATATATAACCAAGAGAAAGTTACATAATGAAAAGAAGTTCAAACCTAGCTCATTACTCCTGGAAATGGGTTTCAATTTACCTTCACACACTCAATGGTGCATAACTCCACAATGCTTTATTTGATGTGTTTCTCAGTTAACGTCCTGATTCTCATTCTCATCTTTAGAAGATTGTTGTCAATCTTCCATTTCCTTAGTATCTAGGACTTCCATGCTTTATTGGCCATTTGATGAAGGGCACAGTATGCCTGAATGACATGGCATATATCTGGGTTATACTGCAAGGCCCTGCCAGAATAGTCCAGGCATCAAGCCTCATCCCAGGAGTTCCAAGGTCTGTTCCACTATGGCCCTGGTGGTAACACACACAATATTGTATTTATGTTGTGTATCACTCTGGGGGTTTCATAAAGGTATAATCAGCCAATTATGGAGGCTGTAGCCCTTGTTTCCCAGCAGCCATTCCTGTACAACCTGAATACCTTGGAAGCTAGGCAGGAACCTGTGAATTCTCCAGTGTGTATACATCATGCCAGATTTCAGGATAGCTTCTTGCACTCACCTCCAAGATCTGGCATCTGTGGTGACAGTAAAGCGAACTTTGATAGAGGGGAGGCGTTTTTTTTTGACAGACTCTGCAGATAACTCTCAAAGCAATATTGATACAGTCTATTGTGCTCTATACCTGGAGGAAGCTAGAGATATTAAAGAATCCTACTACCCAGGCTGCTTAACTCTCCAAATCTTGGAGAAGGATATAAACCACTGTGGTCTAAGAAAATGGTATCAATTATATCCTGGATGCTTTTGTGCATTGCAGATTGAAAGATCCCACACAGATACCCAATTGCACCTTGGAATTAGCTGCTAGTGTAAACATTCAATGTAGATGTAATTTTAATGGCCATTGGGATGGGATGGTCACCAAATCTTCCTGAGCACATGCAGCTCCAGCAAATGCAGTTTGGTGATGATGGCCTGGAATGTCCTTAGTCATTGCCTGCATTTGTTTTCTAAAAGTAGAAAATGACAATGAGGCCTGAAGATGAAAGGTGTGTTCATTTCTTTCCATCTCCTTGGAGCATCTTCATCCACTGCTTCTCTTTGTGGAGACTGTGCAGAAGAAGACTGTTGTGGAACACACTGGTCATGTTGGGATCGCTGATGACATTTTCATCTTTTTCATCATTTTCTTCACTTCTGCACCAAGGCCATAGGGAAAGCATAAGCTGTGAGGTCCATCTCAGCATGAACTATTACTCTGTAGGAAATATTGAAAATAGAATAACATATCAGTAAGAACTCTTCTGAGCCTTCAGATCAAATACTATGAAATGTCTTGCTATGTCCAGACTGACATGAAAATTTTGCAAGATGGTCAATGTCAGGCCTCAGTAAGTAGCCCTAAAGTTTATAAACTTATCTAGATGAATTCTGCAGAACTAAAGTGCTAATGCCACACTGGGAGTGATACAAGCATTTATTCACCCTTTACCGAAAAAGGCATCTCTCACATATTTATAGTTCAGTGTGCAAATGTGGCAGTTCTAAACTATTGTCTTCTCATATATAGTATGAAATGTGATGTAGAAATGGCAAACACAGGTGAGACTTTTAGGTTGGCAGCTGAATAGATTTGCTTAACTGACCTGACAAGGAGGCAATTTAGGCAAACCATGTAATGGTCATGACTGATTAACGCTGATTTTTAATGTTCATTCTTGCAAATGGAATGGTCTTACAATGAAATGCAATTTTATGCCAGATGGATGGCATTATAGAATCAGGAGATGCATGATTAATGCACTTGCCCCTAGTAGGGACTCAATTTCAAAGAATTATATTCTGCCACTGAAGAGAAGCACAGTAACTTTCTCCACCCACTCTACACACAGAGGAGCATTTTGTCTTGTTATCGTCAGTTGAGTTGGATTGACTATGGTAATGTTTCAGCTTTATGTGCTCGTGAGTGACTTGCAAGCTCCAAGTGAAAGGCACAATGAACCCCGCCCCCAAACTTCACGTTCCATTCTGTATTGCTTTCCTTGTGCTCTCAATGACCTTTCTTTGTCCCCCAACACACATTTCTGTTCATCTCCTTTGTATAAATGTTACAATCGTCAATTTACCACCTCAGCCTATGGCTTTGTAAATTGACATGCTCTTGGTGACCATCTATTGTCCCTATTTGAAGCCAGATGAACATGGATTGTGAAATCCCTCCTAGGGCTCCCTGCCTCACCTTACTGTTCAACATGCCACTTCTACTTGAATTGTCTCTGTCATTATTCTCTCAGCAACCCCATCCAATTAATGCATCCAAGATTTATGCTTTCCACTTTCCGCAGGACTCCTCAGAAAGGCCAGGTTACTTCTCCTGGAAAGGTTTTCTCAACAGCAAATATCAGATTTTTTCCATTCTTGTTGATTCCCAATTTTCTCACTATTGTGCACACTGCTCAAGGGAATGGAAAGTTCTGCTCTAAGTTCCAGTTTGAGATAATCTTTAATCAGAACACATTTCATCAATTCCGATGCAAGATCATCCAGATTTGAATTATTAATTATGCTTATCTCCAGAGGTGCTGTCTTACCTGCTGGGTTTCCTATATTGACAAAATAAAATATTGTTGTTTGCCCTTCCATTGACATATTCAGTGTTCACAGATGAGCCCACCTCTGGAGCTTCTAATTGCTTTGAATTACATGCCTGCCTGCTCGTATATCAGATGCCAGTCTGTGGTTATCCTAACGTCTTCATTGGGTAATTTACCTAATGTTTATGGAACTGAACAGATGACATATTCAGTATTTACACAAGCTAAATAGCTGTTTAGTTGCATGAGAAGATTCAATAGAGTTTAGTGACACAATGATAGGCAGGTATTCTTTTTGCTTGTTTTCTGGATGAATTTGGATTGGAAAGAAACCTCAGCGCACAAAACCACATGCAGGAATTGACTTCATTTGGGTTTTTTTGTTATATCAAGGTAATGAACCATTTTTTGGAGTAAATATCTATACTTTGAAAATAGCAATTTTTTTTGAGAGAGCATTACAACTTTGCTTCATCTTTTTATTTGCTTGGAAATTACAGCAATTTCTTTGTAAACTGACATGGTTCCCGATATATATTCCAAGCATGGGAGATCTCACTGCTGCATATTAAGCTTTTTGAATGCACACAGGAGCACTCATTACTTGAATTGCAGAAGATTTCAGCAATATTATTGTAGAGTGCAATTATTTTGGGTTTGAGACTAGTAGTTGCAGAGTGGAAAGAGAAATCTGCTACATGTAACTTCCATTGCAATTTACCCTCCGGCCACCAGGGGGGAGCTCCTGCCCATGCCTTTACATGACGAGCTAATAAATTTTTAATACTTTCAAAGTACAGGCCTGTGCTCAGAACATTAGAAAAGGACATCTTAAGCTTTGTCAATGCCTAGGATGTTCTGAACAAGTGAGCATTTTGTAAGCTTGGTTTCACACAGGTGTTGCACTGTATAATAAACCAGTCTCAGGCAAAGCTCCTTGGAGGAGTTTTAATACTGCAGCACTCAGAGCTGGACTTTGCTCCAGAGTTGAACAAGTGTTGCTGCAAAGCAGAAACTACCATAACAAAAATTAACACATACTGCATTCTCAAATAATTGTACATGTATTTTGTTAAAAAAAAAGTCAAATTGAATGATTTAAAAAAATGTACTGGTGGAGAAAATATTTTACCATTTCATGTTTATCATTTTCTTAAATTGACCCTTGAAATCGGCACATTCTATGTTCAGAATATCACCTAAAGTTCATCTTCCCAGGGTGGTGTCACATACACTGCATTGTCTAGCAGCGAAAATTAAATCTGTAGGAGTTACCACTTGTGCTGCAGAGTACGTCTGTAAAGATGACTCATTACCATACAGATAATGCATATAAAGACTGATCTCACCGATGAACAATTTTCCCAACCCACTCATTTCAATTTTTGTTGTTTTCATTAAGTGGATCTATTTCTTTAGGATTTTTTTCTGACAATAATAAAACAATTGTTTTGCAAGACAATACTACCTACTGCTTTGTGAGACATTTTTATGAAACCTAGAGGATGACATGAATCGTGTGATCTATCTCAGATTGTGTTTGCAACACTGAAGTAGTGCTCAACACTTCTATAACATCCTACACAGCTTTTCTTTTCCCAACCTTACATATTTTCTCATATCATTGCAACTCAAAACCTCCTTATGATATAATGGATGAAAAATGTTGATGCCTCCTTTTTATGACTTTTGACAGTTCCATCTCTACCACATTTAATAGTAGAATATGAGAAAGAGGAATCAGGCACAGTCATTTTCAATGACTTTTTTTTGGAGTTCAATGGCATTTTTCAGAAGGAAAACCATCCTAACTGATAAATTCTCCATCTTCCATGCGATTTGTGAAATCCTTATGCAACATGTAGCAGGTGGAAAGTACAAGGATGTAAGAGTTTGAAAGAGTTAATGCTGAGGAGTGCATTAATGCATTAGGCATCCATTAATTTGATTATGTTATATGAACTTGAGCAAGGGAACAGCTTTGGATCAAAACCCTAACATCCAGGTGTTCCTTATCATCTCAGTAACAATTTTTATTATATCAATTTAACTTGAAACTGCATCCTGTTTCTGCCAAGTGTTTCCTCTAGATAGGCTAACAGCTTCTTTTCCTCTACCACACTAGACCTGCAGGCTCTGTAAATTCCTATCAGGAAAGAAGATGGTGTTAACAGACCTACCAGGTGGACCCATGAGTTGTGGTTAAGATTAATCTCACAACTCCAACTCTTTTCAAAATCCCTTATTGGGAATTTCCTTTGGCGTTTTCCTGATTCACCATTGTACCTTTGGGAGATACCTTATGTACATAATCATGTTTCCAACTGATCTCCAGTCACAAATGAAAACCTTAGTGGAAAAAAACAATTTTATTCTTTTCCCCTTACTACCTTTGAAGTAAAGATGCTGAAATAGATTTTCTATTATAAATTTGAGAAACATAATTCAGGAAACTAGGTGGAAATCTGCTACACTGGGGGTTGCTTGTTCCCAGAGGAGGTGAAAAGGCAGTCTAATTGGGATTTTAATTGGAATGCCATTTGATTGGAATGGAGACAGGCTCCCTATCCATTCAAAGGCAATGGCTGATTCTCAACCTGGTGGGCTGATCAGAAACCTTTCAGCTTCAGAGTAGTACCTGGCTATAATGAGGGGTATGTAATTAAGGTGGCATGTCAACATCCAATACCCACCTCCAGACAATTGAACTGTACCTATCAGGTCAAGAACCTCGAGGATGACTGGAAAATCCAATTGGCCTTCATTCCCTGTGATTAACAGGCGCTTAATAAGCTGTTGCCTTGTGGAGACAGGTAGCTCTGCAGGCTGTAATTCTGCCTCAGCAAAAATGCGTTGTTCTCAGAATGAGATCAGGAAACCGGCGCATTAATGGCACTAGTATTTCTGGGTCACAGGCTTCTCTGCTCTCTTGCTGAAGCCTGAAAATTCAGCCCTGAATGTCTGTCTATGTTTTGTAATACATATATTTTTGTAAGTGAGGAAAACTGGGGACATCTGCCTGAAACTGGGCCTATTCTCCTCTGCCCAATGTCTAATTTTACTTATTTCTTGTGCAACGGAGTAAAGACAGGAATGGGAAGAACTTTACCTATGATATGCCTTTGTAATCCAAGATCAGGCAGGGCACAGGCATTCGAGGCTATGTTAAATTAATCTTTAACAATCCTATCTCCAGTGAAATTCATTGAAGTCCCCTGCCATCCGATCCTCCTCAAAGTTTAGAACATAGAACATAGAAAAGTACAGCACAGAACAGGCCTTTTGGCCCACGATGTTGTGCCGAGATTTAATCCTAATGTAAAATATAATAACTTAACCTATGCACCCCTCAACTCATTGCTATCCATGTGCATGCCCAGCAGTCGCTTAAATGTCCCCAATAACTCTGCTTCTTGTAACAATGTTTGCCATATTAGTGTAGTCCATGGCTCGTTGCAAACATGTAAATAAACATAACTTGTTAAATGCAATGAGATTTTGTATTTAGACCAGTAAATGGGTTTCTTCTAAAACATTAGACAATGCAGTTTCCTACACTGACAGACAAACTTCATCATTAGCAGCAGTTTATCCAGCTGGCTTGCCCGTACAATATTCGTAAAATGTAGATGTTTGCAATTGCTGGTTTGACTCTGAAATGTACTATATTTAAAAGATGCAAATGTAAACATGGATTTAGAGTGCCATATTGCTTTCTATATGCCAACATTTCTAAATATGTTCTCACTAAATTGATCTGTATTGTGACCAAGAAATTTTAAGGAGAGCTGGGATGCAATCCCTGTAATTTTAGACTGTCACAAATCACCTTTAGCACAAAGGATGTCCTGTTTGGAAACTTGTTTTACATGTGCTCATTGAAAGAAGAAACAAAAGGAGAAGAAACTAGGAAAAATATGGCATAATTGGGTGGCACAGTGGTTAGCACTGCTGCCTCACAGCACCAGGGACCCAGGTTCGATTCCAGCCTTGGGTGACTGTCTGTGTGGAGTTTGCACATTCTCCCCGTGTCTGCATGGGTTTCCTCCAGGTGCTCCGGTTTCCTCCCACAGTCCAAAGACATGCAGGAGGGGTGAATTGGCCATTCTAAATTGCCCATAGTGTTAGGTGATTTAGTTAGAAGGAAATGGGTCTGGGTGGGTTTCTCTTCGGAGGGTCGGTGTGGACTTGTTGGGCCGAAGGGCCTGTTTCCACACTGTAGGGAATCTAACCTAATCATAATTGCTGAAGGAGACTTCTAACTCACTGTGAACCAAATAAATTGGCCGCAAAGCAATCGAACACAAAAGAAAAACAATTCTTTCTTAGGCTCCAGTTCACTAGAAACACCGCCTGCCTCAAAGGTTCAGTTAACATCAGCGAAGTTGATGGTTACCTGTTATCCTAAATCTTTTTCAAGGACACTAATAACATCTACCAGACTGTAATGATTTGCTGCACTAAGTGTATAACATTCTGTTTTCCAACGCAGACAGGCACATCATCTTTCTCATTGACTTCAGGGGGTAATAGAAGAGACTCGTGCATCTTTTAGAATGGCAGTTTTCTCAAAACTCCAAGAGATCTTTCAGGTCACCCAATAGCCCTGTAGAAACAACATACTGGAGTGCCTCGTACCTGATTCTTAAACCCTCTCAGTTCATTAATATTCATTGTGTGGTACTATCTACACAAAATAGAGGTAGAATACAGGTTTCCATAACAACTGCCATGATGTCTTCACTGTATAGTAATCTTCCCTGTTGCCAATATTTGTAGGTGCTTAGCAAACTAAGGTCTGAATTCCCAGATATCAGAGAAACCTGTTGATGTGTTGGTTTATGACTCACACTGTGTGAAGCTGCTGCATTCCCAATAATTGTGCAGTTTAACAAGGGGCACCATGGAAGTGTTGGAACAAGAGTTGCTGAGAAACGGCTAAAGGATGTTACTAAGGAACCTGAGAGATCATAACACAAGGACTTTAAATAGTTTTAAGATACATTCAACAGATGCTTTCTACTAATTCCCTCATTGGTCCTTCCTGTTACCAATTATGTCTGTGTCTTTCCCAGCCTCTACAGTAAGTCATAATGCATAACATTTTTACAACCGCCTATATATCTGCCTGGAAGATCATCTTGCTAACAGTACTCAGTCCTTACTCATCGTCCCTGTCTAAGTTAGAAATCCTTCAATCTAATACCTTTTCTAAATCATGATACCACATCACGTTTCTTTCACACTATACAATCATATGAAGCACAATTGATCATGGTGCATCTTTTCTTGAATCACAACTGATTTGCTCTGTCTTCAAGATTTGTTTAGATGCAATGATGGGCTTTTTACCTTCAGAGTGGTATTTTTACCTGATAAGGAAATGCTTTTGTTAATTCCCATAACATAAGAACAAAACATGGATAATGCAATACTGAACAATTGAAGATACCTTTTCAACAGCTCCTACATATATTACAAGGACAGGCACTACTATGTCAAGACTAGAGATGAATAATTCACCTAACTATTGCTTTCTCCCTTCAGCATATCATGCTCCAGGTGATCCCTGTAAGATGAAGGTTGAGATCTTTGTATCAATGGGTCACATGTCATGATACAGCAATGATAATAGGAAATCGTCTCTTAAACATATACTGCATACTAGATGTGAGATATTAAAACAATTAGAATTGATATGAATTTTAGAGTGTCAAGTAAGTGCATATTTTCAATATTACAATATGTTAAAAGTGAATTTAAACCATTGTCCAGTTTTTCATAAAGGTTAGAGTTTCAACCCTCCTGGGGATTCTGACTAGAGATAAGCACATGCTGAGAATAGCTTTGCTACCCTGCATGCCAAATCTTTGGCTCCAAAGTGTCCCTGGATCTTTTTGTGGAGATGAAATGGAGGCACAGCAAAGCTAACTGCTTGGAAGTACATTAAAGGCCAGCTAAAATAAAGTGACTGGGTATTTGCAGTCAATCTCCAGGTTCCTCTAGGCAGCAGTAGCCAATTTAAATGCCTGGAGATGGTCACACAGTGCCAGACCAGGAAACCAAAACCACTAGTGGCCTTGCCTGCTGTGCTGCCCACAGAATGCAGATTTCCTCTTCCAACAGTGATGACCTACAAAATCCAGTTTCTTCAATCTAGCAGTAAAGATGTTGAAAAAAGGGTGTCTCCATTTCAAAACAGCTTCTCCCTTAATTATTTTAATCCCAACTGTAGCCAAGAGGTCCTGTCAAGCTGATTCAATGTCCTGTCCTGTTTCAGAGCCCACTCATGATGTACTTAATCAGATGGCAATCTCATTTCAAGCCAATGAAAGGAGTGTCTGAATGGAAATTGGGGCTAGGTACCCTCCCCCACCTCAATCCAGGAATGGGATCAGAACTTGGAAGCATTCCTAATCTCTGAATCCAAGAACATCTTGCCTGATGTGTTCCGTCTGGATATCATAGAGTTTTGGCAACACACTAAAAGGTACTTCAGCCCATTGTGTAAGGTTTAATCATCAATCATCAACATATTCGCTGTATTTGTTGCCCAATTAGATGCCCTTGAGAAGTGTTGGTGGGCTGCCTTCTTGAATCACTACAATCCATGTCCTGAATGTTGACCCCCCCCCCCCAATGTCTGTAGGGAGGGAATTCCAGAATTTTGACCCAGCAACAGTGAAGGAACAATGATATATTTTCAAGTCAGGATGGTGAGTGTCTTAG
Source organism: Chiloscyllium plagiosum (assembly GCF_004010195.1). Taxonomy (NCBI): domain Eukaryota; kingdom Metazoa; phylum Chordata; class Chondrichthyes; order Orectolobiformes; family Hemiscylliidae; genus Chiloscyllium; species Chiloscyllium plagiosum. Next base: position 47,542,214 of record NC_057724.1, read on the forward strand.
ATGTGAACTTGCAAGTGGTTCCCATGAATCTGCTACCCTAGTCCTTCCAAACGAAAGTGGTCGAAGATTTGGAAGGTGCTGCCTAAGGATCTTTGGTGAATTCCTGCAGTGTATCTTGCAGATAGTGCATACTGCTGCTACTGAGCATCAGTGGTGGAGGGAGTGGATGTTTGCGGATATAATGCCAATCAAGCACGCTGCTTTGCCTGGATCGTGTCAAGCTTCTTGAATGCTGTTGGAGCTGGACCCATCCATCTTATATTTGCCACTAATTGTAACTTTGTTCTCCGATGGGAAGAACTGATACCAAGCTTTTAATTAGTTCTGGTAAATTACTGCATCTTGTAGGTTATCTGCCATCATTATTATGATTAAGGGAAGCAGTGGCATAGTGAAGTTAAAACTTATTCTAACAATGACAATTAAATCATTGATGATTGTCATAAAAACCCATCTGATTCACTAATGAAGGAAAATCAGCAACTCTCACCTGACCTGGCCTACACATACTTTCAGGTTCACAGCAATATGATTGATATGTCAGTGTCCTCTGAAATGACCCAGCAAGTCACTTAGCTGTTATAAAACCTGACTAAAGGAAGGAAGGTAGATACAGCACACACAACCCTGTTCACCTGACAGAAAGCTGCCTCCTAATGTCTGAGGGCTTGTGTCAAAATTGGGAGAATTGTCCCACAGACTCGCCAAGCAATAGCAAATGACAGGCAATGTCACAAATACTAACAGCACCATCTCTGGGCATTTCCTGTCCCACTGGCGTGGTTGTATACAGTTGAAAGGTTGTAGTCTTGGCAGCCCTCGACATTGATACCAGACCCAATGAATTCATAGCGTTAATGGGTCAAATACCACCACAGAAAATTGCTGTTGATTTCCACCTAATTCATTCCCCACCCCACCACATATACAAGCTCATCTGATGAATTGGTACACCATGTTGAGCATCAGGATGGTAAAGGCATAGACTGTGGTTAAGATGGAGGATTTCAATAACCATCCCTAAAGATGGTTTGGTAGTACCACGATTGGTGTTATCCTAAAGGACATAGCTGGAGGACAGGGCCTATGGCAAGTGTGACAGGAATTAACAACAGTGAAAACTATACTTGACATTGTCCCCACCGATCTATATGTAGCAGATGCATTTGCTCTTGCCATTATCAATAGGAACAATCACTGCACAGCCCTGTGGAAATGAAGTTTTGTTTTCAAGTTTGAGATATCTTACTTCATATTGTGTCAGCATTACCACCATGCTGCATAGGATGAATTTAAGCAGATCTAACAACACAAGACAGTGAATCCATGATTTGCTGTGGTTCATCAGCAGCAGAGTTATATGTAATCACAACCTATAAGCTTATGGTCCGGCATATCTTTTTCTCTTTTTTAGCAAAAAAGAAGGGGATCTACCCCAGTTCAAATAAGGTATGTCCAAATTACTTGTAGAATATGTTAGGACTAGCACCAGCCACACCTAAGAATGAGTTATTAACATGATGATACTACCACACAGCTACTCACATACCAAGCAGCGTAAGTAGCAAATGATAACCAAAACTAAACAATTCCACATCCAACAGATCAGGTCTAAGCTCCGCATTCCTGTCAAATCAGAGGTGAATGGTGATGGAGAATTAACCTACTCATCAGAATCCACAAACATCCCCACCCTCAATGATGAGGGAGCCCAGCACATCCGTACAAAAGACAAGGCTGAAATATTTGCAATAATAAAGTCAGAAATGCTGAATGGACAATCTTTCTTGGCCTCCTCCTGAACTCCTCCTGTATTATAGATATCAGCCCATATCTAATTTGAATCATTCTGCATGGCATTAAGAAAAGTCTGAAGACACTGGATACTTCAAAGACTATGAGCATCAGCAACATTCTGGCAGTTGTATTGAGAAGTTGCATTCCAAATCTAGCCATGCTCCAAGCCAAGCTGTTCCAACACAATTACAACACTGGCATCTACCCAGCAATGTGGAAAATTGCCCAGAAGTTTGTCGTGTCCACAAAAAAAATGAATTCATTTGACAATTGCTACCCCATTAGTCAATTCTCAACACTAGTAAAGCAATTGCAGGTGTTATCTTGTTTAACGTGTTTTGATACCTTACAATGAGCTTGGGTCAAAGACAGACTGGTTGAAGAGAAGGCAAGTCATGAATTGTCTTCAGGCTAAGACTTCAAAGTAATACTATTTATTATACATTAACACTAAATGCTGATATACATAGTAATCAGATATATCAGGCTTTGATCTTGTAGATATCTTAGGTAAGGACTAATCTTTCATCCTCCTGTTTATATCCGGGTGCTCTCAAGACTCACTCATTCAAGCATAGTTTAAGATGGTGTAAATTCCAGGGTAATGTGTTCTAAATTTGTTCATACTGTGTTATTTATACTAAATGATATGCTCAGTGACATCATCACAAGATTACTCCAAGGTCCTGAAGCCCTCACACTACAATATCAAGTGGTACATACTCAAACATAACCTGCTCATTCATTCTCTGCTTTACCCTGTCAACTCCAGACCTCAATGCAACCTTGGTCTAAACATGGACAAAAGTACAAGACTCAAGGGTGGAATAGAAGCTGACTGACCTTCACATCAAAGCAATGTTTTATCGAGTAACCATGTCATCCAGAGCCACAAGCCAAACTGGACCTAATGGGAATGAGGCCTATAGCTTTAAATATTATGACATTGTAAACCTCCTCAACATCTGTCCATCAGCTACGTGGTGCAAATCAGAATTGGGATAGAATATTCTTTACTTGCCTTAATGAGTGTAGCTGTAACAACACTCAAGAAGCTCAGCACAATTCAGGACATAGGCCCTGTCCTCCAACTATGTCCTTTAGGACAGCCCCAGCTTGTTGGCATGGTGGTTCAGTGGTTAGCACTACTGCCTCACAGCACCAGGGACCCAGGTTCGATTCCAGCATTGGGCAACTGTCTGTGTGGAGTTTGCACATTCTTCCCGTGTCTGCGTGCATTTCCTCTGGGTGCTCCGGTTTCCTCCCACAGTCCAAAGATGTGCAGGTCAGGTGAATTGGCCATGCTAAATTGCCCGTAGTGTTAGATGTATGGGAAATGGGTCTGGGTGGGTTTATGGTCGGTGTGGACTGGTTGGGCCGAAGGGCCTGTTTCCACACTGTAGGGAACCTAATCTAAACATAGCAGACTACTTGATTGTGATCCCATTTGACACCTTCATCATTCATTCCCTCTACCACCAATGTACAGTGACAACACTGTATATCACAACAATCACCAAGTCTCTTTTGACAGTACCTTTCAACACACAATCTCCAACACTTAGAAGGACAAGGGTAGCAAATACATGGGAACACTATCACCTTCAAGATATTTACCAGCCTAACTTAGAATTATATCACTGTTCTGTCCCTTTCACTTGGTTAAATTTGTGGAACTCTCTTGCTAACAGCACAGTGGTGCATCTACAACATATGGACTGCAATGGTACAAGATGCAACTCACGCCCACATTCTTCACAACATCGAATAATGGACAGAAAATGGTGGCCTAACCAGTTACACGTACATCCTGTGCATGAGGTTTTGAAAAAAGATGAGACATTTGTGCGCTGACTGGTTTAGTGGTATCTGTTGGATTCTGACTGCCCTGAGAAACAACAAATTGCATGACATCCTTTGTTGTCTAAAACCCCTTATAAAATGTTCTGTATGATTTGTCTTTTCATGCTATCAGTACTGTGAAGCAGAACAGTAACTTAAACAGAATGACAAATCTTTTTTTGGATTGTTTATGTTGGAACTTCGAAGTGTAAAATCCAAGTATTCTAAAACTTACAATGCTGGACTCTTATCTCTAACTCTCTGTGAACTCTAAGTTGACCAAACACTTATTATTTTGTTGCTGTACATTCTTGTATTTCAGTGTCCAAATTTCAAAATTCTTATCCTTGTTTTCACATCTCACCATAATCTTTCTACTCGTTTTTTATTTCACTTTTGTGCATATTCTGGTCTTCTAACTCCTGCTTTCTCTTCTCATTAGCCTAACCAATTCATATGTTCATGGTAGATCCTGAAGCCACAGCAGCTCCACTGCCTGGAATCCCATTCCAGAAATGTGTTTGGCCTCTTTTAAAAGTCTTCTCTGAAATTAACTTTCATGTCCAAATTTTAGTTACTGCCACAAACTCCTCCATTTTGGTATGATTTGCTTTCTTGTTTCACTTTTATTGATGTTGGTTCCTGCTGGTCAAGGAAATTGTGCTGCCAATAAGCTTCAACGAACTTTCAATGTGTCATTCATTACACTTGCTCCTTGACAATCAATAGCATTACTAACGCTCAATCCCCCACTGTCAACATTTGCCAGAAACTGAGCTGGACCAGCCATATAAATACCGTGGCTACAAGAGAAGGTCAGAGGCTAGAAATCCTATGGTGAGTAACTCACCTCCTGACTCCCCAAAGCCTGTCCACCACTGACAAAACATGTGTCAAGAGTGTGATGAAATCCTTTCCATTTGCCTAGATAGATGCAGTTCCAATAACACTCCAGGGACTTGACATCATCCAGGATAAAGCAACCTCTTGATTGGCATCACACCCACTCTCACTCCTTCAACCACTGGAGCTCAGTAGCAGCTCTGTGTATCAACTACCGAATGCACTGCAGAAATTCACCAAGGATCCTTGGACAGAATGTTCCAAGCCTGTTACACTAACATATAGAAGGTCAAGGCTGTAGATTTAGGGCAAAACCCCACTTACAAGATCCCCTCCAGCCACTCATCATCCCATTTGAAAATATATTGCTGGTCCTTCGATGTCACGAGGTCAGTATCTTGGAACTCCCTTCCTAATGGCATTATGGGTCTATCTATAGCAAATGGATTGCAATAGTTTAAAAATTCAGTTCACCAACCTCTTCTCAAGGTCAGTTAAGAATAAGCAATAAGTGCTGGTCACTCAAGTCACATAACTGATTGAAAAAACACATTGAGTACTTTCAGTTTATGTTAATCATCTGACCTCATGTTTTGAGCAGTAGTTACCTTACTTAGGCGCAGGCTGACAATAGCAGGCAGTCCTGTGCTCAGACAAACCTAACAATAAATTTCACCTGGGCTATTCTCTTTTTTTCTCAGTCTGGATATCAACATAATTTGCAAGAAAATGGTGCCGCCTTCTTCCACTGTCTTTTCTAGTTGGTGGATGACTTTCTTGGTTTTAATTGGGTCCATGGTGCCTGATAGTATTATTACTGGAGTATTAGTTATGATATTAGAAGTCCTTTAGAACCTTATCAAAATGCCAATTTTTTGAATGTTAGAATAGACAGGGAGTCTATTCTCAGAAAACGATAAATCATTGGAAGGGGGGTAAGTGCAGGTGGGAGGTGATGCAGCAAACAATTGTGCATTTTTACCCACTGTCTTGGAATCACACTTTCAGAAAATACCAGTTGAAAATAATCATGAATCCTGGTTATCTTTTTGCCTTCTCATCAGACATCAATTGCAGTAACTACTGTGCAAGATAGATTGAAATAACTTTCAAACTGAATGTGAAATCTTTCTCTTTGATCAGAGTTGTGTTATGGGATGCAATGTGTTTATCCACAGTATCATTATTTAGAAATGAACTATGAAATTTACGTGACCCACCTTAAGCATAAGATGTGGAAGAGACGTGTATCAATGCTTAGCATCGGAAGTATTTACAAAATAAATTTCATCATTTAACCTCAGAAATTCAAACCACATTGAGAACAGACAAGGTTTGTTTTAGATTTTTGCCTTTAAAGGCAATCTGAATCGAATTGGAATTGCAAATGTTCTGAAAAAGATGTGTTTCTGTTGATCTAAAAATAGACAGCTACTAAAACTCAACAGGGGTCTTCCTTGTGCAGCCTGTGCTGTGACACTCATTTCTATTGATGTGCAGATTTGTGACGCAGCCTTGTTGCCGAATCCAAAAAGAACTGTTAGGTACTTTAAAATGGTACATTTTACAATAAAACCCAATATGCTTAACATGAACCATTTTTATATCAGCTGCAAGGATCAAATCACAAATTCATTTACCTTAATTTCTAATACTTGCACTCCAGAAAGGTGGCCACAGCAACTTGTGAAAAAGCAATTAAAATTGGAAAAGGTTTTCCCTTTCCAAATCTGTGAATTCACATGGAATGTGCTAACCTAATTGCTGTGACGTTATCATTGGTGTTTTAAGTTTCCCTCTCCACAATATGACTTAAATGACAATAATTTGGAAGGCTTGCAATGTTGTAAAATTAGAACAGTTAGATTTTCTCTTCCTGCTGTATGAGCCGTAGAGAATTTCTGCACAAATGGTTGGCTTGCACTCTCCCTTTCAACATTTTCCTTTATAATGGAGCATTTAAAAAAAAAAACAGCTGAATGTTGTAATGGGGAAGCTATAGGTTCTTTCTGAATGAATTAATTGCTACTAGCCAAACAGTCTGTCATTCTTATTTATGCATTGATTAGGTTATTAAAAAAGTGAATATTGTTAACAGAGAGACAGGCTGCTAAAACTTCAGTGTCATTATAATGTACATCTCAATGATTAGCTTAACAAATCAATCAGCATGTTCCTTCAGTTGTTCAAATTAGGCAGAGTGCAGACCATACCCAAGCAGCTGCCACCTGCAAAATCCAAAATAAAATGTTTACTGTTATATGTGATATTGTGAGTGGGCAGCACTTACTGAACAATTACAAGTGTGCTAATAGCTACACAGATGGCCACTTTAAGATAATCAATCAAGCTCACAAAATAGTTCATTTCCACTTGCTAGAAGCAACATATATTCATATTCAGAAATCCATTCTCTGCAAATAAAAATAATTTTTTCAAACCATGAACATTTTTGAATCATTCTAGAGCTTGGAGAAGCCACGGTTATTCAATGTTTTCTCCAAGGCAATGTCTGACCCAACCAAAGTAAGATTTAAACAGAGTAGAATAGATTGAAATAGAATAGAAATTTATTGCCTCATATACTTTTACATGAAAAATACAGGGGAAAGTTTTATAAGTCGCTGCACCATGCCATCTATATTAATGACAGAAGTCACACATAATAATTCAAATAAAGACAAAGTTCATCATAGTTCAATTAACAGCTCCTGGGAGCAAGGAAAGCTGATCAAGGAATGATGAAATGCCCTGAAGATGGAGCCGGGATGAGACCACCATTCTGCATTGAGAATGTCACGTCGGAACAGTGGCACATTGGCACGGTGGCACATTGGTTAGCACTGTTGCCTCACAGCGCCAGAGACCCGGGTTCAATTCCCACCTCAGGCGACTGACTGTGTGGAGTTTGCACGTTCTCCCCGTGTCTGCCTGGGTTTCCTCCAGGTGCTCCAGTTTCCTCCCACAGTCCAAAAGATGTGCAGGTCAGGTGAATTGGCCATACTAAATTGCCTGTAATGTTAGGTAAGGGGTAAATGTAGGGGTAAGGGTATGGGTGGGTTACGCTTCGGCGGGTCGGTGTGGACTTGTTGGGCCGAAGGGCCTGTTTCCACACTGTAATGTAATCTAATCTAAAACACTCTGGGATGAGACCTCCACGCCAGTCCACAGGAATATTGGGCTGGAAGCTTCTGCTGAAGAAGACTGCCATGTCAGGCTGAGTTGGCATGCCAGGCTGCTGGAAGCCACCTCATCCTTGGGACGGAAGAAGTGTCCTGCTCCCATCCGACGCTCCTCCAGATGCTATCTGTCCCTGTCAATGATGCTTCCACCCCTTCAGGTGCCTGGGCTTAGTTGTGGATCTGGAGCCTCGGCTCAAGAGCTGCTCCTCGCTTGATGGGAGATCCCAGGCTGGGGTGCAGTAAATGTCTGGCTCAGCCTGGTAGTGCTGCCGCTGTCTCCGGAGGCTGCCTCCTTCACCCACCACTGTCCAGGCTTTAAATAAAAGAAAACAAAGATAAAAGAAGATAAATGAAAAAAAGTAAAAGTAAAAAGAAAGAAAGAGGCGGAAAGCTGACGAGAGTGAATTAGCCCCTGCCTCAGCTCTTCTATTCTGCCACCATCTTGGAACATCTGTAAAGTTGGCTTGTCAAGTCAGATCCCTTTTCTCCTGTAATATAAGTTGATGCGATTGCTTCATGGTTAGTATCCCTGTATTTGTTCTGAGGGCAAAGTGAAAAGTTTTAGCAAAATGTCTTTCTTTTCAAGAACAGTTAAGTTTTGTACTAAAGAGCAACTCTGTATGACCGAATTTGAATTTATACTGAAATGTAAAAACATCAACGAATCATTAATCTGTTTTGTGCCTATTTTCACCAATTGGAAAATTGTGATCTTCGTTTCATTAATTCATATGTATTCTTTATTAACACATTCTTTTCCTCCCCTGAGCCCTCTACCTGTACCATTTATTTTGTTTTGGCTTCACTTGTTTTTTTCACTGTCAATCAAAACAACCATTTCTTTTTACTCACAGTCCCACCAACCCCAAGTCACCCTATTCTCCCTAAATTATGGCCCACCCAACTCACCTTAGCTGACATTGGTAACAGTTCTCTGTCTTCATTTCTCTCAAAAAAACAAAAAAAATCCCTAGGTTTGAGGCCATTCTAACTCTGCTGCAAAAGTGCACTGAGTACAGGATGGAAAAGCAAGAAGTTAAAGAAATACTTACAGCTCATATTGAGTATCAACATCATAGCACGCATACACCATGAGACATGAGAAATGGAAGTAAAGGATCACAAACAAAATATTAATCTGAGGTTACAGACCAAGGGACATCGCAATGCATTAATTAAAGTGATGATGTGGAATAAATTAAAAACCGAAGCAGGCCTGGTCTAATAGAGAAAGGAAGTTCATAAAACTCAGAGCTAAGATAAAGACAGAAATTATTTACTAAAAATGTGAGGAATGAAAATCATTCGGTATAATACTGCACAAAGTGGGAATGATTCATTAAAGCTGCAGACATTGGGAGTCATTTGTCAAAACAATGATTAAGTAGGAATCATTTATTAAAATTGCAACTGTACAATTCATACTGGAAAGCTCTGAAAAAGGCAGAAGTAACTCACCTCCTGACTTTCCACCATCTATGATCCACCGATCAGGAGTGATGTGTTCAGCTCCAAGAATACTCATGAATCTTGACACCATCCAGGACAAAGCAGCCTACTTGATTTGTTCCCCAACCACAAATATTTATTCCCACAACCATCAATGTTGGGTAGCGGCAGTATGTGCTTTTAAAAACTGCACTGTAGAAATTCAACCAGGCTCCTTTTACAGCACCCTCCGAACCATGATCACTTCCATCTAGAAGGACATGGGCAGTAAATCCATAGGAACATCATCACCTGCAAGTTCCCTTCAAATCACTCACCATCCTGAGTTGGAAACAAAGCATCATTTCTTCAGAGTCACTGGGTCAAAGTCCTGAAATGCCCTCCCTAACTGTATCATGCAGGTACCTACAAAAAATGAACTGCAAGAAGGCAGGTCACCACACCTTTTCAAGAGCAAAGAGAGATGGTCAATAAATATTGGGCCAGCAACATCCCCTGAGTTAATAAAAGAAAACAATCTTACTGGTGAAGGTTGAGAACCTTCGAGTTTCATACAGGAAATCCTTCCAATATGTCCTCAAAAAGCAGTAGAACCGCTATTGCTGCAAAATGAAATTCTTTTCAGCAACCAAAAAATATAACTACATTTTGAAGATATGGAATCAGAAACAACATTGCCAGGAAAAAGTAATTTCAGAGATGGGCCAAGTAAGACAGAAAATGCAACAGAATAGCATCAAAATTTGATACCAAATCAAAAGATGAAAAGTACACACAATTCTACTTTGGATTGCAAATATAGCTGTTGACATTATAACTTACCAAGGTATAATAGAAGCAACAGATGCTTTTGAGGTACTGCTGAAAACCTTTGACAATTACTTAAACCTCAAAATTAATAACATTCTTGTAAGACTAAGGTTTACTTAAATAGTTCAGCATTCAAGGAACCCATAGACGAATTCATAAGAGACATATTTGGATAAGAACTACTAATGGATTTGGTGAGCTTTATTACAGTCCAAAGAAGATTTGACTCTAGAGAAAGTCATTCTGATGGTGAGTGAAGCAGAAGTCAGGAAGAAGCGCACATCAATTCTAAAAGAAGTAGGTCAGCCTTGTAATGGGAGATCAGCAGAAGCCGTTCAATTCTTTCACTGTAAAAACTTCAGCATCAAACATGAGAAATACACACATTAGGCCAGGCATGAGACACTGAAAGTCCTTATTGGCACTGTGAAGCAAATAAATATCATAGGCAGTGTCCACAATACAATGAAAGCTTCTGAGGAAGGGCTGCCAGACCTGAAACATTAACTTTGATTTCTCTTCATGGATGCTGCCAGACCTGTTGAGCTTTTCCAGGAATTTCTCTTTTTCAAAAACTGACAGCTTTGCCTCTTACAAAACAGGTTACTTTCAGAAAATTATGCAGAGGTGGACTGAGTTTCAGGAAAGCAAGAAATTAAAATGTTACCTACAGAAAGGTTCATGAGGTAAAACAGATGTAATGGCTTACAACAAAAGAGAAATCTAAATTATTCCTAAGGGAAAGAGCAAGATGGAAAATAAAATAAGGAATAATCCATTTGGACCTTTAAGCCTGCTCGACCATTCAATATGATCACAGCTGAACATCAAACCCCACACCCTGTTCCTGCTTTCTCCCTATACCCTTTGACCCTGTCAGTCCCAAGAAATATTCAATAGTCAACTGCTTGCTTTGGCAGAGAATTGAATAGGATCAGCATTCTAAGAAGTATCCCCTCATCTCAATCCTGAATGGCTGATCCCATCTGCTTAAATCATGACCCCTGATTCTGGACTCCCCATTCACTGGGAAAATCCTTTCTGTATTTACCCTGTCTAATCCTGTTAGAATTTTATAGGTTTCTTTGGGACACACGCTCTTCCCTCAACACTCCAGTGAGTACAGTCCTAACCAATCCAACTTCTCTTCATACACCAGTCCTGGCATCCTAGGAATCAGTCTGGTAAACATTCATTGCACAGCCTCTGTGGCAGGAACATCCTTCCTCAGATAAAGAGACCATAATTGCACACAATACTCTAAGTGTGGTCTCAGCAGGCCCTCTACAGTTGCAGCAAGACATCCCTGATGTACCCTTCTTTCCTTGAGTCCGGCCAATGACAATACTGGATTGGCACAAGTGGTTTCCACTGTTGTCAACATTGGAAAGTGCTCAGACTGCAAGAACCATCAAGGTTTGTGAAGAAAACAAGCAGTACAACAGCAAATATACAGTGGACCCCTCTTGAGACAATTGACAGATCTCTAACTGGCACAACTTTGCACAATGGCTTGTGGCACAAATAGTTATGATATTCAAGTTGGACACTAGATGCTGAGGTTACTCAACAGAGTCAAGATCAGGCAAAATATTTGACATCTTTATCTTTTGAGGAAGAATCCCCAGTCACTGTGAGAAGAAATCACAGAAGCAATTCTGCCAAGCCAGAAGCAATCTCAAATAACACAACTGAGGGCAAATGAAAAAGTCCAAGCCATTCAACATGCTGAAGTTAAAAAAAAGTCACATGCTTCAGCATAAATCTACAGGGTAATTGAAAATACAAATTTGTTGACACAGTTTGAAGTTGTTGTGCATAGAACTCCAATGAGAGCCAACACTGAAAAGGGATGACCAATGTTCAATGATACAAGATACTGTAAAAATTGATTTTCCTGTTTCAGCAGGATCCAAGTCCTTTGTAAAGAAAATCCAAAGGATTAACTGTCCCCCAAATAATGAAAATAAGGAACTCCCTGTTTCAGCAGGGAAGATATCCTTCATGAAGTAAGTCCAAAACAATAAAGACTTTCCAGTTCAAAAGGGCCCACAGACCTTAGACCGTGAAAAACCTGAATCGAAGTCAAGATATTCCATCCAGCAAACTGTCATTTTCAGAAATCCAAAGTGAACACACTTTGGAAGAAAAGTGAACCCTCCAGAATTCTTCCATTTACTAAAGTCAGAGACTTAGATGTAAACGTAATTATATCGATAAATGCCTAATACTAATAAATAAAGGGGCGGGGCAGATGTTGTATATGGGATCCGAAAGCATTAATAGTGTGGAGTGACTGAAGCACCACTTACTATGATGCTTTCATATGGACTAGTGGATTGAACAGTTTATGAGGCAGTGAGGCTAAACAGCTGGCCCTTCTCAAAATCTTTGTAACAATGTCTATCTCGTAATAATGTGCTATATCTTGTTCACTACAACTGATTCTGCCAGTTTGACCAGAACTAGTTTTTTGCAATTGAAGATGTAAGAAAATGTCGACCTGTGTCCCCTTGGAATTAATATAATGTCATCATTACTCATTCAATTACAATCTATCTTTTCTTTAATCAAAGGATGCTATGTAAAATGTAACCATTTGCAATACTATCTAAAATTAAGAATAGCTATTTCAGAAACATATTGGAGCGTGCAAGTGCCTGTCAAATTGTAATCTCAGTAAAATTCAATGCTTTTATCAATAAAAATGAAGAAAATTGCTGTCAACTGGCAAAGTAAAATGTCCAAAGATGTTTTTTACAACTACGGCATTGCATTTACTTACTAACTTGCACTGTCCAAGGAATGCTATTATGTTACAACACAGAGAACCAGACATTTCAGGGGTATTTTTCAGAAAGTGTTTGCAGCATTCTGGTGACGCCAGTGACTTGATAGGCTGCACCTCTTATAAAAATACATTTCCCCGCAGAATTAAAAGCTGTTGGTTTTCTGACACAAATGTACCTTTTGCAATTCGGATATAGAGAATTTTCTACAGTCTGAATGACCAAAATAACTGCTGTGGCCACTTTAAAGCTTACGGAAAATTCAAGGAAAGAAATATTTCTATTATCTAATGCTTTTAAAAGCTGATTCCTTGAAGTTCTATTATCATTGTTATGAAAGTAAACATATCAGCTTATTTTATTTGTTCACAACCCTGGCTTGTGTCTTGAACATTAATGCATGATTTTTAACAGCTAAAGGTAGCAAATATCTTACTCATCTTAACTTAGTGCACACATTAACCTTGGTATCTATAATATACTGAAAGATCTTATGTTGCTTTCAGTTTGTGTCAACAGCACATCCTGCTGTCATTTTGCTGGAACACTTCCCATCAGAAATGCTTAAATTCATACTTATTACGTGCTTTCCTATGAAAATTTATTTGATTGTGTAATTTAGCTACTGAATTCCTGCAAATCCTTCAAAGAAAATTCTGAATGTTTTCACTACCATTTTTCCCCAAATAGCTGAAATTTCTAGGCATTGAACTTAGTAATACTGAAAAATGTGTGCAATACCTCATGGTGTACCCTGTTTAAAATTCAAAATAAGGACCTAAGCCACTACTTGAGAGGACCTGTTCCCGGGTGAGATTTCCCAATTTGCTATAGCTCCACACAGGATACCCAAAATTGTTAAACTCCCCGGTGAGGAGGGGTGATCTAACTCAACTCCTTCATTTATTCACCTCCTCAGTTGGTTTCAAGGTGTATGCCTTTGTCACAAACCAAATTAATGTTGTAAAAGGAGCCAACGTAACCAGGCTTTCTTGAGTTAATAGATGAGTGAGTTTAGTTTCTAATCACAAGACGAAGTAATGGTAGACGAAAGTAGATAAATCCCTGGGGCCTGACCAGTTATTTCGCAGAAATTTGTGGGAAGCTAGGGAAGAGATTGTTGTGCCCCTTGCTGAGATATTTGTATCATTGCCAGCCATACATGAAGTGCTGGAAGAGTGAAGGTTGGCTAATCTGGTGCCATTATTTAAGAAAGGCTGTAAGGAAAGGTCAGAGAACTATAGGCCAGTGAGGCTTACATCAGCAGTAGGTAAGTTGTTGGAGGGGATTCTGAGGGACAGAATTTACATGCATTTGGAAAAGCAAGGACTAATTAAGGACAGCAGCGTGGCTTTGTGAATTAGAAATTGTATCTCACTAACTTAATTGAATTTCCTGAAGACATGACAAGACAAAAAGATTGATGAAGGCAGAGAGGTAGGTGTTGTCTATTTGGACTTCAGTAAAACATTCAACAAGGTTCCACATGGCAGACTGTTTAGTAAGGTTATCTCACATGTGATCCAGGTGGTGCTAGCCAATTGTATACAAAATTAGCTTGAAGGTAGATAACAGAGGGTGGTGATGGAGGGATGTTTCTTAGACTGAAGACCTGTGACCAGTGATGTGCCACAAGGATCAGTGCTGGGTCCACTGCTTTTTGTCATTTATATAAATGATTTGGATGCGAATACAGGAGATATGTTTAGTAAGTTTGCAGATAACACCGAAATAGGTGATATAATTGACAATGAAGAAGATTATCTTACAGTACAATGGGACCTTGGTCAGATAGGCCAATGCGCCGAGGAGCAGCAGGTGGAGTTTAACTTCGATAAATGTGAGATATTGCATTTTGGTTATGCAAACCAGGGTAGGACTTATACAGTAAGTGATAGAGGTGCAGATGCATAGCTGCTTAAAAATGGAGTTGATAGGATAGTGAAAAAGGCGTTTGCTATTCTTGCCTTCGTTGGTCAGTACATTGAGTACAGAGTTGGGATGTCATGTTGTAGCTGTACAGGACATAGGTAAGGCCAAATGCCTGTCCCAGTTGTTCCCACTACATATCTATCCAGCCAATAAATTTTGAAGGTGTACAATTCTGGTCACCCTTCTGTAGGAAGGATGTTATTAAACTTGAGAGAGTACAGAAAAGATTTACCAGGATTTTGCCAGGATTGGAGGGTTTGAAAAATATGACAGACTGAATAGGCTGGGGCTATTTTCCCTCGAGGATTGGAGGCTGAGGGGTGACCATATCGAGGTTTATAAAATCATGAGGGGAATGGATAGAGTGTACAAACAATGTCTTTTTCCCAGTACAGGGGAATCCAAAACCAGAAGGCATATCTTTAAGGGGAGAGGAGAAAGATTTCAAAAGGACATGAGGAGTAACCTTTACACAGAGGGTGGTGCGTGTTTGGAACGAGCTGCAAAAGGAAGTAGTGGAGACTGGTACAATGAGAACATTTAAAAGGTATCTGGATGAGTGTGTAAATAGGAAGGGTTTAGAGGGAAATTGACCAAATGTTGGCAAATAGGAGTTAGTCAGATTTGGATGCCTAGTTGATGTGGATGAATTGGACCGAAGCTGTTTCTGTGCTATATGACCCTATGTTGTATAATGAAGAAGCAACAAATATACACACAGTGTGGAAATGAGTGGAGTCCAAAAATAATTAAAGTTGAGAAAGATAAGGATCAGTCTCTGTGTTCTGTGCAGAGTTGACAATGGGATGCTGTGGGTGATACATTGGTAATACGGGTGACAGTGAGGTTGATAGAGGAGTCGTTGATTTCTAGATGCTTGCCTTGCCAAACCAGCTGAAAGGCGTTTGTCCTGTTTCCTGTTGACTGTGTTTTTACTTGCTTCCTGGCATCCAGTAAAGAAAGAGACTTCCTTCGTCTTTACCTGCAGCACAGGATGTCTGAAGGCTTTCTGCTCTAACTGTCAACAGGACAAGCCTTTGCCCACTAACACGTACAGACCAGAGTTAGATTTGGCTTTAAGACTCTGTTCTTGTGTATTCTCAAAATAGAAAAAACATAAACATGCCTCTTGTGCAGAATGTGTTTTTTGTTCTTCCAACATGCACACAGTTTGGTGGGAGATTGCAATTCAATTTACAATGGGTATTATTCCATTTTAAAGTCCTTTTCTTTGATGGTTCCTTCACACCTATCATATGTCATGTTGCAGTATCCCCCTTCATACTGAAAATAACCCCACACAAGCCTTGCAGGCAATCACTGAATCACATTGATCAGAATTCTATTCTCAGATATTTTTTAGCTATATGTCCCTTAAAAAAACACATGCATTGTAATTAAAAATCCAAAATGCCCATAGGCGATCTGACATTATGATCCATCAACATGCCATATTTATAGGAAATACAATGAGTTATTCCTGCATTCCACAATCAACATAATCTTAAACGTAATTTCTATTTGTGCATAAAATGTATGTGAACACTGGACAAATTCACTACACTTTAAAATTAATACGTTGACTTTAAGATATTATGAGGATATGTGTCAATTTGGATCCAAGCTAATTGGTCTGATAGAAACCAAGGCACATTTACTTGTGAATATGGTTTATTAACTTCTCGGTCTCACAGAACAATCCAAATGCCTGTCCCAGTTGTTCCCACAACATATCTATCCAGCCAATAAATTAGCAAATTAATCCCAATTACTGGCTAGATAAATAATGTGAAAATAAACTTATTAACGTAAATTATCAGAGATTATCGCATATGCCTGATCAGCAATATGGTTCTTCAAGTTGAGATTGTGCTCTGAAGATGGAATTTATTTGCACCAGCAAAAAAGCTATCTCAAGTGGTTGGAAATTGAAGCAATACATGCTTAGGGATCACTTAGCAAAATGTGTATTCTGACCTCGGTATGAGAAAATGATGGTGCAGCACACACTTAGTTTTTTAAAGAAATGGCTTAGTCACTAATCTAGTACATATCATGAAATTCCTTGACAAACTATCATAAAAGGTGTCAGATATTTGTTTTAAGAAAAAGCTGCTTCACTGTTGCCTTCAGGACAATGAACCCTGCCACTCCTAGACAGCCGGATTTATAAATATTTTCTAATCAACCTGTTCAGAGATATAATCACACACCTCTGAATAGGTGGACTTGAACCTATTTCTTCTGATCCTGAGGCAGGGATGTTACCATAATAGCCTTCTGCCTGATTTACATACCTGTACATAGTCCTATACAGTTGCCTTTGATGCTACTTAAAAAGCTGGAATGACTAACGGTAGCTACCGTTGTGATGTAAGGTGTGTGAGTTACATATATTAACATCACATTGTAAAGATTAGTTATGAACTAATGGCATGCAGGGGTTGTTCTCTATGTATGAGGGATTTAATAATTAACTTGTCAGTCTTTCTGGAGTTGTGATTTTAAAAAAAAAAACTATTATTAGAAATAGATAGTTCCTGGAGTGACAATGCAAATGTGTTTACATGGTTAGAGTCTTATGATTGAAGAAAGCAAATAATGAAAAGCATTAGCTTACTTGCATTTCAGAAGATTCAGAAACTGATGTTTTTTTTCAGAGGGGAAATTCCCATAGATTGGAAAGCATTTGGGGGCAGATGTCCTTGTTGAAATTAGACATAAGGATAGCTAGAGAAAAGAGTTAGTTCAGAGCAGGTAAGGAATATATTACCTCAGAATAAGGGTACTAACATTAAGCGTGTGATTAGAAGTCTGAAGGGGTTAGTTAAAACTAAGGTAGTTTGAATGAAAGTGCAGAGAGAATGCGTTTCTTTAGAATGTGCTAAGAAGCAAGGGATGGCTCAGGCCAAATCTGAAAAATATTTTTAAAGTATTGATTAGGGAAATCAGGCCACTGGGGTTCTAAGTATTTTACCTGAAAAAGGGAGGTAATTCCTGATGCTTCAAATCAGGAAAGGAACCAATAAAATATATTGAGAGATACTGGAGCAAGGCAGTCACTGATTCTGGCTTTATCTTCCAGAGGGGTTAATGAAAGAGAAAATGTTAATTGTAGGCATACATGGAGGTTACAAACCTCCCCCATTATACAATAATTTGTTTAAAGAAATTACCTAAAATTGAGAAGTTGAAGTGGTGTGTAATGGACAAATTCTTCTAGACGGGTCTGACAAAGGGTCACAGAGATAGTGGGCGGCACGGTGGCACAGTGGTTAGCACTGCTGCCTCACAGCGCCAGAGACCCGGGTTCAATTCCCGCCTCAGGCGACTGACTGTGTGGAGTTTGCACGTTCTCCCCGTGTCTGCGTGGGTTTCCTCCGGGTGCTCCGGTTTCCTCCCACAGTCACAAAAGATGTGCAGGTTAGGTGAATTGGCCATACTAAATTGCCTGTAGTGTTAGGTAAGGGGTAAATGTAAATGTAGGGGTAGGGGTATGGGTGGGTTGCGCTTCGGCGGGTCGGTGTGGACTTGTTGGGCCGAAGGGCCTGTTTCCACACTGTAATGTAATCTAATCTAAAAAACTCAAAACACTGACTGCTTCTCTCTATACAGATGCTGCTAGTCCTGCTGAGTTTCTCCAGCATTCCTGTATGTGTTCCTAAAGAAGCAATTGACTACTTTTTTACCTTTACTATTTCAGTAAATGACCTGTTCAAGAATATTAACCTCACTAACATGTGGCCAAGAGTGGGAGTAAAATCAACTGAAAAGTTGCAGTTGGAATATGCTGGATTGTTTGCTGACTGCGTTGTTTCTGGATCTCAGGCCCATAGATATAGTCTGGAAGTAAATAGGAGTTTATAAAACAAAGGGATGATTGGAGAAATTCAGTTAGTACATATAGTTTTCAAAAATTTAACTAAAAAATGTTCCAGATAAAGAGAAATGTGGTTGATATATTTAGCTCTTCTTTAGTAGAAATAAACTAATTCAGAATGAAAATGTATTATATAAATTGAGTCAGAAACAATATTTGAATGTTATTACTTGCAAAATAAAGTAAATAAATCAATAAAATATTAATATTACCACTTCAATTACCAGCCAATGAGGAATGGGCAGTGGTTCAACAGACTCCATCTGAGTATCGTAACAAATATCACCAGTGGCTCACAAAATTCTGTTATTGGAAAGCATAGGCTAAAATATTAAAACATATTTATTGGCCAGGATTACATAAAGATTTGATCAAGTTTTGCTAGGCATGCCAGACACATTAGATCTCAATTCAACCCTCAATTAAACTTGTACAAAAAAATCCAATACCAGCTTTTGAAGAATGATTTAGAAGAATCTTAATAGATCGCATAGAACCCAATGTAAAACCAGCGATGGGAGTCAGCATCATTTACCGATTATAGATGATTCTACAAGACTTCCTAAAACAGTGCCTTTGACGATAATGGAAAGGTTAGTGCAATTGTTTTTTACAATATATGAATTACCAAAATAAATAAAATTTGAACCTTGATCTGATTGTATGTCATAAATATTCAATGAAATGATAATTAATTTGGGAATAAAACAATCTTCTGCTTATCCGTGACAATCTCAATGTACATTGGAAAGATAGCATCAAACCTGAAACACCACGATTAGAACGTTTTGCTATAAATATCCCAATGATTGGGGTAAGGGAATTCTATTGCACTTTTTGCAACTTAGGGACAGTCCTATTGAGTCCACCTGATTTAGTCATTTTGAACCAATATATGAACATAAG
Source organism: Chiloscyllium plagiosum (assembly GCF_004010195.1). Taxonomy (NCBI): domain Eukaryota; kingdom Metazoa; phylum Chordata; class Chondrichthyes; order Orectolobiformes; family Hemiscylliidae; genus Chiloscyllium; species Chiloscyllium plagiosum. Next base: position 47,561,644 of record NC_057724.1, read on the forward strand.
ATAAGAGGATTACTTTAATTCATTTCAGGAAAAACTGCTACACCAAAACTCAGACTAGACTCTCAATTTATTTTTCAAGCTACAGGTCAAAACTAGACAAAACATATAGAGTTATAGAGTGATACAGATGTACAGCACAGAAACAGACCCTTCAGTCCAACTTGTCCATGCTGACCAGATATGACTTGTTTAAAATGCATTTGGAAAATGCTCAATATAATATAGAAACAAGAGCAATAAAAAGGCAAGAACTGGAAATTTTATTGCTGAAGAAAAGGTGTTAGTGTTGTTATCTGTCTCTGGGAAACTATCAGACAGAAGTTTCACTGGATCTTATTGAAACAAAAAGAAATATAATGATGTAAATTATGTAGTCAGTACCCCAGGCAGGAGAAAGAATCAGCATGTGTGTCATATTTAAATGTTTAAGAGATATGACAAGAACGAAGTAAGAGAAAAAGATGTACTTACAGTAGCGAAAGAAGTGGGAATTGAAACAGAAATAGGACAATTGGAGAATAAATCAGAAATTGAAAATTCAAGTTTACCCTCTGGGAATTACATTGGGTAATACAAAGGTGCTTAAACAGTTAGATAGCATAATATTTTATTTTCCAGAAAGCTATTCAAAGGACTTATGAAGACCATTGTATAATAAATTTTTGTGACTAGGTCAGGAAAAACGGCTTTGGCTGTTTATGATGTCAATATGAAGGATGTATTACCTGTAAAACAACATTCTTAATCCAGAGATAAAGTTGGGGAAGAACTTAAATTCGTGATGGACAACGACATTATTCAGGCAGGAGTGGGTACAGCAGATGCTGGAGATTAGAGTCAAGATTAGAGTGGTGCTGGAAAAGCACAGCAGGTCAGGCAGCATCCAAGTAGCAGGAAAATTGATGTTTCGGGCAAAAGCCCTTCAATCAAGATAGATACCATGAAAATTACCTGGAGTGAGCGAGCTAGGTTGACTACTAGGTTTTAAAACAGACTGAAATTTATTCACAAAATTACACAATGAAACAGAAAGAACAGAATAAAGAACCCCTACAGAGCTCAGTCTACCCAAATTAGACTTAACTATGCTGTCCCAAATAAATACAACAGTCCCAATAAGCAAACCTCCTTTAAAACACAGTTTAAAAAAATGGAACAGATGTTTACAGGTTGAAGTTAGAAGGGCAGAGGGAGAGAGATAGATAGAGAGAGAGAGAGAGAGAGAGATAGTCTCCCAACTAGTTGTGGGCTGAACTTCTCAACTAGAGAGCAGACCACTCCCCTTTTAGAAGGGCAGAGGGAGAGAGATAGATAGATAGAGAGAGAGAGAGAGAGAGAGAGAGAGATAGTCTCGCAACTAGTTGTGGGCTGAACTTCTCAACTAGAGAGCAGACCACTCCCCTTTCATTATACAGGTCACTTCTAAAACATGACCACCTTGGTCTGAAGTTTCATCTGTTTTCATATAAACAAAAGGCTTCTCAAAATCATTTTCGTCTCTGTACCAGACTAGTCTAATTGGAGCCCGGCCCGTTAATGACCCTTCTGAAAAAATCAAGAAATAGGTTTTAGAAAAAAGGAACCAGCATTGTGACAGTTGTCAAGGCTGGGTCATTAGGTACATTCAAGGCTGAGATGAACAAATGTCAAATCAGTAAGGGAATCAGACGTAATGGGGAAAAGGCAGGAAAATGGAGTAAAGCATTGTCAGATCAGCCATGATTATATTGAATGACAGAGCATACTTAAAATTGGGTTGAATGGCCTATTCCTGCTCCGATGTCATATGGTCTTACAATTACACCAGCTGGACTTTATCAATGCAAAATTATACCATTTGGAATTAAAAATGCCTAGCGACATCCCAACAATTAACCAACAAAATAACTGAAGGACTAATGTAGAAATATCTTTACATTGACAATTTGGTTGTTTTGAGTCAAAGAGTGTGGTGCTGGAAAAGCGCAGTTGGTCAGGCAGCATCCGAGGAGCAGGAGAATTGAAGCTTTGGATATAAGCTCTTCTGTTTTGTGTCAGACCTGGGAAGACTTACAGCACTTGACTGAACAATTTGATCAGCTACAAAAAGGCCAATTTCATTATAAATTTGCCAAAATAGACCTGACTTATTTGGGACAAGGTCAAGTAGCACCTGGAGAATTGAACGTCAGGGCCATTTTGGATTTTCCCACGTTTAGGACAAAATATGAAACTGTGTGTTAAGTTGGTATGAATGGATTTTATCACAACTGCCTTCCAAATTTGTGCAGTATTATAGCACCGTTAACAAATTTGTTGAAGAAGGACAGAAAATTTAAATGGACACAGGAGTGTCAAAGTGCCTTGAAAAGTTTAAAAGCTGTGTTGATAACCTGACCAGCTTTTGTGCTGCGGTGAACTATGAGAAACATTCAAACCTGCTGTGGATGCCAGCAACATTGGTGTGGGGCTGATGATGAGATCCAATGGCCCATCAGTTATTTTTCAATTAAACTGACTGCTTGCCAGCAAAAATATTTAATGATTGAGGAGAAGACATTGACTCTTGCATTGGCACTGCATCAGTTTGAAATATACATAGCCAAAAATGTGGGTAATACTGTTATTTATATGGGCCATAATTCTTTGATTTTCTCAGGAAAATTTTAGGACAAGTAATTGTTTCAGTAAGCTTAGCTCTCCAATTGTATAATTTCAATTTGTTTGTGTACCTGAAAAATACGCTGTCATTACTGGGCACTTTATCAAAATTCTTTAGAAGAACACTGAATGCTGTGGTTCCCATCGACTTGTGTAGATTATGATTGTCATGTAATTCATTGCATGTTTAATGTCAATGTGTTACTACTATCTATATAACATGGAAGTAATGGTCAGATAATTTCTGATGGGGAATTAAAGGAAACATTTTAATTCTTCTTTGATGGGAAGTGTGATGTGATACATGTCACTCATTTATATAGAATCTCTACAGTGTGGAAGCAGGCCATTCAGCTCAAAGAGTCTGGACTGACCCTCTGAAAAGAATACCACCCAGAACCACCCCCTATCCTATCCCTATAACCTTGCATTTCCCATCGTTAAGGCACTTCTGGACAGGGGTAATTTAGCACGGCCAAGCCACCTGACCTGCAAATCTCTGGACTGTGGGAGGAGACCCATGGAGTCACAGGGAAAATGTGCAAACTCCCCATGGTCACCTGAGGGTGTAATTGAACTCTGGTGCTGTGTGTCAGCAGTGCTAAACACTGAGCCACTGTGGCACCCTACCATTATTTATTTCATAGTTTGAACTGGAATGTGTTTTTTGATCTGTGTGTAAGAGGGTATTTAACAATTAAGTTGGCAGTGTTTCTGCAGCTATGATTTTTATGAAACTAGCATTAGTTAGAAAGTCTCTGGAATGACAATGTAAATTTATTTGCATAGTTTGAGTTTTACAATCAGGCAAGGCAAACATTGAAAAGCATTGTCTACTTTTGGTGTAGAAGAATAAAGATTTGACTTTTTTCTGAGGGAAAAAGTCCATAGATCAGAAAGAGTTTTGAAGCAGTTCAAAGAGGTTTTGGTTGGAGTTAAATATAACTATTTCACCCGGGGAAAATAATTAGTTCAGGGCTGTCAGAAAATCAGTCATCTCTGCTTTAGTTTATGTTTTGTTTTGGAAATTCCATGACATAACAGTTTAATTCGAATCCTGAAGTGGTTGTTTGAAGCTGAAAGAGTTTGAGCTCAGTCGTACAACTGATTAAGAAAAAGGTGATCAAATTCTCAAGACTGGGAATTGAAAGAAATTAAGTCAAACCTATAGATGTGAAAGAACTGGGAACTCTGGTGTTGCAGTACCGTAAAATGATGGGGTGCGATTAATTGTTCTTAACCATGTGTCTTGTGTCACAAAGCTAGTCCCTTTTTTCCTAAGAACTATTCCTTGCCTCAAGGAGACTCTGTCCTTGATTTTTTTCAGAGGGGCAATAAACCGGGTTGGGTTCCAATCAGTCTGGTTTGGTACAGAGATGAAAAGGATTTTGAGAGGCCTTTTGTTTATATGTAACCAGACGAGATTTCAGACCAAAGTGGTCATGTTTTAGAAGTGACCTGCATAATGAAAGGGGAGTGGTCAGCTCTCTAGCTGGGCTGAGCAATTTTGGTTCAGTCTGAACTGGTTGGAAGTTCAACAGAGAGCTGTGTGGAAGCTCTGTCTCTCTTCTGCCCTTCAACTTAAACCTGTTAGCATGTGTTCCATCTATACTGGTTTTTAAAGGGAGTTTGCTTATTGGGACTGTTGTGTATATTCAGAACATCATAATTAAGTCTAGTTAGATAGGCTGAGTTCTGTAGGGGTTCATTATTCTGTTCTTTGTGTTTCATTGTGTAATTTTGTGAATAAACTTTTGTCTGTTTTAAAATCTAGTAGCCAACTTAGCTAGCTTAATCCAGGTAATTTTCACTGTACACTTACCGAAACAATTGCAAAGTTATGGTCTGGGCCTCCTGCTTAAGAATGTTTTGAGTGGTTTGGCCTAGTCCATAGCACTTGAATTTTTTCAAATATTCTAATATGTCAATTGCTTGGTTCATTACATTTTATCTATGTTATCTTAATTTCTTTTGCTTGTTTTAGTTAAACTCTTGTTTTAGTATGATCATCTCTCAGTCTTTGTCTTTAAAACAGTTTGTATGAGCATATAATGTTTTTGTGTAGCTAATCTCATTCCCAGTCCAGTTTGACAGATGCTGCAAGGTTTGTGGAACCTAATTATTGACAATGCGGCTGCTGTATTTCCTTACACAACAATAATCTCTACACTTCATAACACTTTATTGTGAATTTCTGAGGTTGGAAAAGTTGCTACACTTTGTTTTGCTATGTTTTGCCAGTGTCACTCATATTTTGAGAACAATTCATTTTAAGTATTAACTCACACGGCATTGAAATGAGGAGTTTGATTCTTCTACTTTGCACCTTAATAGTGTGTTCTCATGAAGTATGGATATTGATAAGATGCAAAGAACCTAATCTAAGTTTGTGTGTGGACTTGGCCTCTGTGAGCAGTATATGAAAAAACAGGCAGTTCAATGAATTAAGCAAACTTTGGACTTCCAGTTAGATAGATTGCACTATTGGTAATGATTCCTTGCTAGGTTCCTTTAAATGCACCATCCTATATGGCATCCATTTCCCAGACCTGTCAGCAGGGTTTGCAGCATTACTTTTGCTTACAACCTGCTGCCAGGAATGACAAACTGATATGCAGTGGAGAGCATGAATAAGATGTGACAAATATCTGAAAATAGCTTTTGGATCATGATAAAGGCAGATATAAATATATGTCTCCGTAAGGTGGGTGCTTATCTTTAAATGTGCAGAACTCTTTAACTTAGATCAACCAGCGAGAATTTCCCCTAAAAAGATTATTCCCAACAGCAGGGTAAAGCGTAGAGGCACTAATGAATAATTACTTAAATCAACAGAAGCAGAAAACTTGGCAATGTCAATTCCCTACTCCTCTGGTGGACGATGGCTTAGTAATTTGGCATGAAAGTGTAATTACATTAAAATAGAATTCTTCAAAACGTATATAGATTTTTGGACATTTTTGGATGCGGTGATTTGTGACAGGAGTGAAAAAAGCATTTGCGTTCAGCTGGAAGGAAAAATCATTAATCTTTAAGAGGAGGGGATTTCACAAGTTCAGTCTTATCCATTAACAGTGTTCATTATCACAATTCAGTTAGTAAAGGCAGCAGATAGCTAAGTGACCAGGATCAGTCAAGGCCTGTGGTGAATAAGCTGCTGTCAGCTAAAGTAGCAGTCAGGGCATTACAGATGTCCTCCACACCTTTCCGCAGGGAAGTGAAAAGCTTGGCATTGGGTATTGCATGATGATCTGTTGCTGGAATATTCAAGGATTTGCAGGATCAATGTAGAAAGGAAAGCAGAGACCTCTGCTGCTGTTTTTTGAGTTCACTGATGACATTTGCTGTTGACTACTGTGACCATGACCATTTAAGGAGGATACTGGAATGAATCTGATCGTTGAAGAAATTACCTCAGGTCAGAACCATCAGTGAAGAAAAAGGGAGGAAGATGAAGGAGGGAGACCATGCTTTTTAAAAATGCCTGGAATATGAAATGGAATTTCCTGTGTGCACTAGAGAATTGGATTTATTGTACCTTCTAAGCCTCTAAGGAACTTAAGTATATATACATTATTTAAAGGCATGGATAATTGGTGACATCTCATCCAAAAACCACTGTGCAATATGGTAATATAACATCCATAAAATCACAACAGTATGTTGCCTTTGCAAATCCCAAAGCAGTTTAGATACATTGATCACCAGAAAATAATTGTTTGTTGGCATCTTATATCATCTCTGATCTAATGAATGATGTATTTGCAGCCTTGACTGAAAAGCTTTTCAAGATGGGAGTAACCTAGGCAACTAATAGGACAGCTTAGCAAATCATTGTGCTAAATTTTAATTTACAAAGACACTGTCCAGCTACTTAACTTTATAACAGTGCTAAGAACAATTGGAAGATTCATTTCTTGAGCCGATTTTATGACATCATTAAGGTAGAATATGCATTAGCATTTCAGGGAATAGAAACCAGTAACACTATAATCATTCACCACAAACAGGTGAAGATCTATTTTAATATTCATTTAGAGGAAGACAATCTGCAATATTGCCTAGCATTCTGTTGAGGTAGGAAATTGGAGATCATTTTCTTTGGGAACTCAACCCCTCCTCATCACCATAACTCTGGAGGACCAGCGACAGAAATCCATGACAAATACAGTATACTGTTTATGCCTTTTTCAAAATAATTTCCATAGCTTTCAGGAGGATCTAAAGGGAATGCAAAAGGATCTAGATCAGTTAAATAATTGGGCAAGACTTCGGTAGATGGAGTATAATGTAGGGAGTGTGGTAGGAAGCTCAGAAAAAAATACTTTACATAGTGACAGATTCATACATGTTGGTATTCAATGGTGTTGGAGATCCTTGACATGTAGCACACAAAGATGACATGCAGGTCCAACAAACAATTAGGAAAGAAATAGTATCTTGGCCTTTATTGCTGTAATGTTGTAATAGAACAGGTAAGGAAATTTTTTCTGCAATTATTTAAGGCTTCAGTGAGACTACACCTGAAGTACTATTTTTAGTTTTGAGTTCCTTCCCAAAAATGGGTTAACTTTCCTTAGATGTGGTGCTATAATTCTTGGGATTAGGGATTTCTGAAGACAGGTTAATTTGAATGGTACTGTATTTTCTGGAGTTGTGGAAAATGAAAGATTTCACTGAAGCATATACATTTCTTAGGAGGCTTCATGGGGTGGCTAGTATGAGATCAATTCTCCTGACTGGAGCATCTATCTCAGGATAAGTAGTTGACTGTTTAAGACTGAAATGAAAAGAAATATTGTGAATTTATGGAATTCTCTACTACAGACTGTTGTAGTTCCTCAATTGATAAATATGTTTGAGATTGAAATCAATGAAATTTTGGGCCCTAAGGAGATCAGCCACAATCTTATTGAATGGTAAAGGAGGCTCGATGGGCCACACAGCTTATTCTTGCTCCTATTGTCAATGTTCTGTTGCTTTGTCTATGAAAGGTTTAATGAGCAGGGCAGCCTATGTGAAACCCTTCTTTTAAGTGTAAGTTTAAAAGGTTTTGAAACATATTCTTCATTCTCTATGGGTCGAATCATATCAGGGCCTGAGCGGTGTGGGCTATGGTGAGATGTACGGTGCAAAACATCTGATTAGGCCTGTTTCTCTATTGAGACCATTTTGTTGCATCTTTTATGCATGTGGCAAGCAGGTGGTAAGTTTCTTGCCAGCAGTTGCAATTTGCCAATTACAGGGGATGACAGGTTGCTATAAACACCATAACGCACCCTGTTAACTTTAAGTTTCCCATATTATCAAAATGCTGAACAAGGTAAACGTTGGGAATTCTTGGCAAGGTAGTCAGTATGTACATGGCAACTTCTGCTCACTGATGGCTACGTCCTGTATCTACGTCACTCAGCACCAAACAGAAACTCAGGGCATAATCTGATGGCCACCAATCGCATACAATCCTAATCCCTGGACTTTATCATCTGAGATTTGGTAAACCCTCATGACCATCAAACCAACTCTCCAATCTACTTATTGGTTGCTTAGGAAGCACAGACTTGCATTTTAGGGCACACCATCAACTACCATCAAAAGGCTGCAGCAAGGACACTTAACACACAGGACTCAGCTCGCTGATAGTATCAGGCTGTATCTTACTTCCTTAGTGCTTACTCACCTGGATGCTCACAGCATCTCTGCCTTGCTTTGCTGCACCACTTAGTGCAGTCACACTACCAGGCAGCTTGTCTTGTTGGCAGAAGTCTGCAGTCAAGGGGCAGTACATCTTGCTGTATGGAAGTGTGCAAGATCAATCTCACACCTGCACCAGCAGCTTACACAGTAAACACACCACACATGAAATGAGTGGCAGTCAGGTCTCAATGTCTTAAGGGAATGGTCTACCTTGAAGTCCACGTAGGCACCATCAGTCAGGGTTTTCTGGCACAGTATGGCAAAGATAGTTGTTTGTACTTGACCAGGAAATTGACCACGGTCAGGTGTCTAATTGAGATGATCTCGGTCATGGGGTCAATGTTTCTGCAGTGCAGGGAATGGGGCAGAGTCAGTCATTGTGGCTCCATTAAAACCATGCAGTCAGGGATATTCACAAACTTCAATCAGAAATCTAAGTATTTCTCTTCTAAGGTGTTCAATTAGGTCACTGAAGGGGATGGGCCACGGTCAGTCCTGTAAGAGAAACTGAGGAAGAAAGGGGGTGAGAGTGACAATGGGCTACTGCTGTGGGAAGGAGACTTGGAAATTTATCTTTTGGGATTGGGGCTGCAGGCTGGGGGCATGGGGTTGTCAATTCTGAAGGGGGAGCAACAGTATTTATATGGAGGAGATACGGACGATGTGCCCATGTTCGGGAGTAGTCTGGCTTGAAAAATAGACAGTGTTTGACCACACCTAGCATGGTCACCTCAAATGTCAAGGTTTGGGGATAAAGGTGGGAATGTCAAGATGGGTTTGGTGGGTATCTGGAGAAGTGATAAGACTATGGAGTTCATGAGAAGAGCTACTAGGAAGGAGATCTGGATGTTTGGAGTTTCACTGCTATGTGGTGTTTAAGGCTGGAAGCTAATGGCCAAATGGCCCTTAGAACATAGAACATAGAACATAGAACAATACAGCACAGAACAGGCCCTTCGGCCCACGATGTTGTGCCGAACTTCTAACCTAGATTAAGTACCCATCCATGTACCTATCCAAATGCCGCTTAAAGGTCGCCAATGATTCCGACTCTACAACTCCCACGGGCAGCGCATTCCATGCCCCCACCACTCTCTGGGTAAAGAACCCACCCCTGACATCTCCCCTATACCTTCCACCCTTCACCTTAAATTTATGTCCCCTTGTAACACTCTGTTGTACCCGGGGAAAAAGTTTCTGACTGTCTACTCTATCTATTCCTCTGATCATCTTATAAACCTCTATCAAGTCACCCCTCATCCTTCGCCGTTCCAACGAGAAAAGGCCGAGAACTCTCAACCTATCCTCGTACGACCTGTTCTCCATTCCAGGCAACATCCTGGTAAATCTTCTCTGCACCCTCTCCAAAGCTTCCACATCTTTCCTAAAGTGAGGCGACCAGAACTGCACACAGTACTCCAACTGTGGCCTAACCAAAGTCCTGTACAGTTGCAACATCACTTCACGACTCTTGAATTCAATCCCTCTGCTAATGAACGATAATACTCCATAGGCCTTCTTACAAGCTCTATCCACCTGAGTGGCAACCTTCAAAGATCTATGTACATAGACCCCAAGATCCCTCTGTTCCTCCACCTGACTAAGAACCCTACCATTAACCCTGTATTCCGCATTCTTATTTGTCTTTCCAAAATGGACAACCTCACACTTGGCAGGGTTGAACTCCATCTGCCACTCCTCAGCCCAGCTCTGCATCATATCTAAGTCCCTCTGCAGCCGACAACAGCCCTCCTCACAGTCCACAACTCCACCTATCTTCGTATCATCTGCAAATTTACTGACCCATCCTTCGACTCCCTCATCTAAGTCATTAATAAAAATTACAAACAGCAGAGGACCCAGAACTGATCCCTGCAGAACTCCACTTGTAACTGGGCTCCAGGCTGAATATTTACCATCTACCACCACTCTCTGCCTTCGACCGGTTAGCCCTTGCTGTAGCTTTCCATTGTACTGGAACTCAAAAGTAAATAACAAGAAGGGAAATGGCTTTTACAACACCAGGAGTGGGTATGGTAAGTGTCACAAACTGTGTAAGGAGGGGATTGCAGCACTCACTGACATGAGGTCCTTTAAAGGAATACAACTTGTCACACAGACCCCTACACTATACTGGACAGTGACAATGGACTTCCTAACCCTTGGTGAGCTGAATGCTTTGGCTCTGTGTGTCCCTACCCCTGATGTTGGCTGACCACTTCATTCACATCAATGTTTTTCCACACAGATGCCAGGGAAAGATTAGAGATGTTTTAGGATGAGGAGCAAAGGTATCAGCAGAATACATTGCCTTGTACACATCTTGTCCATCTTATTTTTAAGTGCTGCAGCAGAGTCTAAATACAGACAGTGATCCATGATACAACCTGCCTTGACATATTTATGTATCATTTTGGCCCAGTTACATTCAAGGCTACACACACTCAACAAACAGAAGTCATGCAAAAACAATCAAATTTAACAAATGTGAGACTTCATATACGATTCAGTGTCACTCGTGCCACCAACGTGCTCTTAATAGATTTTCTTCTTTCTCTCCCTCCCACTAATAGGTAAAGTCATTATGTTCTTACCAGGATGATTAAAAAGTGGGAACATAATAATTAATAAATTGATAATAACAAGTACACCTCCTGATTAGCTCCTGTCACTACAATATCCCCAAATATATTTGCACCTAGCTGCAGATGGTCATGGGTAACTTTTTTCACAGGATCCATGCCAGATGTCAAAGAGTCCCACCCAGTGCAAGGCTATTTAGATGAACCTGCAGAACATGGAAATCATCTGAAGATTAGCTCCATCTTCTTGCAGGAACATTTTAATACTGACCTTTAGGAATGGTGCCAAGGAGTGGTTAATCTCTGTGCAAGTAGAACATAGAACCTTACAACGCAGTACAGGGCCTTCGGCCCTCAATATTGTGCAGACTTGTGAAACCAATCTGAAGCCCATTTAACCTATACTATTCCGTTATCATTCATATGTTTATCCAATGACCATTTAAATACCCTTAAAGTTGGCGAGACGACTGCTGTTGCAGGCAGGGTGTTCCACTACTACTACTCTCTGAGTATAGAAACCATCTCTGACATCTCTCCTATATCTATCACCCCTCAATTTAAATCTATGTCCCCTCATGCTATCCATCACCATCTGAGGAAAAAGACTCTCACTGTCCATCCTATCTAATCCTCTGATCATCATGCATGTCTCTATTAAAACACCTCTTAACCTTCTTCTCTCTAACGAAAACAGCCTCAAGTTCCTCAGCCTTCCCTCAAAGGACCGCCCCTCCATACCAGGCAACATCCTGGTAAATCTCCCCTGTACCCTTTCCAATGCTTCCACATCCTTCCTATAATGTGGCGACCAGAACTTTATGCAATACTCCAAATGCGGCGTGACCAGAGTTTTGTACATGACCTCATGGCTTAGAAACTCAATCCCTCTACCAAGAAAAGCTCACACACCATACACCTTCTTAACAACCCTATCGAGCTGGGTGGCAACTTCCAGGGATCTATGCGCTTGGACACTGAGATTTCTTTACTCATCCACACTATCAAGAATCTTATCATTAGCTTAGTACTTTTTATTCCTGTTACTCCTTCCAAAGTGAATCACCTCACACTTTTCCACATTAAACTTCATTTGCCACCTCTCAGTCCAGCTCTGCAGCTTATCTATGTCCCACTGTGACCTGCAACATCCTTCTGCACAGTTCACAACTCCACCAACCTTAGATAAAAGCAAATTACTGCAGATGTTGGAATCTCTAGTGGTTCCACCAACTTTAGTGTTTGTCATCTGCACATTTACTACGGTGGCACAGTGGTTAGCACTGCAGCCTCACAGCGCCAGAGACCCGGGTTCAATTCCCGCCTCGGGCGACTGACTGTGTGGAGTTTGCACATTCTCCCCGTGTCTGCGTGGGTTTCCTCTAGGTGCTTCGGTTTCCTCCCACAGTCCAAAGATGTGCAGGTCAGGTGAATTGGCCATGCTAAATTGCCCATAGTGTTAGGCAAGGGGTAAATGTAGGGGTATGGGTGGGTTGCGCTTCAGTGGGGCGGTGTGGACTTGTTGGGCCGAAGGGCCTGTTTCCACACTGTAAGTAATCTAATCTAATTACTAACCCATCCTTCTACGACCTCATCCAGGTCATTTATAAAAATGACAAACAGCAGTCACCCCAAAACAGATCCTTGTGGTAAACCACTATAACTGAAATCCAGGATGAACATTTCCCATTAAATACCACCCTCTGTCTTCTTACAACTTCTGATCCAAACCACTAAATCACTCTCAATCCCATGCCTCCATATTCTCTGCAACAGCCTACCGTGGGGAATCTTTTCAAATGCTTTATTGAAATCCATATACAGGACATCAACCACTTTACCCGCATCCACCTTCTCAAAGACCTCATAAGGTTTGTGAGACACGACCTACTCTTCACAAAACTGTGTTGACTATCCCTAATCAAGTTATTCCTTTCTAGATGACTATAAATCCTATCTCTTATAATCCTTTCCAACACTTTACCCATAACCGAAGGAAGGTTCATGGGTCTATAATTACCAAGGTTGTCTCTACTTCCCTTCTTGAACAAGGGGACAACATTTGCTATCTTCCAGTCTTCTGGCACTATTCCTGTAGACAATGACGACATAAAGATCAAAGCCAAAGGCTCTGCAATCTCCCTCCTTGCTTCCCAGAAAATCCTAGGATAAATCCCATCCAGCCCAGGGTACTTATCTATTTTCACACTTTCCAAAATTGCTAACAGCTCCTCCTTGTGATCCTCAAACCCATCTAGTCTAATAGCCTGTATCTCAGTATTCTCCTTGACAAGATTGTCTTTTTCCTGTGTGAATACTGATGAAAAATATTCATTCAGCGAGTCTCCTATTTCCTCTGACTCCACGAGAAATATTCATTTAGCGAGTCTCCTATTTCCTCTGACTCCAAGCATAACTTCCTACTACTATCCTTGACTGGCCCTAATCTTTCTCCAGTCATTATTTTATTCCTGACATCCCTGTAGAAAGCTTTAGGGTTTTCCTTGATCATAGCTGCTAAAGAACTCTCATGTGCCAGCCTGGCACTTCTTAGCTCTCTCTTTAGGTCCTTCCTGGCTAAGTTGTAACTCACAAGCACCCTAACTGAGCCTTCATGTCTCATCTTTATGTAAGCCTCCTTCTTCTTCTTGACAAGAGATTCAACTTATTTAGTAAACTACGGTTCCCTCACTCGACCACTTCCTCCCTGCCTAACGGTACCTGCTTATCAAAAACACGCAGTAGCTATTCCTTGAACAAGCTCCACATTTTAATTGTGCCCATTCTCTGCAGTTTCCTTCCCCATCTTATGCATTCTAACTTTCGCTTAATTGCATCATAATCGCCTTTTCCCCAGCAATAACTCTTGCCCTGCAGTATATACCTATCCCTTTTTCATCGCTAAAGTAAACGTAACCCAATTGTGGTCACTATCACCAAAGTGTTCACCTACCTCCAAATCTAACACCTGGCCGGGTTCATTACCAAGTACCAAATCCAATGTGGCCTCTCCCTTGTTGGCCTGCCTACATACTGTGTTAGGAAACCTACCTGCACACATTGGACAAAAACTGACCCATCTAAAGTATTTCAACTATAGCATTTCCAGTCAATATTTGGAAAGTTAAAATTCTCCATAACAACTACCCTGTTACTCTTGCTCCTGTCCAGAATCATCTTTGCAGTCCTTTCTACTACATCTCTGGAACTTTTCAGAGGCCTATAGAAAACTCCCAACAGCGTGACCTCTCCTTTCCTGTTCTAATCTTAGCATGCTACCTCAGTAGACGAGTCCTCATCAAATGTCTTTTCTACCACTGTAGACTAACAGTGACATACCTCCCCCTGTTTTACCACCTTCCCTGTTCTTACTGAAACATCTAAACCCCGGAACCTGCAATAACCATTCCTATCTCTGCTCTATCAATGTCTCTGAAATGGCCACAACATCGAAGTCCCAGGTACTAACCAAAGCTTCAAGTTCACCCAATTTATTCTGGATGCTCCTGACATTGAAGTACACACATTTCAAACCACCTTGTTGCCTACCAGTACACTCCTGCGACCTTGAAACCTTATTTATGACCTCACTACTCTCAACCTCCTGTATACTGTAGCTACAATTCAGGTTCCCATCCCTCTGCTGAATTAGTTTAAATGCTCCTGAAGGACATTAGCAAATTTCCCCTCCCCCAGAATATTGGTATCCCTCTGGCTCAGGTGTGCAGCATGCTGTTTGTAGAGGTCCCACCTACCCCAGATTGAGCCTCAATTATCCAGGTCTTTGAATCTCTCCCTCCTGCACCATCTCTTTGCCCACGTGTTCAACTGCTCTCTCTCCCTATTCCTCACCTCACTAGCATATGGCATGAGTGATAAACCAGAGATAACAATTCTATTTGTTCTAGCTCTAAGCTTCCACCCTAGCTTCTTGAATTTCTGCCTTACATCTCCATCCCTTTTCCTACCTATGTTGTTGGTGCCTGTATGAACCACAACTTGGGGCGGCTCTCCGTCCCCCTTAAGAACCCTAAAAACACGATGTGAGACATCTCGGACCCTGGCACTGGGAGGCAACACACCAACAGCGAGTGTCTCTTGTTCCCACAGAATCTTCTATCTGTCCTTCTAACCTATGAAGTCCCCAGTGACTAAAGCTCTGCTCATCTCCTCCCTTCCTTTCTGAGCAACATGGACAGACTCTGTTCCAGAGACCCGTACCCTATGGCCTACCCTGGTAATTCATCCCTCCCAACAGTATCCAAAAACTGTTTACTTGTTATTGAGGGGAATGGCCACAGGAGATTCCCACACTGTCTGCCTGTTCCCTTTCTATACCCTGACTATAACCCATCTATCTTTTTCTTGTACCTGAGGTGTGACTACCTCCCTGTAACTCCTTTCAATTACCCTCAGAGCCTCCTGAATGATCTGAAGTTCATCCAGCTCCAGCTCCAGTTCCCTAGTGCAGTTTTCGAGGAGCTGGAGTTGGGTGCAACTCCCACAGATGAAGTCAATGGGGACACTAGTGGTGACCCTTACCTCCCACATTCTGCAGGAGATACATTCAATTGCGCTAACCACCATTCCCACTGTCCTGAATTTCTAAAGAGACTATTAAAAAAAACTAATAACCTTACGAATCCTGTTAGCTTTTTTTTTGGTTAGAGGAGGTGGGTGGATGAGAGACACTACCTAAGTAGTGTTTTGGGTAAAGCAACTACCCAAATATATTACCTCACTTACTCAGCAATCCCATGTCCACTCCTTCTGAGCGTGTGCTCTGCCTACACATGACGTAAGTTATTTAAAGAAGGAACTTCCCAGCAGCCCCCGGTCGTCGCTCTTATGACTTCATCAGCTCCAATGTTGAAGGATTAAATACAGGGTCAGATGCTAAACTATTGAATCAATGGCATGCATGTGCTTTAGGTTTTGCATATCCATCAATCTTGTCTGCCAAATTTAGCTCCTTTCCTCTCTAGATTGGTAATGAACTAGGTTGCCTTCTGTGCTCTGTAGAGTTAAGAAATTCATGTACTTCTGTAACTTTTCTCATTTGATCAACATCAAGCTGCACTGTGCAGAGAGTGTATCATTCCAACGTCATAAGAAATTCAATCATCTTGCCTGAAGGATAACGCTGTGAATCATTTAGTTATTTAGTGACCCATTTTAGATAGGTGGCAAAACTAAAAAACTTGTTGTCCTTTGAGCAGAGAAGGTTAAAGAAGGAATAGAAAGCGATGGAGAAACTCTGTTGGTCTGGCAGCATCTGTGGAGAGAGAAAAACAGAATTAATGTTTTGAATCCAGTATGAGTCTTTTTCAGAAACTCTGATCTTTGACAGATTGATTGGAGAAGGTACTGGAAGAAATGGAACCTGTTTGCACTCCACTAGTTACATGTTGCCATCCTGAAAATACCTCCTAACTCTCTGTCATCTAAAAGTTAGAATATCATCTATCTATGTTAATATACTCTCTCAATGCCATGGGCTCTTATTTTATTAAAGTAGTCTAATGTGTGGTACCTGAACAAATGCCTTCTGGAAATTCCAGCACATTACCGGTTTCCCTTTATCTATCCTGCTTTTGATTTCTTTTACTGGTTTTGCTTCTTTCTCTTTCTACATTTCCCTTTAAGCTTCTTTTTCCCTTTATTTATCTATGTTGCTTCCCATTTACTCATCTTTGTCCCATTCAACCCATGCTTTCACAACTCCAGGCTTACCATTTTTGGCTCCTGCCTGTAGGTGGCATTCATGCCAATGAGATAGTCATGCTGTCATGTGGGCTTCCCTCTACTTTAACACTGGACTTGAAAAAGAAAACAAATGAACCAATTGAAGTCTGGTCACAGATAAAGCTTTTTAATGTAGAAAATAACTTTAAAAATAATTTGAAGCTGTAGTTTCTTTTATGAGCACTTAAAGCTGCACCCTCAGGAAAGTTTAACTGCCTTTTAAACAAAAATTGGATCACCAGGTGCTCAGGGTTTTTTTCTTTCAAAGAAAGAGAGAAAGGGGACTCTTGTGGTTCAGTGGTAGTGTCCCTATTTCTGGAAGAGACTTATGTTTAGGTTCCATCTGCTCCGAAGGTGTATAATAACATCACTGAACAGGTTGATTTGAAAAAAACAGATTAAAATTTAAAGACAGAAAGGGATAGAGAGAATTTTTTTTCTTATGTTTGTGACTTCAGCCTTTTTTATTGGTAGGTAAAGGGAAACTTAGACATTTGTTCCATTTTGAAAGAAATAAGCTCTATCCTCTGGCTATTCAATACCCTATCTACAGATCTGTATGGTTGTTTGTACTCATGAAGACTAAAACTGCAGGTTGTCCAAATTCAGTCATATCTAGAGTTTTTGTTCAGTTATTGTTTAGATTAGATTAGATTCCCTACAGTGTGGAAACAGGCCATTCAGCCCAACAAGTCCACACCAACCCTCTGAAGAGTAACCCACTCAGACCCATTCCCCTACCCTATATTTACCCCTGACTAATGCACCTAACACCATGGACAATTTAGCATGGCCAATCCACCCTAACGTGAACATCCCTGGACACTATGAGCAATTTAGCATGGCCAATCCCCCCTAACTTGCACATCCCTGGGCACTATGGGTAATTTAGCATGGCCAATCCACCTTAACCTGCATATCCCTGGGCATTTTTCAATTAGATTTCCAAATTTCTACCGCCAAGAAAATTATTTATGGGTGGTCACTGCTGATTACCATGATGCAGCTTTCTTCTCCAGTAGTGTACACTGATGTGACCATGCTTGTTACCCCTTGTAACACAAGAAACTAGATGTGGATAATGTGGTATTGAAGAATCCAAAAGACATCTGCTATAGCTGGTGACTGTATACCATTATTAAATTTGAAGGTACATGAGTGTCTAGGCTAATTTTAAGATATTAAGTTGTACAATCAAGCATGTTTTTAGTAGTATGCCATCCTTCAAGTGATCCTTAGGATTAGATAAAGTATTAACATTTAAACCCTTAAGGCCACTTTCTGTGGTACAATGATAACATTGTGAATATGTTTTTTAAGGTTGTACTGACAAGTAAAATTGTGCATGGACAAAAAATACATGCTCTTTTAGTTTCTTTGCACATGTCTGTACTTCTCTAACTCTGCTCTTTTATGTATTCTCAGTTTTACTTCCTCAACTATTGATGGCCGTGCCTTTAGTTGCCCA
Organism: Chiloscyllium plagiosum; assembly: GCF_004010195.1. Lineage (NCBI taxonomy): Eukaryota > Metazoa > Chordata > Chondrichthyes > Orectolobiformes > Hemiscylliidae > Chiloscyllium > Chiloscyllium plagiosum. The sequence goes on from NC_057724.1 coordinate 47,579,776, forward strand.
GGTCTTAAACTCTGGAAGTTTCTCCCTACAACTTTCTAATTTTCTACGTCATTTTCCTCCTCCAAGGCACTCCTTATAACCTACCTATTTGTGCATTTAGTCATTTTGCCTGATACCTTTTTTTGGCTAGTTATTATATTTTGTTGTAGAACATTCCAAATATAAGTGCTTTGGAATGTTTTAGATTAAAGGCACTATTTAAATATGCTGTTATATCACTCAGTAACTAGAGATTAGCATGCCTAAGTTTTAAGGTTACATCTTGTCACCAGAGAGAACAGTTTATAAAATCTTCAAAAGCACAACTGGCTTGGTTGGACCTGTCAGACTTTAGATTTGACTGTATTTCTTGATCCAATAATAAATGTATACTGTGACTAACACACAAATGGTCCCACAGCTGTGCAAATCCTTTTACACTTCCATAAAACTTGAACTAAAAATAACTTTATAAATGAACAGAATGGGAAAGCAACAGTATCGGTGGTTTTGTGATTAAACTCACTAAAGAGCAATTCCTGAAGCTTCAGTATTCTGTCCATGCTGATGGAGATGATTTCTTCCCAAACACGATTCGATATGCGGAATTTAATGGACCTATCCAGGGGATAGGAAATATCTGTTATGGTTTCTGATCATTGCCCAAGAAACATCTAGAAAATGCAACTGTTGTAATGCTTCATAAGCTTATATAGTTTGTTCACTGAAATCAGACATTAAACAATGTTTGTTTATCCCTGTCTTAGTATACGTTCTTTTGTGTGTCTGAATGAATTTGCAATATGAGTTTTAAAATTGAAATGGTAGTTGAGAAAAAGTCCTTTTTCTATGCTTAAGTTAGAGTTTGGTCTGAGCTTTATTACTGTAGCATTGAAACAAAAGTTATATGAGTCCATAATTCATTTTCTTCATTTGATTTTTTTCCATGTTTTCCTCTTCTCCTAAAGCACTATCACTGAGCTGTATTTGATCAGTTGCCAGTTGGCTACCATTACCACTTCAGGCCTGAGTGAGGACAGAGAGTGTCAGGACTTGAAATTATTGCAAATGGGCATGAGCATCAATCCCACCCCACCAGGGCTTCACATGTATACACCGACACAGGTATACACACACAGACAGGCAGACAGACAGGCAGACAGACACACACACTTTCCTGCGAGAGTTATTATGGATAGGAATCAGGTGTATGAATTCGAAATGAATTTTCACTGCATAAGGGGCTGAAACCAGTTATATTTTTAAGACTGTTGTCCCAGCTGAGATCAGGAAAATTAGATCAACCCCTTTATCAAACTCGGGACCTTCTGGAGTGTTTAACTCAGAAACAGTCTGCTTAACTAATTAAGTTATCACACGAGCTTTTCACGGTTGTACACCAAGCAAAAACAGCTGCGCTGATGGCTTGTCAAATAAATTTTAGCTTGCAGAGGAGTAATGTTCTAACAGTACATTTTTCACAAGGTCACAGCATTCAAACTGTTAACATGGTGATGATTGTTTGGCATCCAGGAAACAAGCAAGCACACTGACATTTCCAGCGACATTTATCTGTACCTTTCAGAAGACACCTTCCATTTTTCCAATTGCCCACGCAGTAAACTGTTGTCATCATCCCCTTCCTATATCTCCTCCCCTTTATGTTATTTGATAGATGACGACTAAATGTTCATGATATTAGCATTTCATGTATGATTGGCAGCTGCATCCCTGCTTGTTTGATCACTGAGTGATTAACATGCGACGCCCGCCTCAGCTGTTGCCTCACACTGTGAGATCCTGCTCACGGGGCTGTTATTCGGAAACTGGCACTCTCTTTCTTATCTACATACAGAGTGACGTGTAATCTCTTGCCGAATGGGTTTCTGCAAGGAATTTAGTGCAAGTGAAGCACTTGAGACTGATGCTGCAATCAGCTGGAATGGAATGAATTAGAAGGGGAAGAAGAAATCTCATCTGGCATGGTGGATCTGTTGGACAATTTTAGTTCAGAGCCCAGGTTGACTTCACAGAGCCTGCCAGATCCGCATCTTGAGTACTACAGTCTCCTGCATTGCACCATGACCTTGGATATACAGACCATTGTTGTATTTGCCATTATCGTAGTGTTGGTACTGGTGAATGTAATTTTAATGTTCCTGCTCGGCACACGTTAATGGATGACTCTTGAAGTATTGAGTGACACAGCGCTTCAGAGGGACAGCTACAGTATGGCCCTGCAGTGATATGAATGACGTTGGTATATTATCTACCTAATCTTTTGTCGTGTCTTGTCTTTAATATGCCTGTAAGTCTAGTTATTTGTTGGCTAGATCTTGTTTAGTTTAACAAAAGAAAAGAAAAAAGCTCTTTTGTGGTATATTTTCTAGCATTGGAAGCTGTCCTCTGTAGAAATTTCTAGCAAGCAATTATTAATGGTATGTGTATTACTGAAGCTTGTGCGAATGTGTACGGCTCCTGAGCAGTTGTGGCTGGATGAGTATTAATTTTGGTAATTACGTATTAAATAAACAAATTATAGGTCATTCCCCAAATAGATCTTTCTTAAAAATGACTACCATTACAGCAATGAATTTGCTGCTGGATTGTTGGCCTTTTAAACAGGGTGTATAGTGAGGAATAGCATGTTTTTGCTTACAGTTTTAAAACAAATTGTTATCTGTATTAGAAATAATCCTTTAGACTTTGTTATGAACAACATGGCAGATTGTTTCTGCTGTGAGTCAGGGTATAGTCTGAAATTAGAAATGCTGGCCTTTCTTTTGCTGAATGGATATATAGTGAAAGGTTCAGACCTGAGAGAGTTAATAAACCTATTGCAGACTAAGTCAGACCTTCAGGCAAACCTCTTATTGCAATGTTAATCAAAATATTTTTGATTGCTGCTTATTGGTAAAACAGCTTTGTTAATCTTGCTTTAGTGATTTTTGAAGATGGAAAAAAACCCCAAGAAATCAGACCATGTTTGTACCAATTCCTATGTATTTTGACATTTTTTTTTCTCATAGAATGTATAATGATCTGCAATTTCCTTCAGCCATTTTTAACATTTGGGCTACAAATCTTCTAAGATTGTACCCATACAAAATTTTAATGCCGTTGGTCATCTCATAATGTTTAAATAGTAAAAGGGGTGCAGATTATGTGAAGGCTGTTTGTAACCCACCTGGATGCACCTGAATTTCCTTTGGAATTAGTGAACATCACATAACACAATTCACCTTCTGGCTATTACTGGGGTCTCAGTGAGTGAAGGGATCTGAGAGGTGTTTAAAAATACCAGCTAGTCAGAGCAAGGAGGAGGATCAGTTGTGATTCATGGGAGCTGTAAAAGAAACGTCAAGAAGCAAAAGGCAGGCCCTCTGTCCTACTATCATCGAACTAAGATGAAAGATAAGCACTTCGAGTTTGGGCACATGAATAGGATGAGCCATGTAGTGTTGCCAGTAGAGCGATATTTTAGTCAACAAAATCTCACCCAATCTTGATATAGTTACTTGCAGAGTTTTCTCTATTGTTATAGTTGGAATCTTTATCACTCTGAGTTATGGATCAATATCAGTAAAACCACCGTCCACTCTGACAAAATAAATTATCTGGTCTTAATGTAATGCAAGGCCTGTTACGACAAAGTATGATTTATTTTTTAAGGCAGCAGAAGACATTTCTTCATTTTTATTCCTTTTCCATGACTACTTTTCTCCCATTAGACAGAAGCACCTCACCCCAACTCATCCTATTAGGGATTGGTGGGTGCAGCGATAGGGCTGCAAGTATCCCTACAAGCATTTTTTAATGAATCGATCAGAAGGCTGAATTTAGGGCTGACAGAATTTTTCCCAATAGTGTCCTATTCCTTGAATTGTTCTTTCCAGCAAATATGTAATTGACAGAATTCACCTTAAAAACTGACTTTAGAACACAAGATCATAACCTTGCTGTTATTCAAGGCTTAACCCTTGCTGTACTTGAAAAAAAATATTTTATTTTAAAAGTAGTTGAAAATAAAGTAAAATACATGAAATTAGGGAGTACTCTTGGCAATGTGATAATACAAGTGCTGAATTCACCAAGGCAAATTTCTCAGTTTACTGTTTTAATGCAATTATTGCCCATTTATTTTAAATTGAATTCAAATTCAAAATAGAAAAGAATTTGATAGAGAAATGCAGTATTTGCATTACTAATGAATGCGAAATTGCAAATGTGAAAATAATGTTTTCTTTTTTTTCCTGACAATTTCCTAGCCAATGCTGTTCCATTCCTGAAGGTGCTATCTGTTGCTAGGCTACAGCACAATGATCTTAAGCATCTGCTAGTATCTCATGCTACTGTCCTTTCAGTATGTATTCATCTTTAAGTGGGGGTAGGTTTTTTTTTATCTGGTGGCGTTAATCGGCTGCCCATTAATGAAAGTGCCGAATTTATTTTCCATTGATTTCAATGGATGTGAAGAAAATCAGGCCTTGGTACAATAGCTTTCCAATCTGTGATGCCAGCTTTATGTCCAAACACTGCCGGAAACCTACCCTGTTGATCCTTTGGCAGACACTTTGGCCACAAGGATGTCATTTGCATCTATTTATCTCGGTTGGGATAACTGAAAAGTGATTGCGGACTCAGGCTGACTTTACCTTTTTAACATAAGAGTGCTAATGACATTTGCAGCAATCCATTACAGCTCCAGCTGATGGTACTCTGTGTTGAGATTTCTGTGCTCCTTTAATTATGACTTTTGCGCATCCCTGATTTTAATTGCCCTGCCATTGCTGGCCGTGACTTCAGTTGCCAAACCCCAAGCTTTGGGATTTTCTTCCTAATCATCTCTGCCTCTTCCTCTTTCTTTGAATTGAATTTATTGTCACGTGTACCGAGGCACAGTAAAAAGCTTTATCATGCAAGCAATACAGTCAGATCACATAGCTAAACAGCATAGATAAGTAAATAATAGGTAAATAGTGGCAAAAACCAAAAGACAGGTACAGGCAAATGCTAAGAATTTGTGAGTCCATTCATTGTTCTAACAACAGTAGGGTAGAAACTGTTTCAAAACCGGCTAGTGTGTGTGTTCAGGCTTCTGTATCTTCTCCCCACTGGTCGAGGTTGTAGAAAAGCATTGCTATAGTGGGATGGATCTTTGAGAATGCTGGCGGCCTTTCCTTGACAGCTGGCCTGGTAGATGGATTCTGTGGATGGGAGGTTGGCCTTTGTGATTGTCCGGGCCAAGTTCACTACTCTCTGTAACTGTCTCCGATCTTAAATGGTACAATTGCCATACCAGGTAGTGATACATCCAAACAGAGTGCTCTTGATGGTGCACCTATAAACGTTGGCAAGGGTATTCGCCATAATGCCAAATGTTCTCAGCTGCCTGAGGAAGAAATGTTGTTGGGCTTTCGTAACCAGTGCGTCCCCATGAAGAGTTCAAGAAAGCTTGTTGTCGATGTCCACTCCCAGGAGCTTGACACTCTCCACCCGTTCCACCTCTGTGCTGTTAATGTGTAGGGGGCATGAGTAACATCCTGCCAACAGTCAATAATGAGTTCCTTGGTTTTGCCTGCCTGCCTCTTTGACCAAACTTTGGTCACTTGCCCTAATATCTTTTCATGTGGCTTGGTGCCAAATTGTGTTTGACAATGTGTCAATGAAATATCTTGGGAGGTTTTACTATACTAGTGGGGAAGACAATGGCCTAGTGGTGTGATCACTAGATTGTTAATCCAGCAACCCAGGTAATGTGTTGGGGCCGTGGGTTTGAATCCTGCCATGGCAGGTGGTGTATTTTTAACTCAATAAAATCTGGAAGTAAGAGTCTAAAGATGACCATGAATTCATTGTTGATTGTTGGAAAAATCCATCTGGTTCACTAATGTCATTTTAGGGAAGGAATTTGGCCTACATGTGACTTCATACCCAGAGCAATGTGGGTGACTCTTAACTGCTCTCTGGGCAATTAGGGATGGACAGTAATGGCTTGTCCAGTGATGCCCTCATCCTTTGCATAATATATGAAAAAAATTAATGGTGCTATATAATTACAAGAGTTTATTGGTATTTAATTCGGAGATGGAGGATTGACCTCAGACCTTAGTGAACTGGATAGCTTTGGCTAATCATGGACTTAGCAAATATTCTGTTTGCTGAATTCATTTTTAATATTTTATGGTAATACAGTTTACCAACATTATCTAAAACTATTAGCTGTCAGCAAGAATTTCTTGTTAAAGTGGCATCATTATTGAGAAAACCTATAGAACTATCATTTAAGTTTGATTCGTTCCTCAAAATCTTCTCATTGGATGTTACAACCATTGTTTAAGGCCAGAGGAGGTGATGGCCTTATGCTATTATTGCTAGACTCTTCATTGAGATACCCAGGTAATGTTATGGGAACTTGGTTTCAAATCCTGCCATGGCAAGTGGTGGAATTTGAATTCAATAAAAAATTCTGGAATTAAAAATTTAATGATGTTTGTCAAACCATTGCCAATTGTTGGCGAAAATCCAAACTGATTCACTCATCTTCTTTAGAGAAGCAAAGTGCTACCCTTATCTGGTCTGGATGACACGTGGCTCCAGACCCATAACAATATGGTTGACTCTTAACTGACCTCTGGGCAATAAATGCTGGCCTAGCCACTGCTGCACACATTTTGTGAATGAATAAAAAACGTTTTGTAATGGTAGCAAATTAAATATTTGATAATTTGTGAGGTTATTTGGACCCCTGTATTAAAGACAATTACCTCAGAAAAATGTAACTCATTGTGACAACACTATTCAGCCTTATTAAATATCCAACTGAGTTCCTGGAATTTTAAAGGTTGTAAGATCTACATGCTGAGGAAAAGTCCATGTGAAAACAGTTCAATTTATTTAATGTAACTTTGTAGGGCCTATTGGTTCCAGACATGGTCCAAACACACAAAAAAGCTGAATTCCGTGGGTAACTCGAGTGAATGTGATTGACATCACAGCATTATTTGATAGACTGTCATCAATGATCTTGAGTAAAATTGAAGTCAATATAAATTAGTTGGAAAGCTCTTTATTGCAATGTGATTGTAGTTATTGGAAGCCAATCTCAGTCCCAGAACATTGCTGCATGACCTCCACAGGGTTGTGTCCTATCTCAAACCATTTTCAGCTTCTTTATTAATGACTTTCCTTCTATCATGATTATAAGTGGAGTTATCTACTAATAATTGCAATTTTCAGTTTCATATAACGCCTTAGATAATGAAGCAGTAGATGACTGCCAAAGTAGGACCTGTAGAAAATTTAGGCCTTGTCTGATCAGTGGCTTGTGACTAATGTTTTGCACATGTGTCAAGCAATAACCATTTCCATAAAGAGCAAGTCTAACCACCTTCCCTTGACATTAAGCAACATTACAATTGCTAAATCTCCCATTACTGTAATTACAAGATCAGGCCGGAGTTGGGTATTCAGTGGTGACTGACTCACTTTCTGACTTCTCAATTACTTTCCACTACCTATATGGCACAAGTCAGGATAAGTACAACATCAACAATACTCAGGAAGCTTGACACTATCTAGGACAATGCAGCCCATTTGATTTGCACCTATCCATCACCATCTACCAGTGCATATCTATTAGAAGACACGTTGCAACAACTACCAAGGCCTTTTCAACAGTTTCTGTCAAATTTCCTACCTCTATTAACCAGAAGATCATGGTTGGGGAGGACGGCGTCACCTGCAAGTTCCCCTCCTTCTCACCATTTATCATGATTTGGAAATATAAAAGCAAAGAACTATAAATGCTGAGATCTGAAATCAGAATAAAAACTAAATAAACGCAACAGGTTAGATAGCATCTGTAAAGAGAAACAGAGATAACATTTTAGGTTGATGACCTTTCATTAGAACAGACTTGGAAATATATTAGCATTCCTCTACTGTTCTTGGGTCAAAATGCAGGAACTTATTGTCAAATATCATAAAGGGAGTACCTTCAGTATACAGACTGTACTAGTTCAAAAAGGTGGCTCACCTTTGCCTTCATAAGGACATTTAGCTAAAGGGCAATAAATCTTGATGCTGTTACAATGTTCTTTGTCAGATTTATTGCATGATACCCAACAGGTGCAACTGCTAGTCGGGCATAATTATTGGCATTTTAAGGAGCTGGTGTAGATACATCTTACAATGTCCTGACCCCAGGTGAGATTATTCAAGTTATTACTGGTCAAATACCTCAAATAGTTAAGCTTCCTGGTGAGTAGAGTCATAGAGATGTACAGCATGGAAACAGACCCTTCGATCTGTCCTGACCCCAGGTGAGATTATTCAAGTTATTACTGGTCAAATACCTCAAATAGTTAAGCTTCCTGGTGAGAAGAGTCATAGAGTCATAGAGATGTACAGCATGGAAACAGACCCTTCGATCCAACACATCCATGCCGATCAGATATCCCAACCCAATCTAGTTCCACCTGTCTCTAGTTCTGGACTCCCTGACCCCAGGGAAAAGACTTTGCCTATTTACCTATCCATGCCCCTCATAATTTTGTAAACCTCCATAAAGTCACCCCTCAGCCTCCGACCCTCCAGGGAAAACAGCCCCAGCCTGTTCAGCCTCTCCTTATAGCTCAAATTCTCCAACCCTGGCAACATCCTTGTAAATCTTTTCTGAACCCTTTCAAGTTTCACAACATCTTTCCGATAGGAAGGAAACCAGAATTGCACGCAATAAGTGATGAACGGTCCTCTTCTCTCCATCGTCATCTTTACTCACAACCATCTCTTGTTTGCAACAAGGCTAATATAAAAAAGAATCCTTCTGTGTGGATGCCTTTCTCCCTGACCAAATTAACTTGTTTTTAAAAAAGAAACCATTTAACCAAGCTTTAAGTTAACAAAAGAATAGGTTTGTTCATTACTAAATCAGAAAATAAATAATAACAACACATATGACACAGATTAGGAAAATAAAATGAATCCACAAAAGAAGTTAAAAAATGTACAAATCACTCTCTTAGTGGTTTGTGAAAAGTAGATGGTGAAATATTGAGAGCTGAACAATCAGTTTAAGGATTCTAGGCCTTTGTAATTAATTGAAATTTTTCTGGCTTATTTTCTTTGGCGGTTAGCTGCCAGAACTCAGAGTGAGGTTCCCCTTTACCTGCAGTGCAGGGGTAAGTAGTAGGTGGTTCTTCAACTCTGGCTTTTACAGCATCCTAGTGCTTGAACCCAGCATAATATATATTAGCTTCAGTTCACTGGAATATCTTCTTCCATTAGCACATGCAAACTTGGATTGTGATTGGTTTTTAAACTTTTTTAATATCCCTGGAGGGTAAAACATGCTCATCTGCATGAGATAGATACCCTCCCTCATTGTTTCTTCCTCTATGTTTTGATCTGTTTAAAATTTCCTAGATATTCAAAAGATGCAAAATTCTATAGGCAAATGCTTACCAAGTCGGAATGTGAGGATTGGCATCTGATGTTGTTATACTGTTCACCTGTTGGGCCGTCAATCTCCACACACCAGGAGGGAGCACACACTAGCTGATGACATGCTTGGCTACAACTATCTCAACTCCCTTGCTTGGCGGTTTCCTCCTCCTCTTCCTGTCCTTAGAAGAAATCACCTTATTGTGGTCCCTAAACTGGTTCTTCGGATAGAAGTGAGACAGCCAGGGATCTGCCTGTCTTTCCAGGTCTACTCAGTTTCCCTTTGCATATTGTAACCTGGAAAATCCAAACGTTGATGAGATTTCCCAAACGTGCCTTAGTCACTTAGCAAGATTGAGCCCACTGTTTAATGTTAGGTGGGATGAACTGCCACTATCTTGCCATTAAATCAAACTTGTCATTCATGAAGAAACTGAACAGTTATAACCTGATCAGTGGTACTGTTGGCTTTGACTTCACTTCAGCTTTGCGCTGCATGACACATCGCCAATGATTTAATGTCCTCAGCTGAGATGCTCATGTCTGGACTGCAGATGTTCATGCTTTACGCTGATGCCATTTGTAACCATAAAGCTATCAACATGTGAATAATGAGTGAGACACCACAGGGCCACCAGCACCTTCTCCATCAATAGTCATTAACTGAAAGATCAAAGTCGAGAAATTTTGAAAAAAAGGTAGCAGGTACAACTGAAGGAAAGACAAGGAGTAACATTCAAATTAATAGATTTATGCTACATATACTGGTGCATAATGTATATTGGAATGCCAAATTTTCAATTAACAGTTATAAGATTAACATTTATAATGGTTAGAAATGTCTACTATGTAAATATCTACTTCAATGATAATTATGTACATTGATTCCTAATGTTGAGCACTACCAAAGTTGTCAATACCATGGCAATTTAAGAGGTGAGATATATAATCAAAAGCAATCAGGCAGCTCACAAACCCTTTTAAAAGCACAGTTTTAAATACTGTAAGCATCTACTCACCTCCTTATCTGAACAGCTTATGATCTCCTTCAGCTACTGTCTTCTCGAATGCATCACAGTTACCCTCCATCAATTATGTCCTCCCTACCCTGAAAAGTCACTGTTACCATCACTCAAAGCTCCCTACTTCCTTGCAGAGGAGAGCAAGTTATTTGCTAAGAAGTAGAGACACAGGCTGGGGAGAAGTAGGTCAGGGTGTACCTCTAGTGACAGAGTTTTGCATAACGGTGTAGTCCACAAGGAAGTAAGTATTGTTCTACACGTTTGCAGGTGTAAGCAGTGACCCGCTGTGAGAACCTGAGCCTTGTGGGGCACTAATGCATATATATATGGAAAGAAATCTGGGAGAAAAATGTATTCATGTAACACTGCTGAACAAATGTCTTTCCTTAAGTTTTAAGCAAAAATGAATTAATCTCATTCTAACCGTAAGTGACTTGACAGACCTGACTGCAGCACTTTGAAACAGGTCTATAAGTGAGAAAGATAAATATGATTTCTTAAAATGATTTTTGTGCAATCACTGACTATAATCTGGGATTGTGTGACTGTTAACTTCAAAATATCATGCATTAGAACTGTTTGCTCCTGATGCATTACAGCTTTGGTCCAAATAGAGAAAAGAGCCTAAAATTGAGAGGTGAGACAAAGGTGACTGCCTTTGGTATCAAGGTGGCATTGGACCAAGTATGATATCCAAAAGCTTGAGAGAAACTGAATTCATTAGGAATCATGGGAAAATTAACCACTGGTAGGATACAAACCTAGCACAAAGAAAGATGTTTGTGATTGTTGGAGGTCAACCACCTTTGTCCCAGGACACCACTGCAGAAGTTCCTCAGGGTAGATATTTTTTAATCAACATGTTCACTGATGTTACGATACACCTCTGGAGCAGATGGGGCTTGGGTCTAGGCCTTCTGCCTCAAAATGGGGACACTTGCTCACAAGAGCCCAGAAGGTAATGATCTACAATATTCCATCATATGCCTGACATGTACTTGCAGATGATTGACAAGCATTTGGTGGGCAAAGACACTGGCTAGTAGATATTTTCAAATCAGCCTGTTTAGAGATATTATTATGCACATCTGGAGCAGGTGGGACTTTACCTGGGTTTCCTGGCTCAGAGGTAGGGACACTATCAGTGCATCAGGGTAGTGTTGTTGGTCTAACCATTTTAGCTGCTTCATCAAATATCTGCCCTCCATCATTAGGTTATAAGTGGAAATGTTTTCTGATGTTTGTACAAGATTCAACACCATTTGCAACCCCTAAATAGTGACGCTGTCTGTGCCCATATAGAGCAAAACCTGGACAAGATACAGGCATAGGCTGATAATTAACAAGTAGCAACATTCACACACATGAATGCCATACAGTGACCATGTTCAACAAGAAGGAATCTGTATCTCCTTGACATTCAACAGCATTGCCATTACTGAACTTCCCTCTATCTATATGTTGTAGGTTAACACTGTCAAGAATCTGAACTATTCTGGTCATATAAAAACTATAGCTATAAGACAAAGGCAGAGAGTAGAAATACTGCAGTGAGTAAATCACTTTTTCTCTCCCAATGCTTGTCCATCATTATCTTCAATTACACATTAGGCATATAATGGAATAGCCCCCCCCCCACCCCCACCCCCACCCCACCCCACCTGAATGGCTGCAGCTCTAACAACACTGCAGAGGCTTTCTGCCTTCAAGAAAAAGCAGCGTGCTTGATGGCAGCCCATTTACCATCTTCAAAATTCATTCCTTTCATCACTGGTGCACAGCGAAAGTAGACTTTACCCTCGACAAAATGCTCTGCGGCAATTATTCAGTCCATCTTTGACAGCACCTTCCAAACCAATCACCTTTATCACCGAAGTGCAAGGGCAGCATATGCATCAGAACACTGTGTTGTACAAGTTCCTGTCCAAGTCACACACCATCCTGATTTGGAAATTGATCATCATTCTTTCTCTGTCGCTGAGTCAAAAGCCTGGAACACCCTTCAAGAAGGTATTGTGTGTGTTATTCTCTCCAAGGACTGCAGCAGCTAAAGAAGACAGCTCAGCATTGCCTTCAAGAGGGTGGTTACAGCCACTTCCAGTTCTAGAGTCATAGAGATGTACTGCACAGAAGCAGACCCATCAGTCCAACTCATCCATGCTGACCAGATATCCCAACCTAATCTAGTCCCATTTGCCAGCACTTGGTCCATATCCCTCTAAACCCTTCCTATTTATATATTGATCCAGATGCCTTTTAAATGCTGTAATTGTACTAGCCTCCTCCACTTCCTCTGGCAGCTCATTCCACACACGCACCACCGTCTGTGTGACAAAGTTGCCCCTTAGATCCCTTTTATATCCTTCCCCTCTCACCCTAAACCTATGCCTTCTAGTTCTGGACTCCCCTACCCCAGGGAAAAGATCTTGTCTATTTATCCTATCCATGTCCCTCAAGATTTTATAAACCTCTATAAGGTTACCCTCAGCCTTCAATGCTCCAGAGAAAACAGCTCCAGCCTATTCAGCCTCTCCCTATAGCTCAAATCCTCCAACCCTGGCACAACATCCTTGTAAATCTTTTCTGAACTCTTTCAAGTTTCACAACATCCTTTTGATAGGAAGGGGACCAGAATTGCATGCAACATTCCAAAAATGGCCTAACCAATGTCCTGTACAGCTGCAACATGACCTCCCAAATCTTTTCTAAACTTCAGCCTCCCACATTTATCTAAATTAAATTCCATCTGCCACTCCTCAGTCCATTGGCCCATTTGATCAAGATTCCGTTGTACTCTGAAGTAACCTTCTTCAGTGTCCACTACACCTCCAATTTTGGTGTCATCTGCAAACTTACTAACTATACCTCCAGCGTTCACATCCAAATCATTTATAAAAATGACGGAAAGCATTTAATGACTTAAAGGTTGTTATTCCTGAATCTACTGGGATTTAGTAGTGGCTTAGGAATTGTCTGGAAATTGGCCAGGATTTCCCATGTTGCCTGGTGTTTGCCCTGCAGATTCTGTTAGAACTGCCAGCAGCCTTTCATGGAGGTCACTCCTTCAAAGATACTTTGTGCCCAATAGAATCACCCTGCTGTAGCAAGAGGTTGGGAGGGTGATGCTCATTGAAAGCCAACCCCAGTCAGTTAACCCTTTCATACAATTTCCAACCTTCCCCCCCCCTCACTTCTTACCATTCAATGACCTCAGGTGTATGGCTCACTGTGACACCAAGATCAGACACTGGCCTGGTGTCTGTTCCTGACTGGACAGCTGCTGACTTCTGATTGGCTGTCAGTGGGAGGCATTCTGCTGCCAGAGTCCTAAATCTCCGGGAAGCACCTACACTGGCTCCTCAACTACCTGTCAGATGGTGGGATACTGGCCACGATTGCACTTAATAATTTCCCTCAACTTTTCAGCATATGTACTCTGTTTTCTCAATTCAATACCATTTTTATATTGAAGTATTCTCTCAAGAATAAAGATTAAGGATAACCTCCAGCATAGTTAATCATCCATGTAGATTCCTGTCACAGCATCCAATTGCTTCTTAAGTAATTCCAAGATGGTGATCACTCCACTAATTTTATGAGAAATTCTCTCCACGTGTTCATCATTCATTATTTAAATAACTTTATGATTTTGGTCCCTGAATTTATTATTTGCTACGTTCAATCCATATTGTTTTTAATTCATAATTATTTAGGTTAAAGCGGTACTGTAGTCCATTTGTACTTTCAAGTATGTAACAACTAAGAACTAGGAACAGAAGAAAGTAATTCAGGCCTTTCGGCCTACTCAGCCCTTCGAGCCTAGGTTTACTGCTCACTTCTTAGTCACTGTTTGAAGGTGTGTTTCTTTCAGTCTTTCAGTCATCTGGGAGCAGGCTTCAGGTCTCAAGGTTTGGCAATGTGAATTAATCATCTGGTTCTGGTTATAAATTCATTGTGGAGACAGACAGAGTTATAAGGTTTTAATGTTAGAATAATGCTGCACTTTGCCTTCGTTATCATATTTTAAAATGTCTGTATTGGCATCAGGAAGGGGAAACTTGCTGAAAGACATCATCTGACATTTCTCCTGACTCAGCTCCCAACAGATAGTACCCCTTTCCCTGCAACCCATCTCTCCCTCACTCACCAGTGCCTTGGGTCCCTACTCAATCCTAGGCTTTTTGTGGCTGCATTACTGGCAGCAGACATTCATCCCAGTGGCACTGATGAATAAGAGAGTTGTCTGCCTCTGATTGGGTCTTGAGACAAAACAAAATTGCTAGATGCTGGAATCCAAGCAGGTGACTGGAAGAACACAACAAGCCAGGCATCATTAAGAGTTGGAGAAGTCAACATTTCGGGTGTAACCATTCTTCAGGACTCCAAGGGGTGGCCATGGACACCCAGATGGGCCGCAGGTAACCCTGCCTCTTTGTCGGCTCTGTTGGACAGTTCCTCCTCAGTACCTACAGAGGCACTGTGCCCCAACTCTTCCGCGTTACATCAATGACTGCATCAATGCAGTGTCCTGCATGCAGGCTCAACTGGAGCAGTTCATAGAGTTCATCGAATTCACCCAGAACTTCCACACCGCCCTTAAATTTACTTGGTCTATTCAGGTCTCCTCCCTCCCCTTTCTCTCTTTCCATCTCTGGCAACAGTCTCCAGATGGATGTTAACTACACACCCACAGACTCTCACAACTACCTTGGCTACACCTCTTCCCATCCAGTATCCTGCAAGAACTCCATCCTGTTCTCCCGATTCCTCTGGCTCCATGGCATCTGCTCAGACAAGGAGACATTCCACTCCAAAGCATCCCAGATATCCACCTATTTCGAACAATGTGCTTTCCCCCCCTCTGTCATCCAACTTCATCTTCCGCCTGGACAGCCCGCAGCCTGGACAACTCAACATTGAGTTCTGCAATTTCAAATAACCTTTTTCTTCCCCCAATTCCCTTCCAGCCCTTCCCACTCCCTTCCACTCCTCTCAGCCACCTACCGGATTCATTTCTCCCATTGACCAATCAAGTTGTACCTTCTACCTGACTTCACATATCCCCACTTCACCACCGTGTACCCACCACTCCCTTTATCTGCATCTCCTCCTACACCTACCCCAGTCCTGAAGCAAGGTTACACCCGAAACATTGACTTCTGCACCTCCTGATGCTGCCTGGCTTGCTGCGTTGTTCTAGCCTCCTGCTTGTCTACCTCAGATTGGGCTTTCCCCAACTGAGGCATACAAACATAAAGGCGATCTCAGAATGGGTGCAGGTATTTCTTTGCCATTCAGTAAGGCAATGTGGATTTACCTTCAGTTTCTAATCAGCAGGCAAGACCTCTGTCACCAACATTAAATTTCACTCATTGTGTGATTTTTCAACTTATACTGTCCTGCATCTTCATCACAGTGAAACCCAAGGGTTGATTCTGCAATCCGCATGGAATAGTCGTAGCTGGAAATCCATGGTCAGAACCTTGTAAAGGCAACATGGATTTTGGGTGGCAGCCGGACAACCAGAGAGAGCAACATATTCGCTCTTTGAGAAGGCCCGCTACATCTTATGACCAGTGATTTGCCACAAGGATTGGTTTTGGGTCCGCTGCTTTTCATCATTTGTATAAATGTTATGGATGTGAACATAGGAGGTATAGTTAATAAGTTTCCCGATGACCCCAAATTGGCATTGTAGTGTATAGCGAAGAAGGTTACCTTAGAATAGAGTGGGACCTTGATCAGATGGGCCGATGGGCCAAAGAGTTTAATCAAGATAAATGTGAGGTGCTACATTTTGGAAAGGCAAATCAGGGCAAGACATATACACCTAATGGTAAGGTCCTGGGGGGTGTTGTCAATAAAAGAGACCTTGGAGTGCAGGTTCGTAGTTTCTTGAAAGTGGAGTTCCAGGTTGGCAGGGTAGTGAAGAAAGTGTTTGGTATGCTTGCCTTTATTGGTCAGTGCATTGGGTAAAGGAGTTGGGAGGTCATATTGCGACTGTACAGGACATTGGTTCGGCCTCTTTTGGAATACTACATTCAATTTTGGTCTCCTTGCTATAGGAAGAATGTTGTGAAACTTGAAAGAGTTCAGAAAAGATTTACAAGGATGTTGTGCCAGGGTTAGAGGGTTTGAGCTATAGAGAGAGGCTGAATAGGCAAGGGCTATTTTCTCTGGAGCATTAGAGGCTGAGGGGTCACCTTATAGAAGTTTATGATATTATGAAGGGCATGGATAAGGTGAATAGACAAGGTCTTTTCCACAGGGTAGGGGAACCCAAAGCTAGAGGGCATTGGTTTAAAGTGAAAGGGGAAAGATTTAAAAGGGACCTAAGGACCAAGCTTTTCATGTAGAGGGTGGAGTGTCTAAGGGACAAAGTGCCCATGGGAGTGGTGTAGGCTGGTACAATAACAATATTTAAAAGGCATCTGGATGACTATATGAGTTCACATTTCAAAATAAATTCAGAATTGATAAGATCAGTCTAGCATATTAGTCTTCAAACAAAGTAAACAACAGGTTTTTCCAAAGAATATAAAGGAAATGTTAATTACAACTTGAGTGTGAGACACATTCATTGTAGTTGAACTGACAGCATATTCAAATACTTTATTGTTATCTAATGGCACATCATCTAGAATAGGTGCAAATGTGGTACAATAGCATTTACACAATAGAAAATATTACATGTAGCATTTTTTTCATAAAAGCAGAATATACAAAAACAGAAAAGACTACAAAGTTTAACAAGATTGTCCCCTGTCCACTGTCCACTGTGTTTTGTTTTTTTCTTTTCCAATATAATCTCCTTTTTCAGAGGAACACATTTCAGAATTTTTGTTTTCATTTCTTGTTGCATGGAAAGATAATTGGAATAAGCGTAAAAATCAAAGGACATTGAATGAAACAATTGAATGCCTACTTCAATGGTGATTTTGAAATGATCTTCCAAAAATTCTGAATCCTTTATTTCTGTATTTTTATTGCATCTCCAAATTTAGTTTACACCCTTCTGAAAATTGATGGCCATGTCTTCTGCAATGTAGACCCTACATAATGGAATTCCTCCCTTAAATATCCCTGCCTCTCTCTCTATCCTTCCTAAGATATGCTTTAAAGATGAAGCTTATGGCAACCCTTCCTAATGACTTCTCTGACTTGGAAATTATTTCTTTCTGATTATATATCTGTGAAGTGCTTTGGGTTGTTTAAAAATTGCGAGTTTTTTTTTGCAGTTGTTACATCTACAACTGTGAGTACTTTCCTGATTTAACTATAATGCTACATGGTTCAATTTCTGGCCTGATGATCTGCAACAGGTAACAATTGTTAACCATTAAGTGAATTCCAAAGTACAGAAACTGGCAGACAAAGATGATACTGCCAATGGAGGATTAAAGTTGGCGAAAGGTGCAAAAGGCTGGAGACAGAAAAGCCGAGAGTTTGTGGGGATAGTAATTACAGGGATGAAGGAGAAAGCATAGATAATGAAGAATAAGGCCATGAAATAAATTAAGCATAATGTTGGGAATTTTAAGTTTAAGGCCTTGGGGACTCGGAACTATTGTAGGGTAGCAAGAGTAGGATTGATGGGTGACCAGAATCTGCTATTGAACTGGCTATGTGCTTAAGTGATTTAGATTATTTGAAGATTATGACAAGTGAATATTGGGATGTGATCAGATGAACATTGGACCAGTTACACATGGAGGTGATAAAGGCAAGGATGTGTTTAAATATGATATGGTCCAAGGCTAAAGTGCAAATGGATGATATTGAGGACTTGGAAGTGACAGTGGCATTTTCTGTGATGTGGATTGAATGAAATTGAAAGCTGACATCACGATAGCTGATTAGATAATGATCAGGTTGAGGGATGAGGTTTTAGACAATAGAAAATAGGTGCAGAAGTAGGCCATTCTGCCCTTCGAGCCTGCACCACCATTCAATATGATCATGGCTGATCACCCTTAATCAGTATCCTGTTCCTGTCTTATCTCCATAACCCTTGATTCCACTATCCTTGAGAGCTCTATCCAACTCTTTCTTAAATGAATCCAGAGACTGGGCCTCCACTGCCCTCTGGGGCAGAGCATTCCACACAGCCACCACTCTCTGGGTGAACA
>NC_057724.1:47599801-47707429 GCF_004010195.1 Chiloscyllium plagiosum
GCTTTTACTGTCCTCCTTTATATTTTTGGGCCAGTTTACCTTCGTACCTCATTTTTTCTCTGCGTATTTCCTTCTTAGTAATCCTCTGTTGTTCTTTAAAAGCTTCCCAGTCCTCCGTTTTCCCACTTATCTTTGCTATGTTATACTTTTTCTCTTTTAACTTTATATGTTTCTTAACTTCCCTCGTCGGCCACGGCCACCGATGCCTCCTACTAGGATCTTTCTTCTTTTTGGAATGAACTGATCCTGCATCTTCTGCATTATACACAGAAATATCTGCCATTGTTCCTCCACTGTCATCTCTGCTAAGGTATTGCACCATTGAACTTTGGTCAGCTCCTCCCTCATAGCTCCATAGTTCCCTTTATTCAACTGAAATATTGTCACTTCTGATTGTACCCTCTCCATCTCAAATTGCAGATTGAAGCTTATTGTATTATGGTCACTACTTCCCAATGGCTCCTTCACTTCGAGGTCCCCGATCAATTCTGGTTCGTTGCACAATACCAGATCCCGAATTGCCTTCTCCCTGGTAGGCTCCAGCACCAGCTGTTCTAAGAATCCATCTCAGAAGCACTCCACAAAGTCTCTTTCTTGAGATCCAATACCATCCTGATTCTTCGAGGAGAAAGTGAGGACTGCAGATGCTGGAGATCAGAGCTGAAAATGTGTTGCTGGAAAAGCGCAGGTCAGGCAGCATCCAAGGAATAGGAGAATCGACGTTTCGGGCATAAGCCCTTCTTCAGGCTTATGCCCGAAACGTCGATTCTCCTGTTCCTTGGATGCTGCCTGACCTGCTGCGCTTTTCCAGCAACACATTTTCAGCACCATCCTGATTCTCCCAGTCTACCTGTATGTTGAAATCCCCCATAACAACTCTAGTAACATCTTTGCGACAGGCCAATTTCAGCTCCTGATTCAACTTACATCCGACATCCAGACTACTGTTTGGGGGCCTGTAGATAACTCCCAAGAGGGTCTTCCTACCCTTAGAATTTCTCAGTTTTATCCATACTGACTCTACATCCCCTGATTCTAGGTCCCCCCGCGCAAGGGACTGAATATCATCCCTTACCAACATGGCCACCCCACCCCCTCTGCCCATCAGTCTGTCCTTATGATAGCACGTGTAGCCTTGAATATTCATTTCCCAGGCCCTGTCCACTTGAAGCGATGTCTCAGTTATCCCCACAATATCGTACCTGCCAATTTCCAAAAGAGCCTCAAGCTCATCCATCTTATTTCTAATGCTTTGTGTATTCATATATAGTATTTTTAATTTGTTACTGCCCTCACCCTTCCCATCAACTCCTATTTCACTCAACCTTACAGCATGATCCCTTTTTGAGTTTTCTGCTTCATTGATACAGTTGTCTTTCTTGACTTCCCTTGTTCTAACTTTCCCTTCAATTTCCTTCTCCCTGGTAGGCTCCAGCACCAGCTGTTCTAAGAATCCATCTTGGAGGCACTCCACAAAGTCTCTTTCTCCCAGTCTACCTGCATGTTGAAATCCCCTATAACAACTGTGGTAACATCTTTGCGACAGGCCAATTTCAGCTCCTGATTCAACTTCCATCCGACATCCAGACTACTGTTTGGGGGCCTGTGGATAACCCCCAAGAGGGTTTTGCCAAGGCTTTGGAGTTTATGGCAGTGGCTGGAAATCATTGCCTCTTCCTTCTGAAGGAAATTGTGGCCATAAAATATTCAAGAGAGTTGCTAGAGCTGTGTCTAGTCAGTGTTCAGATCAAAGGTAACTTTAGGCTCAATAGTAATGTCATCAAGGTGTAGCAGGCAAATGAGGAAGGAGGTGCTGGTGTATCAGGGAAAGCATAGATCCTTTAGGTAATGGTTTGCTTGATTGAAGAGAAGGTATTGCTTAAGATGCTTTATCTATGTTAGCATAAGCATAGTTTAACCAAGCAAGATCAATACAACTGTGCAAGACATGCGGGAGAATGAAGGTATAACTGTGCAAAGGCTGCACAGAAAGCAATGAGGAGGGATAAGGCACTATGACCACAAATTTAATTATTAATAATGTTTATAAATGGTCTCAAATTCTGTGTTTCTTTGAGTCACTGGCATTGCTAGCAGATTGATGATCCAGACCACCATAATGGGAAGAAATGCAGATTTCACGATTCAAATTATACAAGACAGCTTTCAGTGATATTTCCATTATGTTGTGTGGTGGCTTTGTGGTTGAGTCCATCCCAGTGTGTATGAGTGACTGGATGAACAAAATGCATTACATGATAAATAGATCAGAGCTTCAGATGACCTCTACAAATTTCATTCAGCCTTTTCAAAAGAGAAGTAGGACGTAATGGTTTTGGAATAGCAACAGTAACTGCTGAAGAAATTCAACAGGTCTGTAGCATCTGCAGCAGGAAAAAAAGAGTTCCAGAGAAGAGTCATAATGGACTCAAAATGTTAACTGTCTTTCCCTTCACAGATGCTGCTAGGTCTTCAGAGTTTCTCCAGCATTTTGTTTTCATTGTAGATTTCTGGCATTGATGGTGTTTTGCTTTTGCTTAATTGTTCACTTGGTGCATTTCCTTTTTGTGATGTGGAAGTTTGAAGAGGACATGCAATTATCCAATTTGTGTTGGTGGTGGGGAGCATTTGTCAGCTAGTTATAGCTCAGTGACTAGCTCATATTCCTCCAGAGAACAGCTTCCCTACAGTGTGTCCAGGAATGTGGAATTAATCCTACAAAATTACACAACTATTGTGGTCCATCGGTGTGACAATAAATGAGTCTCCAGCTAAGTTGCATTAGCAATAAGGTTCTAACATTTCACTGCCACAACAGTTTATTTTGTAAATTACATCTTGTATATGTGACCTGCTGCTGTATGAAAGGCTGTAAGTTATCTTAATGCCTTAAATGGAGGTACACAAACACATCATGAAGCATGAAGTTAAAAATCACACAACACCAGGTTATAGTCCAACAGGTTTAATTGGAAGCACACTAGCTTTCGGAGTGACGCTCCTTCATCAGGTGATTGTGTTACAATCACCTGACGAAGGAGCGTCGCTCCGAAAGCTAGTGTGCTTCCAATTAAACCTGTTGGACTATAACCTGGTGTTGTGTGATTTTTAACTTTGTACACCCCAGTCCAACACCGGCATCTCTGAATCATCATGAAGCATGCATGTTTGAGACCATTAGTTGGCAGAGAGTTGTCATTTCATCTTAGCCAAGCAATTTTGTCTAATTCTGTCATTTTCTTGTATAAACACATCTTCTAAGTTTTCACTATGTCAGTTATCTGCTACCAAACTTGTTATATCATTCTTTACTGTTGATCCAGCCTTTAATATCCAAGAGGACAGCCTCCTCTTTGTGTAGTGTGAATTAATGTGCACCTAGTGACTTCAGTGATGCATAGACAACATGTCTATTGTGGAGGGATTTTGCTGCTTAAACCCGTTCCATTATGCTGCAGGCAGAAGTTTGGCGAGATAAATTATTTTCAGCTGTGATCTTAGTGAAAACATGCTATTATTATACTGATGGGAATTATTTGAGAAAAGGTAACATGAGCAAATGGTCATGTTAATGCGGCCAAAGGAAAATTTGCTTTGCACTATTTTGAGTATAATCTGGATTTTCCATGATATAATTACATCGATTTCACTTTGACTGCTTTCTTCAATGGTGTAACTTTTTAACGTGCAACCTGCCTGGATTCATTTATATTCTGTTTGAGGAGATGAAAAATGAGTCCAAGACTGGAACTTTAAACTGAAACAAGGGCAGTTATGAGGAAATGAAATCAAAGCTAGCTAAGGTGAACTGGCAGATTAGGTTATGGTATAGATCAACAAAGATGCGATGGCAGACACTTAGAGATCTTTCAAAAAACAGAACAGATACATTTCAACGAGCAAAATAGTTTCCAAGGGAAGGCCCCACCATTTGTGGTTAACTAAAAACATTAAATATCGTATCAAACTTAGAGAAAAGCATAAAACTATCCAAATATGGACAACAAGGCAGAAGATTGGACAGAGCATACTTTTTAAAAAAGCAAAGAATTATTAAAAGGTTAATAAGGAGTGGAAAAATTGAGTATGGGAGATAGCTAGCTAGAAAGAAAACAATAAACAGTTAGCAACAATGTCTGGAGATATTTTAAACAAGAAAACAGAATTAACAAAGTGACTATCAGTGGAATAGGAAGTGAGCTCAGGAAATTAATAATGGAAAATAAGGAGATGGCAGATGAATTGAACAAGTATTTTGCATTGGTCTGTGCCATAGAGGATACAAGTAACATCCTAAAAGTAGTTGTAAATCAGGAAATGGAAGGAAAGGAGGAATGCAAGAAAATTACAATAACCAGAGAAGTGGTACTTGGTAAGTTGTTGGAACTGAAGACTAATAAGTCTCTGGGTCCTGATGGACTTCTTTATAAGGTCATAAATGAAATTGGTTAGTGAGGTAGTTATCATTGATTTCAATTTTTTTTAATTCCCAAGATTCTGAGGGGTCTTATTAGATTGGGCAATAACAAATGAATCTCCTTTATTCAAAAAATGAGCGACTCAGAAATCAGGAAACAACAGGCCGATCAACCTCACATTTGTAATGATTTGGAGTTGGGAACCACATATAGTGTGTCAAGCTTTGTGGATGACACTAAGATGAGTGGTAGAGTAAAGTATGTATAGGACTGTGAAACTTTGCAAAGAGACATAGTTTAAGCAAGTGGACAAAAGTCTGGCAGAGTACAATGTTAATAAACGTGAAGTCATCCATTTTAGTAGGAATAACAATAAAAAGTACTATTACTTGAACAGTAAAACATTGCAGCATGCTGCTGTGCAGAGGGACCTGGGTGTCCTTGTGCATGAGTCATGGAATGTTGGTCTGCAAGTGAAACAGGTAATTAAGAAGGCAAGTGGAATCTTGTCCTTCATTGCTAAAGGGGTTGAGTTTAAAAGCAGAGAGGTAATGTTACAGCTGTACAAGGTGCTAGTGAGGCCACACTTATGGAGTACTATGTGCAGTTTTGATCTCCTTACTTGAGAAAGGATATATTAGCACTGGAGAGGTTGCAGAGGAGGTTCACTAGGTTGATTCCAGAGTTTCGGGGGTTGGCTTATGAAGAGAGACTGAGTAGACTGGGAATATGTTCTTTGGAATTTAGAAAAATGAGGGGGAATCTTATAGAAACATAAAACTATGAAGGGAATAGATAAGATAGAAGTAGAGAGGATGTTTCCATTGGTGGGTGAAAATAGGACAAGACGGCACAGGCTTAAAATTAGGGGGAGCAGATTTAGGACTGAATTGAGGAGGAACGTCTTCACCCAGAGGGTTGTGAATCTATGAAATTTCCTGCCCAGCAAACCAGTTGAAGCTTTCTCAGTAAATGCTTTCAAAGCTAAGATAGATAATTTTTCGAATAGTAAAGAAATTAAGGGTCATGGTGAGAGGACGGGTAAATGGAACTGAGGCCACAAAAAGATCAGCCATGATCGTATTGAATGGCGGAGCGGGCTCGAAGTGCCAGATTGTCTACTCTTGCATAGTTCTTATGTTGTTATGTAATAGGGAAGATATTAGATGATATTATTAAAAATATCATAGCTGGACATTTAGAACATTTCAGGGTAATCAGATGGAGTCAACAAAGTTTTGTGAAAGGGAAGTCATATTTAACCAATTTATTAGAGTACTTTGAGGAAGTAATATGTGTAGCAAAGATGTCACATTATTACAGAAAATAAAATTTCATAGTTAAAAGAGCGACATATTGGCACAGATATATGGTTTACTAGCTAATAGAAAACAGGACAGCTGCAAGTTGTCGGGCGGCACGGTGGCACAGTGGTTAGCACTGCTGCCTCACAGCGCCAGAGACCCGGGTTCAATTCCCGCCTCAGGTGACTGACTGTGTGGAGTTTGCACATTCTCCCCGTGTCTGCGTGGGTTTCCTCTGGGTGCTCCGGTTTCCTCCCACAGTCCAAAGATGTGCAGGTCAGGTGAATTGGCGATGCTAAATTGCCCGTACAGTTAGGTAAGGGGTAGATGTAGGAGTATGGGTGGGTTGCGCTTCGGCGGGGTGGTGTGGACTTGTTGGGCCGAAGGGCCTGTTTCCACACTGTAAATAATCTAATCTAATCTAACTGGTATACCACAGGGCCTCAACATTTTACAATGTATAGAAATGACTTGGATGAAGGGACCGAAAATATGATTGTTAAATTGCTAATGACTCAAAACAAGGGGGGATAATAAGTTGCAAAGAGCAAATAAAGGGTATGAATATATTAAATCAGGAGGCAAATGTCTGGTAAATGGAATACATTGTGGAAAAGTGGGAAATTACCCATTTCAGCAAGAAGAATAGAATAAAGCTAATATTTAAATTGTGAAATGCCGCAGAGCTCTGAAGTGCAAAGGGATCTGGGTGCCCTCGTGCATGAATCTCAAAAGACGAGCATATAAATATAGCAAATAATTAAGAATGTTAATGAGGTTATGCTCAGTTATACAGAGCATTGGTGAGGTCACATCTGTAGTACTGTGTACAATATTTGTCCCCTTATGTAAGGAAGGATGTAATTAGATTATAAGCAGTTCAGATATAGTCTACTAAGGTATTTTGTGAAATAGGTCGGTTTTCTTATGAGGAAAGGGTGGTCAGGTTAAACACATATCCATCCACTAGACGTTCAAAGAGGAAGAGATAGATTGATTGAAACATGCAATATTCTGAACGGTATTTTCAGTTAATGTGGAAGTAATATTTTCTCTTGTGAGAGAATCTAAAACTATGGTCACCCAATTAAGAGAGAGATGAGGATAATTTTTGTTTCTAATGTGGTATCAGTAGTTTTTGATGGCCTCAAATGTTGATGCAAGCAATACTTAAATCCGAGGTAGAGAGAGTCTTGATAAGCAAGAGAGGAAATGTTATGTATGAATTTGGGGTCAGTGAAAATGTGAAGAGCAGGCTGGAGAGGGTTGAATGGCCTTATGTTCTTATTTCATACGTTCATATGTATGTACACATTAGTGAGTATCTTACACTTGAATTCCATTCTTATTCAAGTTTCCTCATGAGCAGCTTTTAATAACCAGTAATAACATAACAAATATTTATTTCTATCTTTTGTTATTATTTCTCATAATAAATTCATTAGTAAGGGGGCTCTTGTGGCACAGTATTAGTGTCCCTATATCTGAATGAGAAGCGTGGGCTTAAGTCCTGCCTGTCCAGAGAGTGTCGTTAATACATTTGAACAGGTTGATTGAAATACCTAAGCTCTAGTAGCTTTAATGAAATTATCTTCAGATCTTTTGTTCTGAAAACAAATTCAGGTCAGCTCCTATAATCTTTCCTCTGAACTTCGATATTTGATACTGGAATTTTTGATAAAGATGGACAAAATCCCACACTGAATTGTTTTTAGGTTCAGCATGTTGAAGAACTTTATTCTTTGTAATGGCTTGCCTTACTAAAATTTAAATATCAAAGTGAATTCATCTAACTCATAAAGCTCTGTGCAATCAAAGAATCTCGTCCAACTAAAGTCAACTGTTCTATTCCAGTTATTCTCCTTGAGTCAGGATTTGTGATGCTTAGGAATTGTTCTTTAGTTTAAATCCAACTCCTTCCTGAAATTATACAATGTTTTGACCTCAATTGCTTTCGGCAGTAGCACATTCCACAGCGTCACCACTTTCTGGATGAAGAAATTTCTCCTCAATTCAGTCTTAAATGTTCATTGCTGTATCCTTGGATTGTGACTCCTAGTTCTAAACTTTCCCTGTCATCAGGAACATCCTTCCTGATTTACCCTGTATAGAACTTTTGGGACTTTATTTGTTTCTCATTTTTCTGAACTCCAGCGACTATACTCCTAATCAATTCAACCTCTCCGCATATGTCAGTCCTGCCTTCTCAGGAATCAAATTGTTAAAACTTCATTGCAATCCCTTTATAACAAGGACATCCTTCTTACAGATAAAGAGACCAAAACTATGCACAGTATCGCAGGTGTGGTTATATCAAGGCCCTGTATAAATGCAGCTAGACATCCCTCCTCATATACTCAAATGCTTTCGCAATGAAGGCCAATATACATTTGCCTTGAACACCTGCTGCACCTACATGCTTAGTTTCAGTGACTGGTGTATAAGGGTACCCAGGTCTTGCTACACATTCCCTTCCCTCAATTGATAATCATTCATATGATAATCCATCTTCCTATTTTTGCTCCCAAAGTGGATAACCTCACATTCAGTCACATTGTACTGCATCACCTGTGCTTTTGCCCACTTACACAGCTAGTCCAAGTCATAATGAAGCATCTCTGCATCTTCCTCACTGCTCACACTCCCACCCAGCTTTGTGTCATCTGCAAATTTGAAAACATCACATAAACTTTCCTCATCTGTATTATTAATATATGTTGTGAATAGCTAGGGTTCCGTTTATGCCAACCCTTTGCTTCCTGTCTGCTAACTAATTTTCTGTCCATTTCAATACACAAAGACCATAAAGACCAAAAGACATAGGAGCATAAATTAGGTCATTCAGCCCGTTGAATCTGCTCCGCCATTCACTCATGGCTGATAAGTTTCTCAACCCCATTCCCCCACTTTCTCCCTGTAACCCTTGATCCCCTTGATACTCAAGAACCTGTCTATCTCTGTTTTAAATATACTCAATGATCTGGCCTCCACAGCCTTCTGTGGCAACGAATTCCATAGATTCTCTGGTTGAAGACACTTCTCCTTATCTCCATTCTAAAAGGTTTTCCATTTACTCTAAACTTATGCCCTTGGGTCCTAGCCTCTCCTACATTGAAACGTCTTTCCAACATCTACTCTATCCAGGCCATACAGTATTTTGCATGTTTAAATTAGATCCCCCCTCATCCTTGTAAACTCCATCGAGTATAAGCCCAGAGTCCTTAAATGTTTTTCATATATTGAGCTGTTAATTCCTGGGACCATTCTTGTGAACCTCCTCTGAACACAAACCAGGGCCAGTACATCCTTCCTGAGGTATGGGGCCCAAAACTGCTTACAATACTCCAAGTGTACTCTGACCAGAGCTTTACAGAGCCTCAGAAGCCCATCACTGCTTTTATATTAAAGTCCTCTTGAAATAAATGTTATTATTATATTTGCTTTTCTAACTACTGACTCAATCTGCAAGTTTACCTTGAGAGAATCCTGAAGTAGAACTCCCAAGTCTCTTTGCATTTCAGACTTCTGAATTTTCTCCCCATTTAGAAAACAGTCCGTGTCTCTATTCTTCCTACCAAAGTGCAGGACCTCACACTTTTCCACATTGTATTCCATCTGCCACTTTTTTGCCCACTCTCCTAAACAGTCCAAATCCTTCTGCAGCCTCCCCACCTCCTCAATGCTACCAGTCCTCTACATATCTTTGTATTGTCTGTAAATCTAGCCAGATTGCTGTCAGTTCCTTCATCTAGATTGTTAATGCATAAAGTGAAAAGTTGTGATCCCAACACTGAGTGTAATGGAACACCACTTATCACCGGCTGCCATCCTGAGAAGGACACTTTTATCCCCACTGTCTGCTTTCTGTCGGGCTGCCAATCTTCTATCCATGCTAGCACCTTGCCTCTGACACCACGGACCCTTATTTTACTCAGCAGCCTCCTGTACAGCACCTTGCTAAAGGTCTTCTTGGAGTCCAGATAGATAATATTCATTGGCTGTCTTTGGTCTAACTGACTTGTTACTCCCTCAAAGAATTCTAGCAGATTTGTCAGGAATAGCCTCCCCTTGATGAAACCATGCTGACTTTGCCCTATTTTACCATACACTTTCAAGAATTCAGAAATCTCATCCTTCAGAATGGACTCCAAAACCTTACCCATAACCCAAGTTAAGCTAATCAGTCTGTAATTTTGCCTTTTGCCTTACTCCCTGTTTAAATAAGTTAGTGATTTTCTAGTCTTCTGGACCCCTCCCTGATTTTAGTGATTCCTGAAAGATCACCATTAACCCCTCCACTACCTCTTCAGCTATCTTCCTTAGAACTCTGCGGGGTAGTCCATCTGGTCCAGGTGATTTATCCACCTTCAGGCCATTTGGTTTTTCTTGTATCTTCTCCTTGGTGATGGCCACCATACTCCGCTCTGCCCCCTCACACTCTTGAATGTTTGGGATATTATTTGTGTCTTCTACAGTGAAGACTGACATGAAGTAATTATTCAGTTCCTCAGCCATTTCCTTGTTCCCCACTACTATCTCTCTAGCATCATTTTCTAGTGGCGCAATGTCCACTTCTGATTTTCCTAGTCTACTTGCATACTGAACTCCCCCATGATCACTGTAACTTTGCCTTTCCTACACATTTTTTCTATCTCCTGATGTACCTTACACCCCAGCTCCTGACTACTATTTGGAGGCCTGTACATAACTTAGCTATGTTTTTTTTTTAACCTCAATGCTACCCATACCGATTCTACACCATCTGACTCTATTTGTTTCTTACTATTGATTTAATTTAATTTCATACTAATACGACAACACCGCCCCCTCCATCCACCTGCCTATCTTTTTGATAGGATGTATATCCTTGAATATTCAGCTCCCAATCCTGATCCCCTTGCAGCCACGTCTCTATAATGCTCACCATGTCATATCTGCCAATTTCAATCTGCGTCGCAAGGTCATTTACCTTATTCCTTAGACAGCGTGCATTCAGATATAAGACCTTCAGTCCTGTATTAAACGTCCGTCTTCTCATTGTCATTTGTCTGTTGAGTGTGCTTGAAGTTTGATAATCCTTTACAAGCACACTGTCCTGTTTGTGGCTGGGCTGGAGATTTTAGTAACCTCTCCTTAGTTCTGGCCTTAGTCCTTAGTTCTGACCTCTTACCTCCTCCTTTAATTTGGGTTTTGTAATTTCCCCTATAAGTGAATCCTCTCCCCACCCTATTTAGTTTAAAGCTCTGTCCACAACCCTAGTTACTTGGACTCCGGTCCAAGCAATTCACTTGGACTCTGGTCCTAGCACTATTCAGATGAAAACAGTCCCATCGGAAAAAGGTCCCCAGCACTGGTGCCAACACTCCATGAATTAAAACCCATTTCTCCCGCACCAGTCTTTGAAACATGGATTTACTTAATCTTATTGACTTTGTGCAAATTAGCTTGTGGCTCAGGTAGTAATCCAGAGATTATTACCTTTTTGGTTTTGCTTTCTAATTTAGCTCCTAACTTTTCATACTCCCTTAGCAGAACCTCTGCCCTAGTTTTATCGATGTCATTGGTACCTATGTGGACCATGAACACTGGATCTTTACCCTCCCACTCCAAGTTCCTCTGCAGCCCAGATGAGACATCCTGAACCCGAGCACCGGGCAGGCAACAGAATCTTTGGGACTCTCGATCCAGGTCGCAGAAAACAGTGTCTATGCCTCTAACTCCAATCCCATGTGCCTTATTATATATCCTATGCTCTTATGTAGAACTTGTTGAAATAAAGTTCAAATAAACAACAACCAGTTGCTTTCTAGAGTCATAAAATCATAGAGATGTACAGCACGGAAACGGACCCTTCATGAACTCTGAGTAACATCCTCACAGAATTCCAGTTAGATTTATCAATCATGATTTCTCTTTTGTAAAGTCAACCTTACTGGAATCCAATCCTACTACTGTTTTCCAATTGTCATCGAGTCATAAAGCATAGGAACAGGTCCTTTGGCAGACCATCTCGTACCAAACTATACTAATCCTAGTTGAACTCGTGCTCAGCTACAAAGTAATTTATAAAATGGACTCTAGCATTTTTCCCATTACCAACATCGAGCTGATGTTTATCACAACTTGTCTGACTTTAATTTCAGTTTCCAGCATCTGCAATCCTCACGAAACGAAGATCCTCAGATTAGCCATCAATGGTTATCATTGTCTAATAAGAGAGCAATCTGATGGAATGGTACAACTATGGTGACTTTACTTCTTTTTTTACTGAGATGTGTCTGTAAAATGCTAACTGTTGTTACTAGATATAGAAGAGACAGCATACTGCTATCCACGACTGTCAATCCCAAGGGTAAAGAGTGGTGCTTGGTGTAAAGTGCCCTTGTAATTATCTGTTTGCAATGGTCAAGTCGCAGAAGGTTAAATCTATTCTCATCATGCTGCAATAACCATAGCTTTGTATTCCCAATGGTGAAGGGATTCAATCAAACTTTCTTCCAAATGTATTTTTGGGTCGATGCTTTCCTTGACTTTTGTATGGTACTGTTTAATGAAGGGTGATGAAAATAGAGGGTCAGTTTTAACTCTGCCTTTCTGATGAAAATCAAGCAGGCAAGCACTTAAAATCAACCAGAAGGCTTATCCATAAGCTTCCTGCTCCTTTTCTGTTGTATTCAATTTTAATCCACACATTAGAGTATTCATAAGACATGGGGTTTCTTTCTGGACCAGTATTTATTGCTCATCCTTTGTTGCCCTTGGAGAATTTCTGTAGTGTGTCTTGTAGGTGGCACGCACTGCTGCTACTGAGCATTGGTGGTGGAGGGAGTGAATATTTGTGGAGGCGATGCCAATCAAGGCGGGCTGCTTTGTCCTGGATAGTGTCAACCTTCTTGAGTGTTGTTGGAGCTGTACCCACCCAGACAAGTGGGGAGTATTCCATTACACTCCTGACTTGTGCCTTGTAGATGGTGGACTTTGGATTTGGGGAGTCAAGTATTGAATTACTCGCAGCAGGATTCAAGCTTAGACCTGCTCTTGTAGCTACTATATTTGTATGGCTAGTCAAGTTCAGTTTCTGATCAACCCCCAAGGATGTAGGCAGTGGATCATTCATGACGATAATGACATAGAAATTAAAAAAACAAAGGTTAGGTTCTTTCTTGCTGGACATAGTCATTGCCTGTCATTTGTGTGGCGTGAATGTTACCTGGATTTAGCCTTACTGTTAATTGTTCTGCGTACAGTACTGCATCTGTAAAATCTTCCTGCCTGATCTGTTTTCACACCATCACCTGGAGAACTTGTTATGATCTCTCTATCTTAATTAGTTTGTACAATTTTGGATTACTTGTTACTTTGGTTAGAGCTTCAGCATGCGACTCATACCTATTATGTTATTCCAGCCATTTGGTTTGTCTCCAGCACTAGCTTATTTTTTTTTGTAATTTTCTTTCTGCTTCAATTAATCAGATTATAAATCATCCTTTCACTTGCTATTCAGCTGTTGACACTTTACTCACACTGGCTGACACTTTTGATCACCTGAAGAGACTTATTATTCAGCCTGTCGACACTCCAATCATATCATTTGTACGATCTTTTGATCTCCCTGCCTATAAATTCTGTGCCTGTGTGTTTCTCTTCACTCCACCTGATGAAGGAGCAGCGCTGCAAAAGCTCGAGATTTCAAATAAGCTTGTTTGACTATAACCTGGTGTCATGTGATTATAAATTAATTTAAATTGAAGAAACCCAGTGAATTCATGTGAGTCGCTGAGGGGGTTTCCATCTTACCATCAGCACTTCATTTTTAATGGAGTCACTTTCAGGAACTGCTTCTGCATCAGGTTTAGTGTGAGCAGTCTGAGCCAGTGTTTTCAACAGTGGGTCACCTTGTTGGGCTGCGACAAGGAAATTCTATTGATTACCTCCTTGCGGCCTTCTGAAAAAGGCTTTGGATAACAAGATCCAAAGGTCCTCTGCTTACAGTCTCTGCTTGCCATATGCTGCATGACCACACCGTCAGGAAAAATGCCAGCCTTTCTCTCCCGTGATTGTTCACTCTCCCCAACCTCAGTAAGCTTCTCGGATACCGTTGGGTATCCTATTAACTTTGATTCCATGAGATCATTGCAAGCAGCAGGTCAGTCCAATTCACAGGCAGTGTGAGGATAATTCCAACCATCACTGGTCCAGATGTAGAGTTATATTCCAGATGCCTCAGTAAATGAGGATGGGCTTGTACCTCCTTCAATTGCTTTTACCAGCATCTTGGCACTTCCTGCATGGTCTGGTGGGAAGGTCATGCCTTTTTCCAGCGGTACCATTTAACTGATCCCAGTATCCGTCAGTATCAATACAGGCTTGCTCTCCTCATCCTGGAAAATGTAACCACTGTTCCTTTAGGTAAGAGATCACAGTAATGCTCAAGGATTTGTTTCACCTCATCCACACTCGCAGGGGTGCCTTTACAGGGAGTCAGAGCTGCATTCAGTACTTTGGCCTGGTCTGCTAAGCTCTCTGACTGACTCCCATTCTCTGCACAGTGTGCTTGTGCCCAATAAATCCTATTTTTTTCTGCAGCATCCACCAGTTGACCAGGACATGCCTTACCTGTCAACAGTTAAATCTCAAAGGCTTTTAGGCCTCACCTTTCATCTCACTCCAAACTTTCAGTCCTGAGGAGGGCACCCAGAATTTCTCCCTCTCCCATGGGTGCTCAGTTTCCTTTTGCTCTCTCAGCTCCAGCCTTTACAATAGGGTAGGAGTGACTAGGAGAGGGTATTGTCCAGAACAGGGCTCCTGCTCCTTGTGAATCAGCACATGATCATCAGCCAGTCTGGTTGACTAAAAGTCACTCAGTCACTCTTTGTTCTTGAAAGTGTATTCATCTCAAGGACTTTGAAAGTGGCTTATTTTTTAAGTGTCTGTTCCCACTGGTCAAAAGCAAATTGTTTAAGCCTCTCAAATTCCAGGTCCATTTGGTCAGGCTGTTCCCTGTATGTATGGGAATTTTGACAGTCTGCCTCCAGCATTAACTGGTACCTTCTTTACCTTGTATTCAGTCACACTTTATCCAGGCAAAGGGGACAAAATCTCATGTGGTTTCCCTGAGGGCTAACTCTGCTTTAGTTAGCCATGTTAATTGCTGTTCTACTCACTTCAAAGAGATAAAGGAAGTCTGCCGCCTCAAACATAGGAATTAAATAATCAAACTGAGTTACTTTTGCCTTCAAGACAGAGCCAGTTGTTTCCAAGGGACACGTTATGGTTCCTGTTGCTCAGCTGGAACTGTCTAGGGTCAAACTCCTTCTTTGCAGTTTTTCCTGGAACTCTTTCTTCTCACCTTGCTCTTTCCTCTCCCTCTGGTTCTCTCTCTCTTTTGTTTTGAAATTCTAATTTCTGCTGCTCCAAGTTTAAGCTCACAACTGCTACTATAACCATTTCACAATTTTTAAAAATTGCGCATGGGACATGGCGTTGCTGGCTGGCCAGGATTTATTGCCCATTCCTAATTGCACTTCAGAAAGTGGTGATCTTCTTGAAGTGCTCCAGTCCACATGCTGTAGGTTGATCCACAATTTCCTTAGAGAGGGAAGTACAGGATTTTGATCCCAGTGATAGTGAAGAAACAGTGATATATTTCCAAGTCTGGATGTTGAGTGGCTTGAAGAGGAACTTGCAGGTGGTGGTGTTCCCATGTATCTGCTGCTGTTTTCCTTCTAGATTAGATTAGATTCCCTACAGTATGGAAACAGGCCCTTTGGCCCAACAAGTCCACACCGACCCTCTGAAGAGTAACCCACCCAGACGCATTACCCTACTCTATATTTGCCCCTGACTAACGCAGCAACACTATGGGCAATTTAGCATGGCCAATTCACCTGACCTGTACATCTTTGGATTGTGGGAGGAAACTGGAGTACCCAGAGGAAACCCATGGAGTCACGGGGAGAATCTGCAAACTCCATACAGACAGTCGCCCGAGACAGGAATTAAACCTGGGTCCCTGGCGCTGTGAAGCAGCAGTGCTAACCAGGCGAAAGCGAGGACCGCAGATGCTGGAGATCAGAGTCAAGATTAGAGTGGTGCTGGAAAAGCACAGCAGATCAGGCAGCATCCGAGGAGCAGGAAAATCGACATTTTGGGCAAAAGCCCTTCATCAGGAAAGTGCTAACCACTGAGTCACTGTGCCACCCTAAGAAGCCTTGGTGAATTTCTGCAGAGCATCTCATATATTGTACATCTTATAGATTTAACTAGTCCTGAAGAAGTGTAATGCCTGAAACATCAACTCTCTTGCTCCTCGGATGCTGCCTGACCTGTTATGTTTTTTCTAAATTATCAATTCTGACTCTCCAGCATCTGCAGTCCTCACTTTCTCCAAGATTAAACACACTGCTGCATACTAGAGGAAGAGGTGTAAAATATAATGGGTTATAAGTAGTCAACAAATGTTCCATTTTATAGTTTAAAGTATAGATTTCCAACAAAAAAAGTCTTTTTTTATCATTCATTTGTTACAGTAAAACTTTTAAAATATAAAGTTTTATCATGTCATTCTTTTAGCCAGTGACTGGAAGTTCAAATCTGTTTAAAGATATTGGCCTCTACAGATCTCTTAGCAGTACCTGAAAATGGAAAGCACTTTAGTTACTAATGTGGAAAAGATGTCGTTGGGGCTATTGGTGCATTATTCACATTTCAATTTTAGTGAAAATATTGTATATGAAAGGTTATTTGATGGCTGCTATCTCTTTCCTACCCTATTAATCTATTATTCATTAATGCTATTGATTTTGTTTCACTGTAGTGATTCTAGGTATGTTGTGTCATGGAGGTAACATGGTAAAGAAAAACCACTTCTACCTTTTGAGCTGCTCTGCTTTTGAGTTTGCAGCAATCAGTGCTAAGGACAGACTCACTCTGCAGCAAGGAAAATCTTGTGTGTAACTATTGGAGAATAAGACATTTCATGGGCTAATCTCCTCCTTCAGACAATGGCTGAGAATATTTGACGGTGCTGTACCTATTTCTGAGGTCCAAACTGGAGCTTAAGCTGGTAATATGGTAGGCCAGAAGCGCATTCTCATGACCAGTCAGAAATGCACCATTGGGAAAAAGAAGCAAATGTTAAGCTTTACATAATTAAATCAGTGCCTCCTTCAAGAAGACCAGCTCTATACTTGACCCAACAAGCAGTCCTTAAAGTGAACATTGCATGCTGATAAATTTTAGAATATACTTGCACAGGAGTGCAGCTGGGAAGAACAGAAGTAATCCTTCCAACTGCAATTCAAGTCATGTCAATTGCTGTTGACCAATATTCCACCTCACAATGATTACCTTAACTTCAATCTCCTCCAGTCACCATTCACTGCTCCCTATCTTCCCCAATCCCAGCCACCACTACCCATCCTCCTCCTCCTCACTGCGACTGTTCTGTCCAACCATCGCGACCTATCCTGCTGTGAACACTGTTATTCTTCTTTCTTCCCCAGGCTTGCTCATTTAGTGTCCACAGCTCACTGGCTCAAAGCTAACAAGGCGCTAGAGCTCAAAATTACATACACCAATCCATTCAGGACCAGGGATCAATCCCCATAACCTTAGTATGTCCACTTTGGGTATGAATGAATTCAACGTATTTTTAACTAAAGCCTTCTTAGTTCAAAATCCTCAAAAATCATAAACCATTTGAGCTGATCAAAGAATGAAAATGTGTTTTATACTTAACGATTAGGTATGGTTGTGATCCAAAAAAATTAAGTAAGTTGAGAATGTGGTTTTATGTGCAAAAATAGGTAGGCTAGATCAATGGAATGAAAGGTGTAGAATCCTCAAACAATAGGAAATAGGAAATAACATGATGGTGGATTAAGTCTTTGATTTGTGGATTAAAATTAAAAACTAAATTTAAACATATAGGGAGGAAAAAAATCTATTCTTGGCTCAGTGAACATTTGAAAAGCATGTTATGCAATTGAGTTTGATGAAACAAACTGCTTCTACTTCATGACTTGTTTTTTTAGTTTTCATCTTTTTTAGTTACGTTTTATTCATCTTGCACCCCCTTCTCCTTTTCTTCAGCTGAGGTAGTGGAAAACCAGTCATTACTCACATTGAACCTTGATAGATACATGCCACCTCATCACCAGGCGGTGACATATACACTCTTCTGATAAGATTACTTAAAAAATAATCAGGAGCAATAAATGTCTTCATCTTTCTCCTTTCTAGTTCAGGGATCCCAACTGAAATGCCCTCATTATTGAATTAATTATGCTCATTGAGTTATTGAGTATTATGTATTACCATCCCTGCAAATCATTACATCCTTGTGTGCACAGAATCGACTCATCCTAAATTCCATTCTAAGGAAATGTGTTAAACATTTTTTTGTTGAGTGTCTCATCCATATTTAGTTGGTTGTCTTTTTGACAAAAGAAGACTCTTTCCTTGCAGTAATTTTCTTCTCCTCTGTTGGGTTCTATTCACATTTTGTCAACTTTAACCAATCATACATCATATAATTATCTAGTCAATCAACCACCAAATAGAGTGTGATCATATACCAGAGATTGTGTGTGAGATGGTTTCTATTCTTTGTGATGATAATAACCTTAATCTCGCGTGTTTTTTTTTCTTTCTTTCCTTTTCTGTGTTTATTTTTAGCTGATCAGTGGCGGTTACATTGTCAGTGCTGAGGCAGTATGGGATCACGTCACAATGGCCGACCGTGAGTTGGCATTCAAAGCTGGGGACGTTATTAAAGTCCTCGATGCCTCTAACAAGGATTGGTGGTGGGGACAGATTGACGATGAAGAAGGCTGGTTTCCAGCCAGTTTTGTGAGGGTAAGTGAAGGAGAAACCAAAATTTTCCATTTATGGTTGATTGCTGTTTTCATGGGAAATTAAGCACAACAGTAGCACATACTGACATTTGTGAACAGAGCGAAAATGTAAAAGATAAAAAACTGTAATATTGAAACTGTGAAATATGAACAGAAAATACTGGAAATACACTGCACTTCTGTTTACAGCTATTAAAAGTGAAACAAAATAATTATTTTAAAATGATATTTGAGTTGGCAATGTTCTGTCAATTTTGATAAAGGGACTAAATCATAAACTTTGATCTTACTTTGTTTATAAATGCCATAATTTCACTTTACATATTTAAAATCTAAGATTTGGAAAAAGTATACTTAAATATTTTCATGACACAAAGGAATGAATGCATTAGAAAACTGTACAAATGATTTGTCTTATCAGTTGCTTTCCTATGACAGTGAACAGTATTTTAATTTATACCTTCCCCTGAATTCTTGTGCACCTGAAAAAAAATTTATGACTTGTAACAAATGGCAAGGTTTATTTTATTGATCAAATGCCAGATTTATTTTCTGCTCTACATCTTGCCAAGTGTTTAGAATGGTCAAGTCAGTCAATATAAATTCTCCACTGATTGGGAAAAATGAAAACAAATTAAGTTGTTGACTACTCCCAAATCTTACTGTCAATGGAATTGTAGAAGCTGGTCACATCCAGATCAACTGACCTCTGTCTGTCTGGAACACAGTCCAATATACCAGACCCTCTTTCAAAATACGAGCAGTCTCGGGCAGATTTCCTTTTGTGCCCTTGAGAACTCATGGAGATGTTTCCTATGGGCTGCTGCTCGACATTACACCTTGTCCTACTTTCTGGAGGCAAAGATCCCAAGTGGAGTCCTTCCTCTTTTCATCAGGGATCTGAAATGGAGAGTGTTGCACACAGTGGTTCCATGCAACAGAAGGTTAGGTAGCCAGGTGCCATGCCACCTGCAGATTTTGTGGCCTTGAGGAAACTGTATTCCAAATGAATGTTGAATGTTTTCATTTGTAGTTCCTGTTTAGTTTCTTCAAAGTGCTGCCTTCAAATTTCTCATTGCATTCAACCTTATAATCGTAGCCCAAGGGCACTCTGGGCAGAGTCAGGTGGGTAGAAAGGAAGGACTCCTCATGGACCTACTCCTGGGCCTGGGCAGTAGACAGGGTTGTAGTATCACTGTCTGCCCCTCTTCCACAGTTATGTTACAGCTCCCGTGTCTGTTGAGTGGAGGATGTGGTGCCTGCTGGCATGGGAGAAGCCTTTAGAGTTTGGTGGGCAAGCGCTCAGTTACATCATTACCATGGGATTGTGACATCTTAATTTGATTTGGATAAGTTTCTATTCTGGTTCTGGAAAGTTCCATTGACTGTTTAGGTTTTTTTTGCAGTTCCCCACTAGGGACTATATAATCTGATTAATGTTTTGTTTAAAAGAGCAGAAAGAAAGTTTGGTGCCTCACCAGGGACCGTCTGTTTAACATTTATTTGAAAGGAGTACAGGAGCTCCTGTGGTTCGGTAATGGTGAACCTATCTCTGGGCAAGAGGTCTTTTTTAGTCCCAGTTATCCCAGAGGTGTGTCATAGCATGTCTGAATATGTTTATTAAAAATATTTTTTGATTTAAAGTTGGTTACAAGTGAATGACTGTCATTGGCTCCACTGAACAAACTGACTATGAGTTTTTTTTTTTGGCTGGCATTGGCTATTACTAGTAGTGCAACAGAGAACGGAAAATGCATTGAATATAATTCAATAGGGCTGTCACATAGATAATTCTCAAACTATCCAACACAGCCACCTGAATACTTGGGGCAAGATGGTGCAAATTGAGTTAACTACATGTTGTGATATTTACTTCCATGTCTTCCAACCCAACCTTTAATGCATGCTTCCTGCAACTGGAAGCAAAGGCCAAACAATTTCAATCTTATTGGTGTTTTGCAGATCAATAAATGCAGAACAATGACCCCTAAGAAGGAAACTTCAGTAATGTATAGAAGTGTACTAACCTGAAGGGACACTGTCACAAGGGTTGTATGTGGTTACTGCAGTAGATACTGGATTGAATGACTTAATCACCTGTCTTTAATCCCTTGAATCTAGAATCAAGTCCAGCCCAGACTGATAGAATAATGTGTTTCCAAGGTATGGATGCACACAACATAACTGCTTGTAATAAGTTGCTAAATTGGCAATCTTGTTTACAAACCAGTAGAAATAGAAATCAGAATGCGGAGCTTTCTTGGTTTTGAACAATTGATTGGATAGTTTTATTCTGTAACTAAACATGCTGTGTTAATTAGGGAGTGATACAGCTGTTACATCAGAAGTAGTGATAACGTTGTAACAAATTAAATGTTACAGAAAGATGTTTTATCTACTAATGAGATTTAGAAGCAACAGCTTCAGACAACTTCCTAGATCAATGAGTATTAAAGGGGTGTCATGGTACCTAAAAGCAAGTAAGCGATGTGTGGTTCATAGTCACTATATTTTTAATCCTACTAAATTTGATTGGACCTACTGTTTGAATGCAACCATTAGTGAACAAAATAAGAGGTGTAACAGCTGGTACTGGCAAATGTATTTTACTTTACAGGATTTCATATGAGAGAAGAGATTATCTGTGTTGAATTTAACTTTGTTTTATAATGCGCAGCTCAATGAATTAAATCCTCATGTTTTAATGTGGTTGTTAAGCTGAAATGTGAGTGGTTAAATGATATGTTACTAGGAAAAATTGAATTTGAATTCCATGCATTGAATAGAAGAAAATGTCTCAGATAATTCTGTTTTTCTTAAAGATGAACATTTTCATTTCGAAAATGTGATTGAGCTGGCTTTCGGAATATTTCATAAGAGGCCTTTTTTTTTAATTTAGAAAGTAAAACATCAGTTAGGAGGTTGAATTTAGATGCCAAGTTTGAACAGTAAAACTTTGAATATCATTAAAAAAGCAATTAAAATATTCTCATTGCAAATGCAAATACTTTAAAACTCAGTCTGGTCAACTGAGTGAGAAAATTGAAGGCCAGTTTCCTGCAAGTCTGGTTACAAGAAACAGACTAGGTATAAATGTGTCATGTTCTGGATAGCAAGATGTAAAGACTGGTGTGCCATATGGATCAATGCTGCAGCTTCCCTCTTTACTATTTATATAAATGACTTGGATAAAGGGACTGAAGACATGGTTGCTAAACCTGCTGAGAGCACAAGGAGAAGTATGAAGTTGTAAATAGGACATAGGAGTAAAGGAATACAAATAGGTTAAGTGAGTAAACAAAGATCTGGCAAATGGATTATGGCGTGGAAGATGTGAAATTGTCCATTTTGGCAGGAAGAATAAAAAATAAGTTCATTGGCTAAATTTCAAGAGGTATAGATGGATTTGGGTATCATAGTGCATAGATCACAAAATGCTAGTAAGCAGATACAGCAAATAATTTGAAAAGCTAATAGAATATTGTTC
Organism: Chiloscyllium plagiosum; assembly: GCF_004010195.1. Lineage (NCBI taxonomy): Eukaryota > Metazoa > Chordata > Chondrichthyes > Orectolobiformes > Hemiscylliidae > Chiloscyllium > Chiloscyllium plagiosum. The sequence goes on from NC_057724.1 coordinate 47,621,868, forward strand.
ATTGCAAGGAGAATAGAGTACAAGTAGGGAGGTTATACTACTTCAGTTATACATGGCATTGGTGAGACCACATCTATTGTTGCCCAGTATTGTTCTCCTTATTTAAGAAATGATGTAAGTGTGTTGGAAACAATTCAGAGAAGTTTTACTGGACTAATATTGGAATCAGCAAGTTGTCTTATGAGGAAACATTGAACAGAATAGGCTTGTACTTGTTGGAGATTAGATGTGTAAGAGATGACTTTACTGAAACATATAAGATCCTGAGGGGTCATGCAAGGATGCATGTAGAAAGGATATGGGAGAAAGTGGAATTTGGGGCATTGCTTCAAAATAGGGAATTGCCCATTTAAGACTGTTATAGGGAGAAATATGTTTTCACAGGGTGTTGGGAATCTGGAACTCTATTTGTGGAAACAAAATATTTGAATAATTTTAAGCAGTGATAGATAGAGTTCTAATAAGCAAGAGTAGAAGTTTATTGGGTTAGGTGGGAATGTGGAGTACACATTTTAGCTATGGTCTTATTGAAAGGCAGAGTAGGTTCAAAGTGGTGTAACTAATTCAAATGTTTATACGTATGTCGTACGATTAAACCTTATGTATGTTTCCAGCTGTTTTCTACCCTTTTTTTGAGTCCACTTATATTGGTAAATCTGCCTGGACTACAATTTCTCCATTTACTTTTGTTTAAGTTTATTAACAGTGGGAAATATACTTTATTTCATTATCTTGAGTGCCAAGTTAGGTGTATGTACTATGAAAAGGAAATGCTGTAAAGACTCAGCAGGTCAAGCAGCATCTATGGAAAACAAAAGAGTATTAATGTTTCGTGTTGATGATCTTTGATTGGAACTTCTGATGAAAGGTTATCAACCTGAAAAATTAACTTTGTTTCTTCCCCCTCAGATGCTGCTTGACTTGCTGATTATTTCCAGAATTTTCCACTTATATTTCATATTTCCAGCCTGCACATTCCTTATGTTAGGAGTACACATGTCTGGCGAGCTTAGGTTTTGTCACAGTGACTAGTCCTGTCACTTTGTACTGATGGAAGCAAAAATCTAGACACTTCCTACCAATGGTTTTTTGCTGATGAATGGATTTCATCACAGCAAGGAGTTGCAATCTCAGAAGAACAGGCAGTAAGGGGAAAAAAATTAGCAGGAAAAAGAGGGCAATAAAAATAAATTCATAAACATTTTAATATTAAAAGGCCAGTACAAGTTGACAGATAAAGTAACAGCAAATGTGATGGGTTGCAAAACAATCCTGAAAATAAAAGCTACCAACCATTAACAAATGATTTACTTTATGAAAGCATTCAAAGCTACTAAAAATTGCTTAAGACTGCTTTATGGTCATCCCTTGCTAACAAGCTGCCAGTTGTGTCGGCACACACATCCATTACAGGCTAAAAATAGCTCCTGATTTCACCATCTGTAACACAACCCTGAGCGTGTACCTTCTGATCATGAATCTGACTAGTCTGGTGATATATCAACCTTTTAGAAATTAAATCATTAAAAATCAGACAGACCTCTGAATGATGTTGGACAAGAAATATGAACAGAAATGCGGACTAATATAATGAGTCAATAATACAAGACAGCTTAGTGAGATCAGAATATCCCAGCGTAGATAAACCTGCATTTTGTTGAGGGTTTATAGTGCAAAGGAAAGGATGCAGTGTGGAACCTCATGAGGTTATGTCTGATCATTTTGTAAACTCCCTTATAATTGCCTTATCATTTAACAATGATGTCCTGCTCATAAAGAACAGATATATAAATTGTTGTTGGTTGTCCCTTGACCTGAGGATGACATCTACTCGGGTCATGAGTTTTTGCAGTGGATTTTTGTATAACACAATCAAAGAAAACTCATTACAAGCTTGTTAGCCTTAGCACTTTTCCAAACAGAAAGTCAATTGAAAGAGGACAAGATTGTCTATTCAGACCTAACATTAATTTACTCCCCGACGTAAAACTGCTTAAGGGAATAATAATTTTTCTTTACTCGATTGTTCTTCTACATTTAAAATTTAACTGTCATAATAAGCCAATAGCTGTGCAGTTAATTCATATCCACAGCCACAGCTTAAATCTCCGCAAGCAAGTCAGTAGTTGACTGCATACTTAACCCTAACTGGGTTTTTGAAGCTTGACATGAGGTACAGGTGATGCTAATGTAATTTTTTTGTTGAGTGATGCCGAACTATTGGCTTTTCAAAGCATTAATGCAGCGAATTTATACCGGGGCTCGCATTTATACATACTGTCAGGCACCTAAATTGTCAGGATTCTCAAAGTCATGCACCTTCTTAAATAACGTGAGTAATCGCTCTGCCTCACCTGTGCATTTATCTTACACTCTGGACAGAATGTACAAAATTAACTTGACTGCAGTCGATGTTAGAGGTCAAAGCATCTTATTCTGCAGATAAACTATCTAATCCATACACAGAGATTTTTATCTTCATTAAAGTGAATATATACGTTGATCCAGCCACCTAGTGGAGTGGCTGATGTCATTAATGTTAAAGCATCTAGTTTCCATACAGTCACTAATTGTGGCTCTCTCATTCGTTACATCTCCACAGACTTGAATTTGAATTCTCATTTCTGTGGTTCCGACCCAAAATCTGAATATATTTGGATCGTTAACTTGCTCAAAACATATTCACAGGACTGAATCTTGCCATATGTTGGTTAAGTGTGAATTTCTTCGATTATCATAGAAGGTTTCTTTCCACAAAGCCTTGAAAGTTTCCTTGTGCTGGCATTCTGCTATTGCCTGACACGGCCTCACATAGGTAGGTGAGATGGCATACAAGGAGAAATTTGCACCCCCACTTTGTGGGCAAGGATCTTGGGTCTTGATGGATGGGGTGGTGCAAAGGAAGGATGAACTGTTCCTCCAGAATCATCAGGGGAAACCATGCCACTTGACCCTGTAAACCTGGTTGCTATGCAGATCAGTGAGGTCCCCACAGGCCGGAGGTTCCAGCAATAGAGGACGAAGTCCAATGACCTTCTCCATTCTGCAAGGTAAGTGCCACCATTTTCTCTCTGATACCTCACACATACTATATCTCTTCCTCTGCACTAAGTTTTATGCTCTGCCATGCTCACTATTTCCTGCAACATCTTTTCTTGTTCACTGTTGGCGAGCACAAGCCCTGACAATACTAACCCTACATGCCCCCTGCGCTGCCTATTCACTTGTTTGGTATATCTCTGCATCTGCACTAAAAATAGTAGCTGTGCTACCCACTGTCTTCACCAGTAATGCCTGCCTTTCTTTCTTTTCAGGAGGGAAACAGCTTGAAACACGGCAGAAAGGTCAAAATGGATGGTGTTTGATCCTATGTTCAGTTTCTCATCCCTTATGAGGAGAGGATCCTAACTCTGATTACCGCAAGCAGCTAACTGACTGTGTGTAATCCTCCGGACTGGCATTGGAGGTTTCCCAAGACTGTTGCACTGGGATCCCATTGACCTGACTGAAGATTGCTGACAACCATAAAAAGCTTCCTAGCGTTGTACCTATATTAACCAGCATGGCATTTGTTATCTCTAGTCGAGAGGATAAAACAAAAAAAAAGGCAATGCAGAGATGGAGTGAGCATCCAGGAAGGGTCAGAATGAGTGAGCACTAAAGACTGAGCAAACTGGTTGGAGAAGTCGCCTGGTCCAGTCCATGACCTGGGTGCATGTCCCTGAGCACAAATTGTCCTTACAGAAGCGTTACAATAATAGTTACCAGCACAGCATTGAATTGTGGAAGTATATTACAACTGGACTAGAGATATGCTATGAGGGCACTTAGATGCTGGCACATGTTGGATAATCGTGCCCATGGACGTAGGTGTGTGTGCCCAGTGCTGTGCAGTGTGCCTTGAGATGTTGGTGGTGGGGTCCAACATTGAGGTCCTTGGAAGAACGTGACAAGCTGCAATATCTAGGTTTACGCTCTGATTTCCATATTGAGAATTCTCAGCATCTAGCTTGTTCAGCTTGTTTGTGTGACATTAGTCAGACTTTCAACACATTGCAATCCCTCTTAACTGGCAACTTGCTATTGCCGAATGAGAAATTCAGTTCGCTGCTCAGCAGATACACAAACACCGCAGCAAGTTACTCTTGCTGGTGAACTAGACCGTGTCAGACTTTTTGCATGATTTTGCCACATTAAACTCCATTACCTATGTCGTCCAGGCCCCTATAAGATCTGCCCAGTCTATCTCAAATACTGTACACACCTCCTGCCAAGGCTCAGCACTACCACAATCTCTCTCACAAGCAGCATCTTCCTTCACTCGTTGTCACCCACCACAGACTACTAACCCTCACGCCCTCAGTGCTGTGTACTCACTCAGTGGGGTGATGTCACCAACTTTCCCCTTCCCACACCAGCACTAACAGCTGTGAAACCCAGTGTCATCTCACTGAATCCCTCCCTTTCTCTCATGGGTGAAAATGGCCCACAACAGGGCCAAGAGGACCAGAATAGATGGTGTTGTAACCAACATTTGGCTCACTGCCACATCTCTGCTTCTGGTCAGGGAGAACCTCCACAGGGCCCCGCCACTTGGAGGACTGGCAGAGACAAGGCACTTGCTCAGCACCAGGCAGTTGATGTCCCCATTGTGTCAGCAGGCAGGAACTTCATACAACTGTATGAGCTGACACAGGACAACAGGCAGCTTTGTGGGATAGTAATGGCATAATAGTTGTAGAACTGCAGTGATGCTATGGAGAGCCTGCTACATCAAGCACTTGATCATCCAGTGGCCTCCTTGGAGAGGTTGACATTTGCTATAGAGATAAAGGTCCAGCAGTTTCAGAATCTGCTCAATGTGTGGATTGCCCTGTAACCCACCATCGTACCCATTCATCTCCAGAACAAATAGCAAAGCAGCAGAGGGATGAGGGTTTTGATCTTACTTCAGGTTCTCCTTCCTCACAAGATCACAAGACGGTGCCAGTAGGCACCCAGCTGGAAGAGGAACCCAACACCCCCAAAGGTGTCCAGAGACTGCTGGATCTTCCATCCCTACCCTGCAGCTATCCTTGGTCCAATGTGAGTTAAAACTGGGAGGCTACATCTGCCTTTCACACTCAGCATGTCTTGCACCTTTACACACAAGTGCCCAGGAGATTGGCCAAACTAAACTTCAAGGCCAACAGTCTTCAATGTACACTGGACTCCCTCCATCTCAGGTATACAGACAATGACTGCAGAATGTAATGGGAGGGAAAGAAAGAACAAGCCCTTCTGAGGGAATATTGGTGACACAAGTGTCATTTCATTGTCAATAGGTTCTCATGTTTGCAAAATCTTTGTTTAGTTCTGGGTATCATCTACTTGTGTAAGTCTCTGTCGTTGAAAATGCAACCTTGAAGGTGCTGAATCCATTGATCTTTACCCTGAGATGATGTTTCATGGAGGAAGGTTGGAAGTGAGCAGCTGCTGTCCATGAGCAGGCAGTGGGTGACTTACAGATGACTGCAACATGGACAACCAGGCTCCATCACTGCAAGTGCATAGAAGATGCTATTGCCTCACAGGCATCAGTGGGCTGCAGCTGTTAGTCTCCATGAAATAATCAGAACTGATTGTTCAGGGAGTTGGACTTGACATAGACACAAGGAATGCTAAGTTTACAGGCGTGGTTCACCTTCACTGTACGGGGATACATCTGCTAGTGTTGCTCTTTGGAGGGTCTGACATTTTCATAAATTGCAGCACCTTCCCTGCCCACTCAGTGTGTGATCACAGCCATTTTCATTTCCATTGTGCAATTGTAATTTATGGAAGGCAACAGCAGCCATTCCTTCGCCTGGGAATTCTAGGTTCCACCCCAAACATCAAAACCCTCCTCTTGTAGCCGTTGATATAGCAATGTCATATAGCAATATATACACTGCTTTGTATATGGCCGGTAACAGTCATGACAATTTGCCTGGCTTTGTGCCAATGTTCAACATAAATAGAGTATTACCATGAGTCTTCAATAACAGCAAAACACTGCAGATGCTGGAAATCTGAAACAAACACAGAGGATACTGGAGAAATGAAACAGGTCTGGCAGCATCTGTGGAGAAAGAAACAAAGGTAAAGTTTCAGGTGTGATATGACTGCTCTTCAGAACTCTTTTTAAGAAGATCAATTTCTCGTCATAGCCCACATCAGTCAAACCTTGGTAGGATTCTGCCTATTGTTTCTGACAATTCAACCTTTAGTCTGTGCAAAAAGTAAGCATTTGCTAAAGTTCTGATTTTCTGGTATGGACTCTCAACAAATATGTCATTCCATTGGAGAAGCAGCAAAGCAGCATCATTCTTTTAGTGGACGAAACAATCTAATGTGAAAAGTAAGTTGATGAAGAATTATGATATTTCTGCTTTGAGTGGAAGTGTTTGGTTGACCTAATTGTGTTTTTATGTTGCTCTGGACTTTCTTCATCTAATGAGCTACTATGACATAGTTAGTAAAGTTATTTCTACAGCAATGAAACATGCAAATGAGATGATAATGTATGGAGAGTTATGTGATAATACCTGCAATAGTAATTGAAATACCCACCATTAGCATCAATGCCTCTAAGTTGAGAAAGGATAAATCAGAAATCAAAGTTTGCTATCCAGTGACTTCTATGGAAAAATGCTATTGAGTGAATGCCTGATGAGGTGCTGATCATGTTCAGATATGAAATTTTGATTCAGCAGACAGCTAGCAATGTCTAGGCTCTTATTTACCTATTGGCCATCTTGGCAAGGTACTGGTATCTATGGGTGCAATTGGCTAGTTAACTGCAATGGTATTTTAAGTATGAGGTAATATATTCTATTAGTTTTAAAATAGGATCTGATAGGAAAAGGATAGACAGGATCTAAAAGTTGAAGTTCTAAATTGGAGGAAGGCTAATTTTGACGGTATTAGTCAAGAACTTTCAAAAGCTGACGGGGGTCAGATGTTCGCAAGTAAATGAGCAGCTGGAAAATGGGAAGCCTTAAAAAATGAGATAACCAGAGTCCAGAGACAGTATATTCCTGTTAGGGTGAAAGGAAAAGCTAGTAGCTGTAGGAAATGCTGGATGAGTAGAGAAATTGAAGTTTTGGTTAAGAAAAAGAAGGAAGCATATATCAGGTATAGACAGCAGAGATCCAGTGAATCCTTAGAAGAGTATAAAGGCAATAGGAGTATACCTAAGAGGAAACTTAGGAGGGCAAAAAGGGGACATGAGATAGCTTTGGCAAATAAGGTTAAGGAGAATCCAAAGGGACTTTATGAATACATTAAGGACAAGATGATAACGAGGGATAGAATAGGGCCCCATAAGGATTAAAGATCAAAGATCAGCTCCTGGGACTCCTCCATCGCCACTCCCTTACCACTCGATGCCTGGAGGAAGAACGCCTCAGTTTCCGCCTCAGGACCCTCCAATCGCAAGGCATCAATGTGGATTTCATCAGTTTCCTCATTTCCCCTCTCCCCACCTTACCCCAGTTCCAACCTGCCAGCTCAGCACTGTCCTCATGACCTGTCACACCGGTCCATCTTCCTTCCCACCTATCCGCTCCACCTTCCCCTCTGACCTATCACCTTTACCCCACCTCCATCCTCCTATTGCACTCTCAGCTACCTTCCCCCCCCCCCCCAGCCCCACCCCCTACCATTTTTCTCTCCACCTCCGAGGCTCCCAGTCTCATTCCTGATTAAAGGCTTTTGCCCAAAATGTCGATTTTCCTGCTTCCTGGATGCTGCCTGACCTGCTGTGCTTTTCCACACCACACTCTTGATTCTAAACTCCTGCATCTGCAGTACTCACTTTTGTCCTTCAAAGTTCAGCAAGGCAGCCTGTGTGTGGAGGTGGGGGAGATACCAAATGAGTATTTTGCATCAGTGAGCTGACATCAGTGGTGGGCAAGTTGGAGGGAATCCTGAGGGACAGGATTTACATGTATTTGGAAGGGCAAGGACTGATTAGGGATAGTCAGCATGGCTTTGTGCATGGGAAATTGTCTAACAAATATGATTGAGTTTTTTGAAGAATTAACAAAGAGGATTGATAAGGGCAGAGTGGTAGACATGATGTATATGAACTTCAGTAAGGCGTTTGATGAGGTTCCTCATGGGAGACTGGTTAGCAAGGTTAGATCTCATGGAATACAGGGAGAATTAGCCATTTGGACACAGAACTGACTCAAAGTTAGAAGCCAGGTGGTGGAGGTGGAGGCTTGGTTTTCAGACTGGAGGCCTGTGACCAGTGGAGTGCCACAAGAATCAGTGCTGGGTCCACTGCTTTTCAGCATTTATATAAATGATTTGGATGTGAACATAGGATGTATAGTTAGTAAGTTTGCAGGTGGATGGTGAAAAAGGTTATCTCAGATTACAATGTGACCTTAATCAGATGAACCAATGGGCTGAGGAGTGGCAGATGGAGTTTAATTTAGATAAATGCTAGGTGCTGTATTTTGGAAAATCAAATCAGAGCAGGACTTATACGCTTAAGGGAAGGTCCTGGGGAGTGTTGCTGAACAAGAGACCTTGGAGTGCAGGTTCATCGTTCCTTGAAAGTAGAGTCACAAGTAGATAGGATAGTGAAGAAGACGTTTGGTATGCTTTCCTTTATTGGTCAGAGCATTGAGTATAGGAGTTGTTGCAGCTGTACAGGACACTGGTTAGGCCACTGTTGGAATATTGCACGCAATTCTGGTCTCCCTGCTATTGGAAGGATGTTGTGAAACTTGAAAGGGTTCAGAAAAGATTTACAAGAATGTTGCCAGGGGTAGAGGATTTGTGCTTTTAGGAGAAGCTGAATAGGCTGAGGCTGTTTTCCCTGGAGCATCAGAGGCTGAGTGTTGACCTTATAGTGGTTTATAAAATCATGAGGGGCATGGATAGGGTAAATAGGCAAGATCTTTTCCCTGGGGTTGAAGAGTCCAGAACCAGAGGGCATAGGTATAGGGTGAGAGGAGAAAAATTTAAAAGGGATTTAAGGAGCAACTTTTTCTCACAGAGGGTAGTGCATGTATAGAATGAGCAGCCAGAAAAGGTGGTGGAGGCTGGTACAATTGTAGCATTTGAAAGGCATCTGGTTGGATATATGAATAGAAAGGGTATATGGGCCAAGTGCTGGCAAATGGGACAAGATTAGATTACGATATCTGGTCAGCATGGATGAGTTGGACTGAAGGGTCTGTTTCTGTGCTGTACATCTCTATGACTGAATGACATAACACATTTTGGTCAGCAGAATACGGAGGATGTATACTTTTTGAAAAAGAGGGATATTGTTTCCTACTGGAGGTGTTAATCAGGTTTTAAAATACTCTATTATTTTTCTAACAAAACAAACTTGCCCTTTGCCTTCATGATTTTCATGAGTCTGAAGGAAAAATATATACAACATTCCTCTGAGATTGGGAACCCCATTGTGAGGACCACTGGAAAACTGCACTTCCTACTGCGTATAAAATCTGTGTGCTGGTGTGGGCTTTGGAAGCCAAAAATGCATCACTGGGGAGAGTTTTTGACAACTGGGAGAAGCCTCCTGGGAGTCAGGAACATGCTGATAGGTAAGTGAAAATTCAAATGTCACTTTTAGATATTATATTGTAATAGAGGTCTAATGCAGTGATTGAGCTTTGCCAGGCAAAGGTAACTTAAACATTACATTGACCAGCATTATGTAAGTCTTGCCATGGACTTGGCAAGGAAGATCAGAAGGAGCATGCAGCTGCCATCTTAAGGGGGAACAGTAGTGGTGTGGTGATCTGAAGGCACATGGGAATGAAGGAATGCATGATGGATGCTCCTGTTTGGAGATGTCTCCTTTGGGGGCTTATGGCTGTTCCTTTTAGCTGGCTAAAGACCAAAAGAAAAAGAGACAGGATTTAGGATGCTGCACAGTTGATGGAGCAATACATCATAATGTAATTTGACATAGTTGAATAGGCTGCATATTTTTCAGTACTTTATAGAGTGTGTTTAGTATTTGTCAGAGATCCTTATAAGTAAAGCCTTCAGCCTCAAAATTGCTGATATGTACAGGTTTGGAAGTGCCACAGATTTCTGTGGCTTCTATGGCTTATTGCTTCAGATAATCTCATAACTTTGAGCAATTTGGTCATCTCTCACTTGTGTTCCTTTCATGATTATTGTACTCCAATTGAGATGATGAGAGTTAGGAAGTAGCTACTGAAAGGGATGTGTGGACAGGATTATAGATTAGACAGTCAGATGAGATAGCAAGGCACAGAGAATTTTGGATTATACAATATGAAAGTAATTACAGGCCATACAGTCAAGAGATCCATCCTTGAGAGAAATGTTGAGTATAATTTCAATCTTATTCCCAGCTGAGTCATAAATAAGATAAATTGCTATGAAGTCGATTTGTGAATTAATTTAATTTGAGTTGTCCTGGTTAATGGATGAATTCAATCAAGGTTATCCTTAATTAACTGATTTATTTGGCACGGTGATACCTAGCTGGTGGAATACTTTGGCTCAAATAATCACTGGGTCAATAGTCAATAGAATACTCATCATTTAACCACGAGGCTGTGTTCAGTCCATCTTTGCAGTAGGCAATTTAAAACATCAAGCAAGTTAAGTTTGAAATATTCTAGCTCCCACCTCATATTCTAGATGTACCAAGATTTTCGTGCCAGCCTTTCTAGGTTGAAAAAAAAGTCATGTTGCTGGTGAACACAAGCTCCATTTGTCCTGTTTCATGAAGAAAGGTTGAAATAAAAGTGACGAGCAGTCTACTCAAAGCCAATAGAAAACAGCTTGTTGAGGCCTTGAGGCTTTTTTAAAAAAAGTTCAAACAGTACAGCATGGTGGCACAGTGGTGGCCTCACAGCACCAAAGACCTGGGTTCAATTCCCGCCTCAGGTAACTGTCTGTGTGGAGTTTGCATGTTCTCGCCATGTCTGCGTGGGTTTTCTCTGGGTGCTCCGGTTTCCTCCCACATTCCAAAAATGTGCAGGTTAGGTGAATCGGCCATGCTAAATTGCCCATAGTGTTAGGTGTAGGGGAATGGGTCTGGGTGGTCTTTGGAGGGTCATGTTGGGCTGAAGGGCCTGTTTCCACACTGTAAGTAATCTAATCTAAATAGAAGCAGCCTGAATGGGTAGGATCAAGCTCTTTTTGAATCAGGATTATTAGTTTAAGCTTTCTGTAGTTGCTAGGATCTTAAAGCTGGATGTGCAAGCTTTTATTCCTTTCTCTGTTACAGCTAAAAGCTGGTAAAATTGCATGTGAGACAAGCTATTTTAGTGACTTTGCCTTTTCCAAGCGTGTGTTTATAGGATGTTACTACATTGGAACAGTTAATTAGTAATAGTTAATCTATCTATTATTTTGTGAAGCATTTTGATAGAATTACAATTAAACCAATTCTTTTGTTTTTATTTTGTCTGTATTTTAACTGTAGTGTAAAAATAAAGTGTGTTTTGCTTAACCTTGAGTGATTTGACCATCAAATTGCATCTGGAATGCAATGCTTTGCATGTGACTTTAAAGTAGGAAAATGTTAAGTCTAGGTTATCTCCTTGACTTGTTTTAAGGGGGTTAGGTCTGGTTAATAACATACCTTAGTGAATAATGATGGAAATCCATCCTGTGTTGAATTTTATAACTTCTGTTTCCACTATTCTCCCATTGCAAGCTGGGTACGTAAATGTTGACAAGGTTTATCAAGTGCATCACACCACTGTTACAAATGGATCATTAAAACCTGAAGATTTTCTTTTGACAGGTTTCTCCACTTTTGCATTGAATATCGCGTGACACTTCTATTCCACTTTGTGTTTTTGCCTCTTTTGGTAGTCTTTAGTTTCTGGAAACAGGTTTTTCTGGAGTCTAGGTAATTGTTGTTGTTGAGCTAGTTATAACTAATAATGTCAAACAATGAGAATTCTTTGTTTATTGTCAATCCATTTCTATGGATGAGTACCAAAGCAGCCCTCAAACGCCAATAACTGACATCACTTCTCTGCTGAACATAGACGACCTGACATAGTCATACTTATGTAATTGGAACCTGCAGAGTATCTAAAACACCACTATCATTATCCCCAGGTGTATTTTGTCCTTTTGCCATGGTAGACCCAACGGAAGCGCAGCATAGGGATATGCAGTCGGTCAGGTTGTTGCCCTGAGAGTCCTGAATATTTACTGTGAACTCCTCGAAGTCTCAGGGCATCAGGTCAAACATGGAAAAGGAAATCATAGCTGATTACCATCTATCACACTACCCACTTCCTAGGCTGATGAATTCATACTCTTCATGTTGAATGCTCCGTGAAGAAAGCACTGAGGTTGGTGAAGGTGCAGAATAAACTCTGGGTGGGGGATCTCAGTGTCCTGAGGTGGCTGGGTCTTAAAGAGCATAGCTGTCACACTTGGGCTGCACCAGGTGGAGAGAGAACAAAAGGGAAACACATACCTGACCTTATCCTCTCCAATCTTCCTATCATAGTTGCAATCATCTATGATAGAATTAATAAGAGTGATCAGCGCACAATACATGGATGATAAAATTCCATCATGATGTTGAAGATCTACTTCATCATATTGTGTAGCTTTATCACTGAGCTAAATGACATACTTGAACAGATCTAGCAACTCAAGATCTAGCCATTTATGAGGCACCATTGGCAATCAGCACAAACAGAATTGTATTCATCCACAATCTGTAACTTTGTGGCCCATCATAACCCCCATTCAACTACTGCAATCAAATCAGAAGATCAACCCTGAACCAATTAAGGCTGTAAGAGGCAATGTCAGGATTAACACAAGGCATTCCTAAAAATGAGTTGTCAAACTGATGAAATTACAATCAGGACTTTTGCATGCTAAGCAACAAAACTAGCATAGAAAAGACAGGGCTAAGTGATCCTACTGCCAGTGCACCAGATCTATGCTCTGCAATCCTGCTACATGTAGTCTTGAGTAGTAGTGGAGAATTAAACAATTAGTAGGAGGTGGAGGCTCCATAAATGGGAGCACAGCACATCAATGCAGAAGACAAGGCTGAAGTATTTGCACCCATCATCTTCTAGAAATGTTGAGTGGGTGATCCATCTTGGCCTCCTCCTGAAGTCCCCAGAGTCACAATTTTCCACTTTCAAATCCATGCTGACTATGCCCAGTCAGATAATTTTTATCCAAGTGTCCATTTATCACAACATTTATCATTGAGTCTCACTTATTCTGTACTACTGATGTAAGGCTGACAAGCCTGTAGTTCCCTGTATATTTCTCTTGCTCCTTTCTCAAATAATGGGTGCTATTTGCAAGCTTCTAGACTATAGGGGTCATTCCACAATGCATGGAATTTTGAATGATTGCGAATGTATTGATCATCATTATTAACATCTTCTCAAACACTCTCTGGGATGTTAATTATTATTTCCTAAGGCTTATCAACAGTCAGCATCATTATTTCCTCCAGTAGAACTTTCTTACCCTAGTACTAATTTCCTTGAATGCCTCATTCTCCTAAGTCACTTGGATCTCTAATGCTAGGAGATTTCTTGTTTCTTCTTCAGTGAAAATAGATACAAAGCAATCATTTTGTTTCTGTGCCATTTCTCTGTTCCCTAATATAAATTCTCCTGACTCTGATTTTAATGGACTCACATTTGTCAGAGCTAAATGATTCCTTTAATCATTCCTGTAGAAGCTTTTACAATCCATTTTTTTGCTAAACTGAATTCATATTATACTTTTCCTGTTCTTTTTCAGTTTATTGGTCCTCCACCTCCATAATGATCATTTGGAAGATGCAATCACTCTTATTTTAACCATTTTTCCCAGATCATCTGTCCACTTTTCCCAGATCATCTGTCAACCGTGGACAGAGTCAGTGCTCTGATTGACCCTCTTACTTCACATACCTAACTGGACAGGATTCTTGGAGACAATCTGTTAATTTGTTGCCACTATTAAATCCAATAGGCAGTTAGTTTAGGAAGACCATGAGAGTTTCAATGTACAAATGGTCTTCACATCCCAGAATCTTTTAGATTCCTATAAGATTCCACCCATTGAGTCATCTAACGATGAAATTTGTAAGAGGAAGGGAACTCTGAAGAAATGTATGTTCTACAGTTTGTAAATCTTATGAAAAGAATGAGTTGGAATGTGAAAATGTGAAACTATGCACTTTAAAATCCTTAGCACCAATTAAGATAACTCTAGTGTTATTCGGTAATCCTTCATCAGTGCCAAGATCATTGACACAGTTTTGTGAAAGAGCTATATAAAATCATGATAAATATCAATCGATTTGAGAATATCATGGAATGGGCATTTATTTGTTGCTATTTTTAGACTCTTAATAAAAATTGTTGACGTTCATTGACAAAACTATGGAACACCTTCAGTCAACAACCCAGACATGATTTCACAACAACTGCATAGTCATTCGGTTAAATATCTTATCTGAAAGTTGGCATCTGTGACAGTGTAGCATTCCCTCATTACTGAGATAAAATGTTCATACCCAAATCTGTGGAATGGGTTTTACAGATCCAAAACCTTCTGAATCAGAGATGAAGAAGCCACCATTATGTTATGTAGATTAGTAACTCAAGTTTAACTGGTCTCAGCCAGCCATCATAATTACCCAGTGGGTGAAATCTTACCAAATTAAAGAAATCTGGGGTATCACAACCATATATATATTGCAATCCTGATGGTCTTGTCTTGTCTGCTTACTTGACCTTAATGGTGGCAACAAATTAATAGAACCAAGCAAAAAGGTTTAAGCGCCCAGAGTTCCTTCAATAAATAATGAAGCAGTGACCTCTACTAGCAAATGCATATCTGCATATTGGTCAAGGACAGGATTAGGTCTAATTGTACAGCCCTCACTGTTCAGTAGTGCTGAAATTGCTTTGCACATGAATAATAACCATTCAGGACATTACCAAAGAGTTGTAACAATGAAATTGTAAAGCAGCAAAACCAATGTCTTCAATGAACTGAGAAAATTGAAAACAGTCAGTCAGCAAGATTCACAGTGTTGATTTATGGTTTAGGAAAACTGAATTATAAGGAAAAAGGGGCAGGCGGAAAGCTCGGAATTATCAACCTTAAAAAGAAGCAGGCAACAGAGTCTTTATGGAGATATTTAAGACACTGGTGAAATAGGAAAGGTTACCCTGGAGCATTATTTTTGTTTCCACCACAACTACAGGATAAAAGGATATAAGTACTACATGATACTACAAGAGGCAATTCTTTATAAAAAGTATGATTAATAGTCTTCTACAATGATTTTCCAACTAAAGTTGTGGAAGCAGAAACTGATGTGATATATTGCAACAAAAATAATTTTTGCATTTCAAATGCCAGACATGGGAAGGGAATATATAGTTAATTTAGCCACTCAAGCCTGCTTCATCATTCAATGAGATGGCTGTTCTGGCTCAGTGGTTCACAGTGGCTCACAGCACCAGGGTCCCAGGTTCGATTCCAGCCTCAGGTGACTGTCTGTGTGGGGTTTGCACATTCTCCCTGTGTCTGTGTGGGTTTCCTCCCACAGTAAAAAGATGTGCAGGTCAGGTGAATTGGCTAAATTGCCCATATTGTTAGGTGCTGAAAATGTGTTGCTGGAAAAGCGCAGCAGGTCAGGCAGCATACAGGGAACAGGAGAATCGACGTTTCGGGCATAAGCCCTTCTTCAGCTCTGATCGCCAGCATCTGCAGACCTCACTTTCTCCTCCATATTGTTAGGTGCATTAATCAGATGGAGACGGATCTGGGTGGGTTGCTCTTCGGAGGGTCGGTGTGGACTTATTGGGTCATAGGGCCTGTTTCCACAATGTAGGGAATCTAATCTAGACCTAACTTCATAGTTCTGTTTTTGTTACATCTCCACGAATACAGTTGGTTAACAAAAATCTATCAATTTCAGATTTTTAAAAAAATCTGAATGAGTTAGTTGTGGAGAACCCTAGATTTCTATCACACCTCATGTGTATAAATCGCTTCCTAATTTCATTCCTGAAATGACAAATGTTTAGACTGTTCCAACCTAGCCTAAGCAGCAGCAATGGAGTTGATAGAAACTATCTGTTACTCTTGATATGACCAATCCCTGGTGAGGTTCCTCCATTTATTACACTTCCAGATTGGACACCTCAAATTGACCTGCTCCTCAGCTGGTCACACAAGGTTAATTGTGTGACCATTTTTGACATTTTTCTCCCAGATCAAATTTATTTTACAAAGAACCAATCTAATGAAGCCTTGTTACATTAGTAAAGAATATAATATGAAAAATTTTAAGACTATCTACTTTGGTAGAAGAACAAATATACATAGGAATTCTTAAATGGTAAGAAGTTGGAAAATGTAGATGTACAAATGAACTTAGGGATCGTTGTCATTAAATGACTGAAGGCTAACATGCAAGTACAGCAAGCTTTTAGGAAGGCTAATGGAATGTTAGCTTTCATTGCATGAGGATGTACATACCGAAATAGTAAAGTCTTACTTCAGTTGTAATTAGATTAGATTCCCTACAGTGTGGCCATTTGGCCGAACCTCTAAAGAATAACCCAGCCAGACCCATTTCCCTTTGACTAATGCATCTAACATTATGGGCAATTTAGCAAGGCCAATTCACCTGACCTGCCCATCTTTGGATTGTGGGAGGAAACTCAATGCAGACACACCTGGGCCTCTGGCACTGTGAGGCTACAGTAATAACCACTGAGCCACCATGCTGCCCCAAAGCTTGCACTGGACCTTGGTTAGACTGAACTTGGAGTAATATGTGCAGTTTTGTTCTCTGCATCTCAGTACAAATATTGCCATAAAGAGAGTGCAACGTAAGTTCACTAGCCTTGAACTATGAACAGAGATTGGATAAACTAGCCCTGTGCTCAATCAAATTTCAAAGAATGAGGGATAATCTCATTCAAACTTTAGAAGAAAACTTAAATGGAGAGATGGAATGAAGATATTTCCCCAGGTTGGGGAGTGTAGAGCCAGGAGACACAATTTAAAAGTAAAAGGAATACCAGTTAGGATGGAGATTAAGACAAATTACTTTACTTAGAAGGCAGTGAATCTTTAGTAGGCTGTGGAAGTTTATTCTTTCATAGGTAGAGAATGATACATTTCTGATTACTAGTGGCATCCAGAGTGATGGGGATAGGGTGAGTAAAAGGTATTTAAGTATTTGATCAGCAATGATTATACTAAATGGCAGAGCAGGCTGAATGGTCTATTCCCATCTCTCTGTTCAGTTTGCAGTGCATTTGTAACTTTGAAGTTTCTTTAACACCTTCAGATTTGACATACCAGGATTCCTCTCCAGCCAGCCTATGAATTTACATTTGCAGCATTAAATTGATGGGTCAGAATCATGAATTACTGAATATTTTTAACTTGGTAGTTCTGAAATTCCAAAATGTTATTTTTAAGTTCTAATACAGCCAAAACTGTCTGTGGATATAAATTGATTGATTACCTAGAGAGACTTTGATGGAACATTTTATTCTCTTGTAGAATATTGATGTTACTGGCTTGCCAGCATTTGTTGCCCGTCCCTAGTTGACTTTGAGAAGATGGTGGTAAACTGATTTCTTGAATCGGTGCAGTGCATGTGCTCTATGTAGACTATGCTACCATTGGAGAGGGAATTCCAGGATTTTGTAAAGTAGCCATACAGTGTCAAAGTAACTTCAAACTGAGTGAACTGTAACTTCCTTTCGACAACAAAGGTAATGAGGGAAAGATTAACCTTTACTCAGCCGTACTTATGAATTATGCCGCAAACTGCAAGCACACTTCATGTTTTTCTCTTGGAAGAATGCACACGGAGAAGAGAGACAGTCCAACATTTGGGGTGTGTGTGGGGTGGGTGAGTTAGGTGGATTGGCCATGCTAAATTAGCCACAGTATCCAGGAATGTGCAGGCTAGATGGATTAATCATGGGAAATGTAGGGTTACGGGGAATGGGTGGAGGGCTTGGTCTGGGTGGAAATCTCTTTGGACAGTCAGTGTGGTTTTGGTGAGCTGAATGGCCTGCTTCCACATTGTATGGATTCTAAGATTATAGGAGTTAAACAGGCAATTTTAACTCCACTGGAGTGGACACCTGGAACTGATATCATCATAAGTAGCATCCTGCATTTGAGTGTTAACATGCTGTGAAGGTCACAGTATACGAATTATCCTCTAGTTACACCCATGTCATACCTCTCTCTCATTCCAAATACTGCAAATCAGGTAAAGGAAAAAGGACAGCAAAGGGCCCTCTCTCACCATGAATGCTCAAATTCAGTCACGGTTGAAAGGCAGCAGAACTCCAAAATCTCAACTAATCGGTAAAACCATGGATTGTGGAGTCAATTGTTCACCAATATTATCATTGTTACCAGTAATCTCCACTGGAACAGCCGCAACATTTAACTTTCTCATAAACAATTCGGAGACTAATCTGCAATATTTTTGGAAACTCTTTTTGGACTTAGATTAGAAATAAGAGGTTATTTGAATTATGTTGAATTAGCAAATCTTCTCATGTTTGGTAGTTAGAAACATTATTTTTTGTTAGTTAAATTTTGTTAGCTAAGTTAACTTGGTTTCTTTGAACATCGTAAGAGAAAGAAGCAGAAGTATGTCATTCAACTCTTTGAGTCCACTCCACCCTTCATTGTGATTTTGGTTGATGTGGTAATCCTCAATTCAATTTTCCTGCCTTTTCCCCATAACTCTTAATTCCTTTCCAGATTTAAAATCTGTCTGTCTCTGCCTTGAGTATCCTTAATGATTCAGCCTCAACAGCTTTCTGCAGTAAAGAATGCCTCAGATTCACTACTATCTGAAAGAAGAAATTTCTCCTCTTCTCTGTCTTAAAAGAGTAACCCTTTACATACAGACATAGGAAATAGGAATAGGAATAGGCTGTGTGGCCCTTCAAGCCTACACTGCCATTCAATAGGATCATGGCTGATCATCTTACGCAATGCCTACACAGTCTGGGTTAATTTAAAGCTATCTGATGACAAACAGTAGTACACCTCCATGAACCTGCCATACTTCAAGTAGACCCATTTAAGGTGGAATCTGGGACCTTATATCTTCAGGTCACAGGCTCTGATACAGAGATACAATGCTCTGATATCATGAGCAGGTCTCTTAAAGGTGTACTGCGTACTAACTGTGAGAACTAACACAACAGAGTTATAGTGTTTTAATGATCTTTCACTTTGGGCTTCAAGTCTTTTCTGACTTGCACAGTTTCTGACTTTCAACATTTAGAAATGACTCTAATTTGTCCGCTTTTCTAGTTCCAAAGTATCTCTTTGCAATTTTCCTCTTCTATTGACACGGCTTAAAATGCCACTTGTCTTTCTTGGTCATTTGCAAGTTTGGATATTTCTTTTAATTCTATCATCATAATAATTATGTTATTTCATTCTTGAAACTCATTTGCAGTCCAAAGACTGAATTTCCTTTAGTCTTTGATCTCTTTAATCAAGGTAGAAACATGCAAACTTACAATAATCGTGTAGTAAAAAAGAACAAATTTAGGATTAATAGAGAAGTGTTAAACCGCAAATTAAAAAGTAAAATTGAACTAAAATGATACTAAGTCTATAAACCAATACGCCATTCCTACATTGCAGGCACTGGAGTATGCACAAATTTAATCATATATTAATTTATTGAAGACCCAAACCAAACCATGTGAAGAAGAGGACAACATTGGTTCTTTTCCATCCTGTTCCTTACAGAGTGGAATTCAGTCGAGTTACCCTCTTTACTCTCGGTTTTGGGGAGCTAGGAATTGCAACCTGTTAGATTGGTTAAATTTCATCAGGAATTTTCCTAAGTTCATAAAAATATTAACACTTCTTGATTGCAGAATTTCAAAACTTGTGGTAGGAAATTATTTATCGTTAAATTTATGAAGTTAGGTAAGGAATAAATATGGTGAATTTACACATGTTACAATTACATAGAATTTGGAGGCTATTTGGAGCAGATCCTGGACTAAACTCCTCTCACATTACACATTCTAATCCTCTCACCAGCTTCTCTTCTTTCCTCCCCCCTGCATTTCTCTATCGTTGTCTTTAAAAAGGACTAGAATGTTGGTTTGGTTACTCAGTGATCGGAAATTTCTTCTCAATCTTTTGTTAGATTTATTCATGAATATCTTAAATTTCAAGAATTCTATAAGAAAAATGTAAATGCGTAAAATGTTTTTTTCTCATCTGTTCTATCACGGTGTTATGTAAGTTTTGGGAATGAGTCTGTAAGGAAGGGGAAGCATTTGTATTATCGCTAGACTCTTAATTCAGAAACATTGGCGATGTTCAGGTTTGAATCCCAGCATGGCAAATGATGAAGTTTGAATGCAATAAAAATCTGGAATTAAGCATCTAATGATGACTGTGAAGCCATTATTGATTATGAGCAAAATCTCCTCTGGTTCACTAATGTCTTTTAGGGAAGGATATCTGCCATCCTTGTCAGGTCTGACTTACATATGACTCTAGCTGCACAGCAAAAGGTTGACTCTTAAAATGCCCTGACACTTAGGGATAGGCTGTAAATGGTGGTCTCGCCTGCAACTCCCATGAATAAATAAAAAAAGAATGCTTCTGATTAAATACTATGTCCTTACTCGACCTCAACCTTTTTTCACTTGACTTCCACATGCTGTATATTTTGCTGTAGGGGTTTCTGGATAGTGCTTGGAAGTTAGAGCTTTGAATGAGTTTTCTTATGTAGCTCAAGCCACTGCAGTTTATTTTAGCACTCTGAATGTCACATCAGTCGGTAAACTGTTAATTCAGCATAAATTCGGTGAGCAGCAAATCTAGTATCTTCTGGTGTACAGTTTTATGCGTTATGGAATGGTGCCTTTACCCACAGGGTCATTGGCTAATTGAAGTCAATTATTAGATTAGAGGAAAGTTTTTTTTTAAATGATTCAGTGCTCAAAACAAACTGGAATTAACTCTACCACAATGCTGATAATGAGCAAAATTATGGATTAGGTCTCTGCATGTAACATGGGAAGTGGAATTTTTTTATTATCTGTATTAATTCCTGTATTGTCCCTTTTGAGTAGCAGCCAAACAAAAAAGTATCAGGATTTTGCTGCTGTCTGAATTAAAGCAGTGTAAAATATACAACACTGTTGTTACCATTGAAGTTTCTGGACATTTTGAATATATTATGTGTGTAGGGGAATCTGCAAAAATCAGCCTTTGACTGAAATGGCAAAATAATGAGAATGAATAAACACCTGGTTGATTTGATTTTACATTGTATTATTGTTAGTGATAAATATATTTATTAATTCATCTAAAATGTATTTATCATGCTAATTAACCAGTTATTAACCCCTAACAAAGAAGTTTATCATGAATGTGTTAGTATGAATGATGCTGTTATCATATAGCGGAATTTTTAACCATTTGTATTTTAAATCCTGGACATTACTTTGGAATGAACAATAGAAACAGTATTATGTAATATAATATTGTAATTTCGTAACTGTAAAATGTAATAAGCTGTCAGGCACAGCCATTGAAATACACAGTACAAAATGAATTCAAGAAATAATTGGAGAGAGGATATTGTTAGTTAATGATCTCATCTCATTTTAAAATCTCTTGAATGCATTGTTTATGCATCACTGAAACAGGCCTTTTGCCCCACCAGGTTTGTGCTCATGTTTATGCTCCATTCTGGCCTCCTCCTATCCTTCTTTAGTGAATGCATGAACAAATCCTTTTATTCTTTTCAGCCTCGTGTACTTTTCTGGATTCATCTTAAATGTATCTATTATTGATCTCAAACGTTCCTTCTAAAAAAGCATGGTGCACCTTTGTAAAACATCAGTTTGGCTTCAATTTGCATTATTTTCCAACAACACAGTCTTCTTAATGCAAAGACATTAAAGAGGATGGAGAAAAGACTCCTCTGTGCAATAACCATATATCATAATTTGATTCCATCTGAAAACTTTTAAATTGTATTTCTACTGCCTAAGTCCAACTTACTTGTTTAGATAGTGAGCAACATGGTCCCCACTACAGATTCTTGAGAAATATCACATCTCACTCTTTCCCAATCTGAGTTAACATCTTTACCCCAACTCTGTCTTTTCTGTTTCATAAAAAGCTTACTATGCATTCTGCTACTTATCCCCCGACTCCACACATTCTGTACTTCATCAAGAGGAGAAAGTGAGGTCTGCAGATGCTGGAGATCAAAGTTGAAACTTTATTGCTGGAACAGCACAGCAGGTCAGGCAGCATCCAGGGAACAGGAGATTCGACGTTTCGGGCACAGGCTGAAGAAGGGCCTGTGCCCGAAACGTCGAATCTCCTGTTCCCTGGATGCTGCCTGACCTGCTGTGCTGTTCCAGCAATAAAGTTTCAACGTACTTCATCAAGAGGCTACCATGTGAAACATTTTCAAAGGCTTTTTTGGGAATCCAAAATGTCACCTCTATGCATTTCCTTTATCTAAGGCTTCTGCTAATTCTCCAACTAATTCGCTAAGGGAATCTTTTTGAATCGTTGACAACTGTGTTACAATGTCACATTTTAGATATTTTTCTATTCTTTTTGTGAGTGAAGATTCCATTATATTTTTTACTGTCAATGTTATACTAATTGATGCATAGTGCCTGGAATAGTTCAACCTTGCTTTTTATATTTAGGAATCACATTAGTTATCTGCCAGTCTTCTGGCACTATTCCATTTTCTAATGACTTTTTAAAAATATAACTAATAATGTCTCTGTTATCTCTTCCCTAACTTTTATTAACATGCAATCCATCAGATCAGACGATTTAGTCTCTCTAAATTTGATTAGTTTATCAATTATCTCTCCTTCTTCTTCTATCTTAAATGACTACACATTTTTTGATCTATTCCATTGTAATATCATTATGTTAATCTTTCTGCTAAATACAGAGGCAAAGTAATTATTTAATATTTCTGTCATTAACTACTTATTGTATTCTTTAGTGGTCCTATCCTTATTCTGATATCCCTATTTTTGTTTGTGTCTGAGGACACTTATTTTTTTATTATTCCAAAATAATTTGTACTTAGAACATAGAACATACAACATTACAGTACAATACAGGCCCTTCAACTTTTGATGTTGTGCCAACCTGTGAAACCAATCTGAAGCCCACCTAACCTACACTGTTCCATTATCATTCATATGTTTATTCAATACCATTTAAATGCCGTTAAAGCTGGCAGGCTTACTACTGTTGCAGGCAGAATGTTCCATGCCCTTGCTACTCTCTGAATAAAGAACCTACCTCTGACAGTTGTCCTATATCTATCACCCCTCAATTTAAACCTATGGCCCCCTGTGCTCGCCATCCGTATCTGTCCACTCTATCTTTCTTTCTTTCCTTCCTATTTTGTTTGACTTTTTCCCAATCGTGTTGTATTCCCTTTGGCTGTAGATTCCTTTGATCACTATGTACTTATTGGCCTGAATTTCAGAGTTGGGTTGTTTCCATGGTCCTCAGATCTGCTATTTGAGAAAATACACTGCACTGTCAGACTTTTGTTCTGGGTGCCGGTATGGTGTTGAGGTTGTATGGGTGAATTGGTGGAGGGTGATTGTGCTTTCTGACATGTGACCACAAAATGATTAGTAGGGACAGGCCAGGTTTGCCTCAGTACTCCCAGACAATCTAAAAGCAAAAGAACCCTCAGGCCTCACAATCTCACAGCCAGACGTGCTCTCTCACCTCCGTTCTCCAACCATGGCCCTTTACAATCTTCATGCCAACATATGCCCTCTACCCATCTGACAGTTCCACATCACTCCATGCCAAAACTGAAAATCTTCACCCAAAGCCAATGCCTTTTATAGCCCCTAATGGCAAATTAGTACCAATTCAAGCTATACCAGGCCAACCGTACACTTCTTATACATTTTTCTTCCCACTTTCCTTGGTCTGTTGATTTTACTCTAGATATCAATTACCCAAGGCAATTCTAACAATGGAATATACCTAATATTCTTTAGTAAAGCAAAGTACACTATGAAAAATACTGCAAAAATATTATACAAACAATATTTGCAATCACAAATGATTTATGTGGACTTGACTGAAGATCAGACCAGAACAGGTGATAAGCCTACTGTGTCCCAACTTATCATTGTTAATCGATTGAAATCTTTCTCCAGCAAGATAAATTTTACTGTGAGGCAAGCTGCTTCACAATAAACAGAAAACGAAAGAACTGCAGATTCTGGAAATCATAAACAGAAATTGCTGGAAAAACTCAACAGGTCTGGCAGCATCTTTGGTGAGAAAACAGAATTAATGTTTCAGGTCAAGTGAACTTTCTTCAGAAACAAAGCTGCTTTATATGTTTTCTATACAAAGAAGCTATGTATTTTACACTCAACACTGTCCAGTCCCCAAAAAAGAATGTTTCTCAACTGATAAAAAATCACAAGTAAGTCATGTTTTCCACATTAGTTTGATCAATTGACTCATTAAGTCTCATGTTTCTTGCCCTTAATGAATATTGACATAAAACTTTTAGCTTGTGCTTGGTGTTTAATAATTGAATCTTATCTAATCAATGATATGATATTTCATTGAATCCCTACAGTATGGAAGCTGGACATTTGACCCATCTGGTCTACACTGCTCCTCAAAAGAGCATCCCCCATCCCTGTAACCCTGCATTTCCCATGGTAAATCCATCTAGCCTGCACATCCCTGGACACTATAAGCAACTTCGAATGGGCAATTCATTTAACCTGCACATCTTTGGACAGTGGGAGTAAATCGATGTAGACACAGGGAGAATGTGCAAACTCCACACAGGCAACCACCTGAAGCTGGAATTGAACCTGGGGCCCTGGCGCTCTGAGGGAGCAGTGCTGATCACTGAGCCTAAATAGCACAATTTCATGACAATCACAAGTACATCTGATAAACAATCCATCTTATCACATTTGATTCACTGTGTCTGTTTTAAACAAAGCTTCAGATTTTCCAGACTTGCTGAGACAATTTAGTCTATTACTGTTTGAGTTCCAGACTTTCAGCCTAACACAAACACTTTAAAAACCCACTTTAAAAATCCCTTTCTAATCATTAGGTCATCTCCAACATTTAAATGCTTTCTCCTTCTCATTCCATTCTGATTTCGTTTAACTTAACCTTATTTAGGCTAAAACAGCAAATTTTAAGGTTAATATCTCCATACCCTTACCCTTATACCTATTGTGCTAATTCATCCAGTATTCACATTAGGCAGACCTCAGGATCTAAGCCTTGATGAGATTAAATAATGTTTTAAATGACTATTGCAAAATTCACACTTTCAGAAAAACCCTGCATATATCACTAAAAATCCATTCACTATATGTAACTTTGTTTAATCCCTTATAAAAACAAGCTTTGGAATTCCAACTTCAAAAAGTCTATAACCACTTGCAGTTGTCAGCGATACGGTGAACTGAGAAGTGCTTCACAGTTAAAGATTGTGAAATTAGGCATTCAGCACTCACCCAGTAATGATAGTCCTCAGGCTTATATCAACAAACAGAATGAAACAGCAAACATTGTTTTATTTAAAGAAAATAAGAATCCATACACAGTTTTTCAATTATTTAAAGGGTGGGAATTTTAAATGCCCTGAGTGTTCGATTGCACCTTTTGACAGTACTGTTTACAGCTCCTTTTGGTAATTCTGCTGACAGTTCCAATGAGTTTATGCATATTTTATGCACATTCATGTCTATTTAAATAGTCTAAAAGGGGACTCAACTCTCCAAAGGTTTCTAGTAGCTTTAGACTTTCTCCTGTTAAGTCAAAAGTGCACAAGTCATGTTTTGGACATTCCATTAGCAAAAATAAAATCAGCCTGATGCTACTGTACATTAATATGGAAGCTACTTATGTGCAAAATCCATTTGTACTTTGGAACGAAGTCCAATTTGACCCCACCATCCTCCAAATATAATAGTTGCTGTGCTTGTGTGTGAGCATTCTTGATTCAGGCTTCTAGAGTCATTTTTGTAAAGATGGAGAGGCTTTCTGCTTTTTTTTTTCAAAGATTCAGGCATGTGTATGCTTTTTTCTTTATTTTTAACCTTGCCCTAATTTCTTTATTCACTCATGGCATTTCACTTCGGCCAATTTGTTATTACGTTTTAGTGGAAATTATTTCTCCTGAATGTGACATATCACCATTTAATTGTTTCCATTGCTGTTCTCGTTCTTTGTCCATAAACTTTTCAGGTTTTTTCCCAACATTTATTCTCATCATTTTACTATTACTTTGGTTTTTGTCTTACTGATGACTGTCTCAATTTTTACTGGAATCCTTACTATGCCTTGATTGCCATTGCTTAGACTTGTTCCCTGTTTGAGTTGATTTCCCATTAGTAGATCATGAGAAATAATAGCAAGAGATGGCCACTTGGTCCATTAATCCATTTCACCATTCAATAAGATCATAGCTGATCTGAATATGTACTTAACTCCAACTTCCTGCCTGCCCTGTTGCCATGTTAGATGGAAAATCTGTTGACCTCCGTCTTGAATATATTCATTGTCCCAACATTCATCGTGCTTTGTGGAAGAGTATTCCATAGACCAACCCCCAAGAAATCATTTCTTCCTCTTATCATCTCCTCATTGCTATCTTAAATACAAGACCCCTTCTGAAACTGCACCAAGTAGCATTAAATCCTCCCTCCAATGAGGGGAAACATCCCTCAGCATCTACCTTGTCAATTTCACTCAGGGCCCACATGTTTTAATAAGATCACAACTCGTACTTCTAAATGCTAATGAATATAGGCCCGACAAGTTTGAATGTTTCTCATAAAATGACACTTTAATCCCAGGAATCAGCCCACGTGAACTTCCTCTGATCTGCACCCAATACAAATATATCCCTCATTAGGTAAGGTGACCAAAACAAGTTAACTGTTTGAGATATTTTTTCCTAAAAATAGTCAATTACCGTCAGTCACCTGATATAAAATAATGTCAGTCAATTATTCATACTCTGTGTTTATTTGTTCAATGACAGCTTTGGGTGAACCAGGAAGACACTGTAGATGAAGCCAGTAGTGAAATTCAAAATGGGCATCTGGACCCAAACTCTGACTGCCTGTGCCTTGGCAGGAGTGTTCAGAACAGAGACCAGATGAGGGCAAATGTCATCAATGAAATTATGAGCACAGAACGACACTACATTAAACATCTGAAGGACATTTGTGAGGTAATAATAATATTATAACAGCTTTGAGTTCCCTCATACGAATGATATAAATTGCATGGAACAGCTCTGAGGTACTCTCAATAATTGTTAAACATTTGTTCTTGGAAAAATTCAGAGCTACGCTGCAAAATGTCATGAAGGGCTGCTGACTATTTGAATATTAATAAGTTATATGTCTGCAGTTAAAACCTCAAGACGCAATAGAGTAAAGAATCAGATTACTCATTAAAAGGAAATACATTCTCATTTAAGTAATCTTCCAATGAAGAGCATTCCAGGTATAATAATTTAATAACATTATGGTGGAAGCGGGTGAAAGTGTAATGTTCTGATTCACTGTTACATTATGCATGAAGTGATTGTTTTTATCCCTGAGACAGAGGATATGTGTTTACCTGTAATTTCCTCAGTCCATCCCTAATACAATATAACATTTAATTAGCTGATTCTTTGGATTCCTCAGTTTGTATGGAGTAGTGTTTCATCGAGTTACATGGGTTAAAAGTTGAATTGTGAATTGATATCATAACAGTGACATTTAGATTGTTACAGTTGGCTTTAGGGCCAGTGAGCTTTTTGATTTCTATTCAGTGACAATTTAACTTGTGCACATATTTCCTATCATTAATTATAGTGTTCCAAAATATCTGCCTGACTGTCAATATGGCTAAGGTGTTGACTTTTAAATCATGCTTACTTTGTTGTAATGAGGAATGGAATATCGAGTGAGGATATGCTCCATTTTATAAATAAAACTCAAATTGAGTCAATTATCAAATTAACATGCTCCGGCTCGGCAATAGATTTAGGGTTTGATTTTCAAGGAATTGGCAAGACACTATGGGATCTGGATGTGGAGGCAAAAGTGAGGACTGAGTCCTGATGAAGGACTTTTGCCGGAAACATCGATTTTCCTACTCCGTGAATGCTGCCAGATCTGCTGTGCTTTTCCAGCACCACTCTAATCTAGACTCTGGATGTGGAGGTCCAACCCACTCCAAGAATTCACATTTATGACAGCAGAAGAAGAGGGATCATACACAAAGGAGGAAAGCCCAATCTCAGCAGGACCACTTGAACTTGCTGCTGAGTTCAAACAGACCAGATTTTGGCTTTTCAAGGGTGTTACAAATTGATGGAATGGACATAGATACTTGTGAAGTCTGAATAAGCCCCTTTAATATTTCCAAGTGTGTGTAGAATGCCAAATTTCCCTGAAATGATTGAGCATCCTTTAGGATAGCATTGAACCTGCAAGAGATGACACATTATGGAGTTTTCCTCAGCACATCAGGGCGCTGTGAGGGAGAGTGCACATTGTACTTCTCCCAATCTTAAGTGGCAAGATGCTCCCTCAGAAAGCTGATGGAATGAAATCTTCCCTTCAAAGCTGTGTGGAATAATCAGTGATTCTGTACTGTTACTCTCAAGGTGGGTGCAAGTGTGGAGTGATGTACAGGCCAGGCACTAGTACCTGACCGGTGCATTTCATTTAGTTTCAGTGTTAACCACATTAAAGTGCAATGTCTTGGCTATGGTGATCAACATCACAGTTCAAGGACCCTTGACATCTTAGGCTCTCTGAAGTTTGTAAGAGATGAGTAATGCTTGGTCATTGCAACTTTTTTCATCCTTGGCATATCTGAAAAGACTGCTCATCTCTCACATGCGTGTGACTTAACCAGGACTATCGGTAAAAAGGATACAAGAGTGCAAGTGAACACATATTTGTAATGATGTTCCATCTGTTATAAAGTTGTACATTCAGGAACTTTTTTCTATTCCTTTACATCGCCTTCAATGTCTACAACTTTTGCAAGCTGGGGTGGAGAGAGCCTGCTTTGTGATTGACCCTGCTGCCTTGAAAGACTAGTCCAGTCATTCCTCGTGCTTTTGGGCTCGAGATATCTGTTGGAATGTCCTGCCCAGATGTGGGTTTGCCTTCATTGATTCGAACTTCCGTAGGCTTCAGCATTGCAGGTTGCCGGCGGTGGAGGGGCTGGTCATCTCTGAAATGTCCTTGAAAGAGGATTGTGGGGATCACAAGTGTGGCTCCTGTTTCCTCTGGGTGCCTGCTGGTACCACATTGCCCCCTGGGAGGAAGAGGCACCTGGACTGAGGTTAAGGTCCCTCATTCCCCTCTCATCTTTATTCCATTGATAGTGAGCACCTATGGCTAGAGCAATGCAGAACGAGTCTATGTGCATATCTGTACTCTGCACTCTGAGTGTGCTGCACCTGGATCTCCATGGCGAAGTAAACAGCCAAATGCAAGCTTACAGAGGCGTTACTGATAACATTGATGGACTCACCCAACCTTCAATCCAGTTTACCAACTGCCTCTGACAAACCTGCCTGCTGTTCTTGCACCTATCTGTGTAATTTAACAAAGTCATTAATCACCAAATCATGGGATCATCTTCTATCCAGGCAATGGAAGTACCTGTTTTTCAGAGATCCTCCAGTGATCTGGAGTGGTTCTTCATTTTCCAACCAGTTGCAAAGATGTCTCAGGGATGTGCTCACCAGATTGTGTTCCTGGATCTGACCTAGTAAGCAAAACTCCTGAAGTGTGAGTTTGTGAGCTGCAGGTGACAGCCTTTCCAATGTATCCTTGGAGAATTCACAGGAGAATGTGGATATGAGTCCCTGGCACTGGCCTCTTCTTGCCACGAGTGTCTATCTAAGAGATGAGAGGACATATGTTGTTTAAGAAGAAACAAAACATTGTGCAGGTTAAGAATACATGTTGGTGATAATAAGAGACTAGCACACAACTGCACAATAAAGCTTAGCGGATTGGCTGGCCTTTGAGCTCTCCCTGTACCCACTTGAGTAGCCACGTTCTTCTCCAGCTAGGTTGTGTACTTTCTCCTCATAAAGGCTGATGACCCTGATGTTCATCGACCCCCATCAAGCTTAGTTGTGCTGTGATTGAATTACAATAAGACTAAAGAAAGCATTGGGTATGATGAAAGTGGATGGAAGAATAGTTAGTGGTGATGCTGAAGCAAGTGAGGTTGGAAGGATGGGGTGGGTGAAATCTTCGAGGAGAAAGTGAGGTCTGCAGATGCTGGAGATCCCATCAAGCTTAGTTGTGCTGTGATTGAATTACAATAAGACTAAAGAAAGCATTGGGTATGATGAAAGTGGATGGAAGAATAGTGGTGATGCTGAAGCAAGTGAGGTTGGAAGGATGGGGTGGGTGAAATCCATTGAGTGGCTATGATGCATGCAACAGTGAGAGTTGTTTGTCTATGAGCCTTGGCAAGATGTGTGTGTAAATAGCAGATTTTGAGTAAGGGGTGGTTGCTCTGGGAATCTGAGGTTGCAGACAGTAGATGATAACACTTAACCTTGCAGTGTGCAGGAAATCATTGACTTTCTTCCTGCCCTGCTGAGCTTTATACTACACCTGGGTCACCTCATTAACCCAAGGATACTATCTGAGTCCATTTCTGGGTTCACTTGGAATGAAGATGTGGTTTTCTTTGGTGAACAGCAGGAGAAAGGACTGCCTTCCTCTCCACCACTGCGGTCATCAGCCTCTACAGGCCCTTGTCTATAATCTGGGGAATGAACTTTACTTTCCTCTGGCCCATGTATTTGTAAGAATTGTGGAACACCACAGCGTGAGGGGCTGTTCCTGGATTGCAGTATCTGAAGTCATTTCCAGCTGGGCTCTTAGTATAGCATCAGCAATACAAAGCTGGAAGATCCCAGCAATGTTGGGTGCTTCTGCCCCTCCTACCATGGGATACTCCAACAAAACACTTTAACTGAAAATAGGAGCATTTTTGCCTGCAATGTTAGTATCAATTGCATCCAGATCAGAGATACCACTGATTATAGGTAGATTAAAGCATTTGGATTTCTGTTCGATTGATGGGAGTAAGAATTCCTCTGTAAGTGGCAGCAAATGTTTTTGTTAAGATTTCCCTTATATGATATATGTTCTGGCCACTATAAGAGAAGTTTACCAAGAAAAAGAGGACCATTTGAATCCTTTTAGTCTGCAGTAATTTACAGTGACAAAAAATACATCAGCACTGAAGTGCATTCCAGATTTTCATATCCATTATTTTAGTCAAATTGCAGAATTCATTTGGCCCACAACTGGAATGCATCACAAGGAGAATGTTGAACCTAAAAATTTATCATTATATTTCTGTTCAATTTATTGCGTTTCAACTTGTTAATCTATCCCCAAATTATTCATTCAATGTATAAGTACTTGGGCGAGGAGCAAACAGTTCAACAGAGATTGAATATTACACTTGTGCTAATTATTAATTGTTATGAATATATTTGCTGCTGTATGTGAAGTTTACCACAAGCAGTTAATTTTTTTTTTCTCTGTTTAGGGTTACCTTAGGCAATGTAAGAAACGCAGGGACATGTTCAGTGATGAACAGTTGAAAGTCATATTTGGAAATATTGAAGACATTTATAGGTTTCAAATGAGTTTTGTCAGAGACCTGGAGAAGCAGTACAACAAGGAGGATCCTCACCTGAGTGAAATTGGACCCTGCTTCCTGGAGCATGTAAATTATAATCCTGTTAGATAAGATTATTATTTTCATAATTTTCATTTCTGTGCGTAATTCGTGTGTTCCTGTGCGCTGACCTGCAGTGCTTCTCCTGTCAAAAGAAAGGTTCACAGGGGTGTTGAAATTGTGGTGTGCTTTATTAGCAGCTAATGTATATGAAATTTCTATGTCTATTGTTTTAATGAAAACATTATCTCCCTTAATGGGCTTTCATTAAACGATGGACAGAGGAATTTCAAATGAATGGGTTCATTAGCAATATTGCACATCACAATTTTAACCCAAAGCATATTTTAATTTTGTTGCCTTTACTTGTACATTAATGGCATTATTGGATGAACATCTTTGTTTTAAATTATTCTTCCATTTCAAACAACAATATTATTGAATCATAAAAATATAGCATAAAAGACAATCATTACTCGAATAGAATAAATTGATTCAGAATTTTAACTGAAGCTATTAATTCTATGTCTGTTTTTCTGTGCCGTTTTTGTATCAATTTATATTCTTTCTTTTCAAGTACTTCTCTTATCATTATGTTATATACTCAATTGCTGCATGCACTAAAACAGTCCATTTATTTAAAACTCTCTGTATGACAAATATTTTCTATTTGAACAATCCTGAACTTATGTCTAATCCTGTTGGTATTGATTTGTTTTATATGAATGGAAACTAAGATAAAAATATATTTTCACAAGGGAGAACAAACCTAAAGGATTGTATGTCTCAAAGCAAGACTTTCTAATTTGTTGTCCAATAATTGAAATGGATAGAAAATTGGATGGACTCTGCTACAAATATGAGGTCTGCACTTGATGTTCCTTTATGAGCTCTGTCAGGTTTTAAGTTATACCTAAATGCAAAAAGTGAATATTTAGCCCAACGTGTTACATAGCTGGCTAATCTAAACTAAAAAAAAATCCCAACTCAAAGAACAAAAGAGACAGTTCAGAGGCTTGGACTAAAGTTGTTGGAATATTTGCTGGGCATCTACATTTCGAATACAAATAAAGAAAGAACTTCCCCTTTCATGGATTCACAATGTAACAAAATACTCAACAGCCATTGAAATTGTTCTGAAGTGTAGTCACTTATGATATAGGGCAACACTGGGCCATCGGTTCATAGTAAAACAAGATCAGATTATCTATTTTAGTGGTGTTGGTTGGAGGTCAAATATTGACCAGAACACCTCGGTAACTCCATCTACTCCAATTCTATCATAGAATCCTTTATATCTATCTTAAAGGCTATATCTATCTTAAAGCCTAGATGGCTCCTCGGTTTAACATCTCATCCATAAGACAGCACCTGTAAAATAGGTAGACGAGCAAGAGGCTGGAAGAACACAGCAAGCCAGGCAGCATCAGGAGGTGGAGAAGTCAACATTTCAGGCGTAATCCTTCTTCTATTTGTGTAAAATTGCAGCCTACTCTGAACTACTAAAGTGAAATATCAGTCCCTTCATAATTGAACCCACAATGTGCTAAGTAAGAGGTAAGAGAGCTTCAACCAACCCATGGCTAACACAATGTGGGAGCAGTTCTCTTTCAAGGTTTGTCTGAAGGAAAAAGATTAGACATAAATAATTACAACCTACTGTTAAAGGTTTTGTGAGCATAGCGCCTCCCTTAGCCGGTATTTTTTGCTATCCATTCTGATGTATTAGTCAGACAGTTCAGGAAGGTGAATAGTTGGTTTTTCCTAAACATCTGATATTGACATGTATTTGTTGTATTCATTTACAGCAAGATGGATTTTGGATTTACTCTGAGTATTGTAATAATCACCTGGACGCGTGCATGGAACTTTCCAAGCTGATGAAAGATGGCAGGTATCAACATTTTTTTGAGGCTTGTCGACTCCTTCAGCAAATGATTGACATTGCCATCGATGGCTTTCTCCTCACGCCTGTGCAGAAGATCTGCAAATATCCACTACAGCTTGCAGAATTACTCAAGTATACAGCATTGGAACATAGGTAAGCAATGAAAGCAATTTTTCATCTTGAGGCCAATTGCCATTAATTTTATATTCTATCTGCATTTTTGAGTTCGGTGTTACTTAGCAAGAGCCAATGGTCTCAAAAAGAATTTAGGTGAGGAGGGACCATGGTAAACTTAACTCAAAAAGTGTTGGGGGTGTGGTGGGATGAACACCAACTCATACCATGGAAGTAATGAAGCATATGGAAGCTGAGTGCCAAATATCGCACAAAGGCCGGGCATATCTAATCTGGCCAATTACTGCCCCATCTTCATCATCAGTACAGTAATGGAAGGTGACATTGACAGTGGTATCCAACAATACATTGCATGCTTGTTCATTGATGATCAACTTGGGTTCTGCCAGGAGCACTCAGTTCCTGGCCTCATCACAACATTTATCCAACCCTGGATGAAAGATCTCCGTTCCCGAGGTGAGGTGAGAGTGACTGCCCTTAACGTTAAGGCCACATTTGACCAAGTGTGGCATCAAGGAGACCTAACAAACCTTAAGTCATTGGGAATCAAGGGGGAAACTCTGCTTGTTGAAGTCATACTTAGCACAACAGAAAATGGTTGTGGTTGTTGGAGGTCAGTTATCTCAGCTTGACATCATCACTACAGTAGTAGCTCAGGGTCATGTCATGGGCCCGTTCCACATTCGTTTGGTCAGAAGTGGGGATTTTCAATGATAATTGCACAGTGTCCATCACCATTCATAACTCCACGGATAATGAAGCAGTCCATGCTCAAATGCAGCAAGACCTAGATAATATCTGGGCCTGAGCTGATAGGTGACAAGTATCAACTCCAGAAGTACCAGGCAATAACAGTCTCCAACAGGAGAGAATCTAACCATTGTTCATTGAAATACAACGTTGCTGTGATTGCCAAAACTCCCATTATCAAAACCTGGTTGTTATCATTGATGAGAAACTGAACTAGTCATATGAATATAAAGGCTACAAGCAAATCACAGGCTGAAGTGAGTGCTGGCTTCCTGACTCCCCAAATCCTGTCCACCATCTACAAGACACAAGTTAGGAGTATAATGGAATACTCCCTATTTTCCTGGATGAGTACAGGTCCAGCAACACTCAAAAGCTTGACACCATCCAGGAAAAAGCAGGCCACTTGTTTGATATGACAGCAATAAAAATGTATTCCTTCTCCTAACAATACACTAGCTGCAATATAAACCATTTACAATTTAAACTGCAGAAATTCACCAAGGTTCCTGAGGCAACATCTTTCAAATACACCCATTACCACCTAGAAAGAGAAGGACAGTTGATAAATGGGAATGTCACAACTTTCAATTCCCCTCCAAATCACTGACCATCCTGACTTGGAAATATATTCCCATTCCTTCAGTGTTCCTGGGTCAAAATCCTGGAATGCTCAGCCACAGAGAGTGTGGATTAAGAGCAGTTCAAAAAGCCAGTGCATACGCTCCTTAGGGGCATCGAGGATATGATAATAAAAGTTGGTCCAGCCAGTGACTTGCACATTCCATGAGTGAATGAAAAACAGCACTGTCTATGATATTTCTATTAAACAAGCTAGATAAATTTAGGATTCCCTCTAATTGGTCAAAGGCTAGCCTCCAGAAATGCCTGAGGTTTCTGCAATATTGCACTGTTGCATTAATGATTGCAACTGTATTGAATTCAAAATACTGTGGAATATAGGCAATTTTAAATCCACGGATTTGTATATATCAGTAATCTGCATAGATTGGTAGCTTTAAAATCAAACAGGAAGCAAAGAACTGTTGATATTTTTGGCAGTGTTCTTTGCAAAAGTTCTTTATCGATTTGTATAGATTATTGTATACTTTAAACAGAATCTATCAATTTTGTGTGAATGAACATTTATTTATCTTATCTTTCAATCTTTGAATCCTTAACTTTGAACTTATAGCTATAAAATGCACTTAGAACCTGACAATGAACAGGCATCTATTGATCTGGGTCAGTGTGTTCTGCTTCAGACATGTAACATTCAGATAATGGCTCCTTCTGCTAACTTTAAACCTCAGTCATGCACTTAATGTGGACTTTATCATATTAGTTTAAAATGTGAATATATACTTAACATTACTAAACCAGGCCATCCGTACTGTTATGAAGTTGAAGGCATGTACTGTACCTTTAAGCGAGAGAGCTAACAAGCACATGTGTATATGACTAGATGGAAGTCCTAGAGTGTACTGGAAAATTGAAAATAGGTAACATTTGCCTATAAAATGGATACCTGAGTTTTGGAAAGGGTTCAGAAAAGATTTACAAGGATTTGGAGGGTTGGAGGATTTGATCTATAGGGAGAGATTGAATAGGCTGTGGCTGTTTTCCTTGAAGCATCGTAGGCTGAGGGGTGACCTTGTAGAGGTTTATAAAATCATGAAGGGCATAGATAGAGTAAATAGACAAGGTCTTTTCCCTGTTGAGAATGTGGTGCTGGAAAAGCACAGCTGATCCGGCAGCATCCGAGGAGCAGGAGAATCGATGTTTTGGGCGTAAGGTCTTTTCCCAGGGGTGAGGGAGTCCAGAACTAGAGGGCATAAGTTTATGGTGAGAGGGGAAAGATATAAAAGAGACTTAAGGGGCAACTTTTTCACGCAGAGGGTGGTGCATGTATGGAATGAGCTGCCAGAGGAAATGGTGGAGGCAGTACAATTGCAACATTTAAAAGGCATCTGGATGAATATGTGAATAGGAAGGGTTTGGAGGGATATAGGCCGGGTGCTGGCAAGTGGGACTAGATTGAGTTGGGATATCTGGTTGGACTGACGAGCCTGTTTTCGTGCTTTACATCTCTATGCTCTATGACTCTAATTTAAATTTAACCAATCAGTTTAAATTATGCTCCATAATGCTCCATACTAAAACCCAATTGAGTTTGAAATAATTGTTTTGCCAACATTGAACCAATGAGATGATCCAATGTTGGGGGTGTAAGAATGTAGACATTTCGAAAATTGGTCAGAGAGCAACTGCTGTCAAGAGAGAAACTTGTGGAGAGCTAATTGCCCATCTAACATCTTGCTCTCCAAGAAATTTAGAAACTCTATCAAAGGTTCCTTTTCATGCGAAACATACTCACAGTAAAAGGAAAGACGATGACCCAAGGAGATCGCAGCTGGAAGGGTGAAGACACAGAAGAAGACGGCGACTGTGTGGTTTTAAAATTAAATTGATGTCATTTTAATAGGGTGTCTTATTGGAACAGCATATTGTTGTAGAGTTGGAGGCAGGTGGCAAGCTGTTAAGAGAAAGGAGGCTTAGAATTGTGAATAGTTGTTTAATGTTCACTTTTAGAGTTAAAAAAATTTTGGATCTTATTTTCTTTAAATCATGGAATTTGTGAGTTCTCTGTCACTCACATTTTAACAGATTATGAAGCGAGGTGAGATTTTCTGGGTGTTTGGTTTAATTAACAGAGGGATTCACTGCCATGTTGTAACAATATCCAGTTCTGAACAATGGATTGTAACTCCAAATTATATTTGGAATTGGTTGGACTTTAAATTGCTGCACTTTAAAAGTGGGTACTGATTGTGTTTTTTTAAATTTCTGGGCCTTGAAGGTAAAGATTGGAAAAGTACCAGAAGCAGACAAGCAAACTGAAGGTCTTAGCCTAAACTGTTTATTGGCGAGAGTCAGTTCCCACATTTTACATTGTGGGAACCACTGCCTTGAGCATAAAATACAGCCCCTATTGTTTTTAGATTCCAGGAAAGAATGAGCGTGGAGTTTGGAATATTTGCACTTTAGGAATTTGGGAAAAAGAAACAAATTCAAAGCATGACATTTCATAGTATAGAGATAAGAAATGGAGGTTTAGAGGCTGGAGGTGAGAGAGGAACTGCACATCACATACTGTCTTGCTGCTTTCCTTTCCATCTGGTTCCCTTTTCTTATCAATGTTCAGTCTGCCACTTTTATTTGTTTCATATATATTTGCTCTTCTTTCCTGTTTTCTGCTTTAATATATTTCTATTCCTATTTTTATATCTTTTCTTTATCTACTAATGCTGTTTCATTTTGGTGGAAGACATAAAGAGTATATTTACAAAGTTGCTGCATATGGCAAACAAAAAAGATGTTTTCATTGTTTTTCTTTGTTGCATTTATATCATACCTGTTCTTTACTCTTCATTTTTCTAAATCATCACATGCTGTTCTCCATAAAATTGTTATTTGTTCTTGAACTTCAGTTTTCTGTATTCTGATCTCACTGTCTACTCACTACAGACCTTGCAATGAAGACTGAGTGGCCAATCTAATTTGGTTAAAAATAAAGTCGTCAGAATTTCATTGTAGCTTTCCACTCCATAAATATAACTACATTGTACACAACAAGGTTTAAGAGAAAAGCTGTGGAACTGGGCCTAGATTTTTCCAAGTTATTACCGTTGACAATCCTGAAACTTTTCTTGAAAATGGATAATTTTATTAAGGTCATTAGTAGTCATCTTAGCTCAATGAATTTGCGCCAATAAGTAGCTGAACTGCATTATACAGATTTGATTCCTTATCTAAGCTTAAGTAGTGACAGAAATTATACAGTTGCTCTCGAATCCTCCTGGTTCAAAGGAGTAATTTGTGTCATTACTTGATCTTCATATACAGCTTCTTTCCAACTATTCATTGTGCGGTGA
This sequence comes from Chiloscyllium plagiosum, assembly GCF_004010195.1. Classification (NCBI taxonomy): domain Eukaryota; kingdom Metazoa; phylum Chordata; class Chondrichthyes; order Orectolobiformes; family Hemiscylliidae; genus Chiloscyllium; species Chiloscyllium plagiosum. The sequence goes on from NC_057724.1 coordinate 47,660,370, forward strand.
TTAAGGGGATATATCATGATAATTTAACATTTTCAAAGTAGCCACACAGCACAAGCCTAGGAATTTGGAGCCACCTGACTATTGCAGGGTTACATCTACACTGGGAAGTGCTCTTACTGAATGATCTATTCATGGAACTCATGTTCCCACTTTGACAGGATAGCTGAAATCAGGAATTTGCTTTATATGGAACAAGGGTAAACTTTCATTCTTCCCCATATATGTATATATAATCCACTATATGTATATATTTGCAGTAAAATGAAGCCCTGAATGCCATTCTATAAATTAAATACTAAAATACATAAAGGTGAGTTTTAGAAAAAAAAGGTGAGCCTCCTGCACTTCAAAGGTATCCCTTCACCAAGATGTGAAGAAGTGTTGCTCTGAAAGCTAGTGTGCTTCCAATTAAACCTGTCGGACTATAACCTGGTGTTGTGTGATTTTTAACTTTGTACACCCCAGTCCAACACCGGCATCTCCAAATCATTCCAAGAAGTTGACATTTTCCAAAGGATATTTATCTAGTTCTGGGATCTTGTTTATTAACTGCTTCAGGAAGATGGTTTTGTTTGTTTCAAGATTGCACTTCAACTAGCAAAATGTGAAAAATCTTCACGTAATGTTGAACAAATAATATTGCTCTATTTTGATAATGTTGGTCATTTTGAAGTATCTCTGTCTCCAGTCTTCACCCACACATTATTTTTAAAAGTAAATTTGTTTTCCAAAGTTTGCTTAATCCAGTTGTTCTTCAAAGATATTTTCAACCGTGAGAAATCCTTTTTTAAATAATTTGATTATGTTTTGTCTTTCAACAAGACGGACTTTAAATACATGAAATAAAACACCCTTCATTTTCAGCTTTTGAGGTCCCAATTCAAAGCAGGTATTGCAATAACAGATACATGGTAAGGTTCTCTTTGCTTTGTTCAACCTTAGAATAACATAAGAATTACATAGAATAACATGCAAGGTCTTTCCCCTATATTGACCTCTCAGAATGAGATTGCCAGTTTAGTGCCAACTTAAAAATAGATTTGTGCTGTGTTGTTACCTATCATGAATTTCATTAAAGCTGCTAAAACTCATTTTATTCAAGACTACCCTTGTAGTATGTACCCCAATTAAACAATTCTTTTGTGAGTTTAAGAATAAAGGATCTTGTTTATTCTCACCCTGAGTTCAGTACAATATCGCACTTGCTTTCACTCATGCACCCACAAACACAAAGATTGGATACAGATAAAGGTAATATCCTTTAACTGATGGCTCTTTCACTTGTCTCAAAGGTGGCAGATCTGTGGTCTTTGAATAGTTTCAATTAGTTAAAGTAGAATTGAGAGTCATACTACTTGGAAGGGTCAGACAGATCACAGTCAAATAACCAAAATGGGATGTTCTGCGATGAGCTATTAACTGAAGCATGGTACGTACTCTGCTGCCTGGAATCTTACAGCTTGTTTTTGAGTCTGGTTCATGGACTAGGTGAACTGATAGCTCAGTGGCTTTGTTGGAACTGACTGGAAACAGGTCTTTTTCTTTCACCAGGGTTTTCGAGGCTTTTTACATGAGTCACAAATTGATTTTTTTTCTCAGTCCACCAGCCATTGAGCAAATTTCAGAAAGATGCAGTTTAGTGCAACATTAAACATAAGTTTCAAAATAAGTTGAAGTATGAAGCAACTATTTCAGTAAAATAAAACAACTGATCATTTAAAAACATCTGTAATTATTAAAAACAATTGGAAAGTGCCACATAGCAAAGCTAACTACGAAAACTCTTTTTGCCTTTTTATTTAAAAAGCAAAACTGGAGCAAGACAAACGCTGCTCCAAGTCCTGATCATCAAAGAAGAGTATGAGAACTGGAGTCATGTTTAGACATTGGGTTTAACTAACACTAGACTTGTGTTCATCTCTGGTGGTACAGACTCTGAGCTGGCCTCAGCAAGATTCATATGAGAGTGTTGGTCAGAAGTAGGCTGCCTTTCCGCCTGGGAGTTCCTTCTCTCTCCTGTGCAGTTGGTTTTGGGACAAGAGAAGAGAAGCAAGAGAAGGGGAATATTTGCAAATCTCAGACGAGCTCATCACAATTGCACTCTTTTTCTCTCTCACTCACAAATTCAGAGACTCACCTTTCTACACAGACATGCATCAACTCACTCACTTGCAAACTAACGCACAAAGGGTGAAATTTTCCACTCCTTTGAAGACATGTAAAGTGATAGATATTTGGGACAATACAATGAAAATTGAAAAATCAAATTTTTAATGCTGAGAAAATATTTCCAATTTTCCCTTTAGGTGGTGAGTTCAGAATCTCACTCATTCATGCATTGGCTTGTCATTATAGCTCAATTCCCCTGATTTCTATGCAGATCCCAATTCTTCTCTCATTGGCTAAGAAACTAGATGTCATCAATTCTGAATATGAAAGTCAGTGCTGCCACCAGGCGTTAGCAGCTTATGCTGGCTTGCTTTTCTGGTGCCTCATTGAACTCCAACATTATGTCCGAGGACACTCTTACATCCTTTGTTCATGAAAGTGGGCATCACCAAATGACCAATGCTGGTTATCTTTTGGATTATAGCAATGGCCAGCCCTGCAGGTCAAGCGCATCCAGTCTGTGAATTACAGGTAGGTTAGTTGAGATGCTGTGGGCACATCAGTTAGGGGCTACGTCAATCTCAGTTGAGGCTTTCCTGCCAAGTCAGTCTGGGGGCTTTGGGTGTTCATTTTCAAGGGCTTTTCAAAGGGCTGCACACACACACAGTTCTGGAAAAGTGGAAGCCTGAAGTCGAGGGATAAGGTTCTTTAAACCTGGTCACTGAGAAAAATAATTTGTGTGAAATGGAGCAATTCAAGATAGTAGAGTGGAATCAACTAGAGTATCGGAGGGAACTGGGAGTTCTGGGGAGGGGGGTCATATTTTCACAAATAACATTCACTCTGCAATGTTCACATCACTGAACAATGTCTAAACCCCAGCTACACAGTATTCCAGGCACTGGCCTTCACCCTGTGGTGTTCCAATCTTATCCCCGAGGAACTGGCCCAAAAAGACAAGTGAGCTCCACACTTTGTGGAGCGGAACCACAAGGTACTGGTGAACACAGTGGTGGAGAAGGGGACAATCCTACATCGTGCTGACTGACAAAGGAGGCCATAACACCAGCCTGAACGAGCTGGGTCTGAGACAGTGTTCTGGGTTAGCGCAGTGTCCTGGGTTAAAAGAAATGCCCTTCAATGCAGGAAGAAGGCCGATGATATTCTGCAATCTACAAGGGTAAATGTCTGCTATTGAACATTTACATGGGGAGAGTATATCGGCAACAAGAGCAATTGCAAAGCTGTAGGTTCAGGGATAACCTGGGGACATTCTCAGGTATACAAAGGAGATGAATGGAAACAGGAGGAGGCTAAAAAATCATTGGGGACACAGGAACATCATCATCAACTCATCAACACAAATAGAACATGAAGGATGAGTGGATCATTCTGCATCTCAGGTGGAGCCTCCTCAGCTGGAGTGTGTTACCAAGACAAGTTTAAACATTGCCAGAAAACGTGGCTGACTACATGCAGAGTAGGTAGACTAATTTTCCTGGCACATTGCTGTAGCCTCAGTGTTATCTGCATTAAGGTGCATTGATATGGTTATAGTCATCAATGCCATAGTTCAAGGATCCATGATATCTCATGCCATCTGCAGCCAAGGAATTGGTTATTTGTGAGAAAAGAGCAGAGCTCAGTCATCACACCTTCCTCTATCCTTGGGATGCCTAGAGGCTAAGAAAAGGTTTGGAGGCTGCTCATCTCTCAAATGGGTGCAACCTTAACAGATCCAGCAGTGAAATTGTTGAGAGCAAACACTTTAAACATACAAGTAACGTATCTTTAGAAAAGTGCAAGAAACTTCATATTGTTGTTCACCCATTCCACTATGTGCACTAATCTTTTGTTTCTCCCTTTCCCTCCCACCATACTGAGATGCAGTCCTGACTTCTGCAGCAGGGATAGAGAAAGCTTGCTCTAGGGTTGGTCCTGTTGGCCTCAAAGACCAGGCTAGTCATCCTTGGTAGTGTTTAGGCCTAGAGAGCTCTTCCATCCTCTGGGTGCCTGCCCTCACTACCATGTTTACCTGAGCAGAAGGGGCACCTGGAATGGGGTCTGTTTCTTTCCCATTCATGTTTAGAACCTATGGCTGGAGTGATGGAGTGCAGGTCTGTTTGCATATTGGGCAGATACTGACTGTGCCTGACCTGGGTTTCTAGATGGTAGCCGACCTGTCCATGGAGGCACTCACATGCACATGTGCATGAGCCAGCACTGAACTGATAACATTGATGGACTCCTTTATCCTTTGATCCAGTTTATTGACTGCCTTGGTCTCCAACAAACCTATCTGCTGTTCCTATGCCTGTCTGTGCCAAAGTCATTGTTGTCCAAGACCATTTTCTGCCTGGAGACTGTGTGTGGCCTCCAGCAGGTTATAAATGTGGAGAACTGCATGTTTCTTCTTCAACCAGCTATGGAGGCCTCTCAGTTATGAGCTCATCAGATTATATTCCAGGGACCAGTCTAAATGGAGAACCCATTGAGGTGAAAGTCTCTGAGCTGGTAGAGAGCACAGCTGAAAGCTTTTCCCAATGCATCCGTTGAGTGGCTTCCTCCACAGAGCTGATGATCTCTTGTCCTGACCTTTTCCAGGCAAGAGTTGCCAGAGAAGAAATTGATTTTTTTTGTGTGAAAGGAATAAACATTTGTGTAGGTTAAGAATGAGTTAGTCTTGTTGGTAATAGGTCAGCAGTACAGTGAAGCTCACTGGGCTAATTATCCATGAAGATCAACTAGGTAAAAACAAGGACTGCGGATGCTGGAAATCAGAGTCTAGATTAGAGTGGTGCTGGAAAAGCACAGCAGGTCAGGCAGCATCCAAGGAGCAGGAAAATCAATGTTTTGGGCAAAAGCCCTTCATCAGGAATATTCCTGATGAAGGGCTTTTGCCTGACCTCCTGTGCTTTTCCAGCACCACTCTAATCTAAACTCTGTCCATGAAGATTTCTGCAGTCCCACATGAGCAGTCATGTTCTTCCACAACCAAGTCTAACATCTTCTCACAGTAAGTGTGGAAGCTTATGTTGTGTATCAGCCTGCTTACTGGTCTTCACCATCTTGGCCTGATGGTGAGAGATTTTCCTGCAATGAGACAAAAAGAGGATTGAGTGTGATAGAATAGACGGGAGAGACAATGGTGATGATGCATGAGCAGGTAAGGTGGTGAGGTGCCCGCAGTGAGTGTGTAGCAAGTGCAGAGGGCAGGAAGGGATAGTGGATGGAGGATTTGGGTGAGAGCCTTTAACTGGTCATACTGCAGGGAAAAGTGAGAATTGCAGTCTGAGAAGTGAGCCTTGGTAAGAGCTGTGTATACTGACAGGCTCAGTGAATTGTGGTGACCATGTAAATGTTCAATAGCAGACATTTACCCTTGTAGATTGCAGAATATCATCGGCCTTCTTCCTGCATTGAAGGGCATTTCTTTTAACCCAGGACACTGCGCTAACCCAGAACACTGTCTCAGACCCAGCTCGTTCAGGCTGGTGTTATGGCCTCCTTTGTCAGTCAGCACGATGTAGGATTGCCCCCTTCTCCACCACTGTGTTCACCAGTACCTTGTGGTTCCGCTCCACAAAGTGTGGAGCTCACTTGTCTTTTTGGGCCAGTTCCTCAGGGATAAGATTGGAACACCACAGGGAGAAGGCCAGTGCCTGGAATACTGTGTAGCTGGGGTTTAGACATTGTTCAGTGATGTGAACATTGCAAAGTCCTGGCAACAGTATGCACTTCATTCTCTCCTGCCACATAATTTCACGAGGCTGGTACTGAGTAGGCCAGTTGTACATTGAGATGAAGAGTAAAGGATTGCATGAGTAAAGTCAGCATGGGCCATAGTGGACTGCCTGCCATGAATTTCAATCAAGAGGCTTTGCCAAAACCTGGAAAAATTCAGCACACACATGCAAAATTTAAAAATGCAAATTGAGGCATAAAAAGTCCCTCCTCCTCTCACTCTCTCATTCCATTAACTCCCCATGCTCTCTTGGTGCTCACTGATGCAACCTCCCCATCTCCAGGGTTCTGCACTTCTCCCTTCATACCCAGTATGATCCTAATTATTTCCTAGACCCTGATAGCCCCAAATTCTTTGTTGCACTCACCATCCTTTTCCTACCCCGTCCTTATCACATCATTTATTATCCAATACGTGGATAACTGAGGAGGCATCCTGAGACAAAATAAAGTTAGCTGCCTATTGATGATGTCACCATTTTAAAAAAAACTGTTAGATACAAAACAGCAATGCTTTGAAATCGCTTCAACGACTTCCTTATGAAAACAAACGTCCATCTGAGTGCTCAATGTCTTATATAAACAAACATTTTCATTTAAGAGAAACCTTTCATATCGGCAAACATTCCCATTCAATAAGCCTTTTGAGCTGTTCATAAATAGGAACCCCATTGTGAAAATGACAGTCTGGGAAATAAATCATGCAGCACAAGTTGAATAATTGTTTTATGTGATCAGGCATCTGAAATAGCTAGCACTGTTTTTTTTTTGAAAGCTCCACATATTTTGGACGGTTTCTTGACAGCTTTGCCAGTCCTAATGAGTTTATGTACTTTTTATCAGTGTGCCTTTTCACAATCCCAATCAATGTTCTATCTCCACTAAAAAGTGCCCTATTTCTCCAAAGGATACTTTAACCACACCGAAGGTGTGGATGGAGCAGATCCAAAAGGATACCTTACCTTCCCAAACAGGGAAAAACATACCTTCAGCCCTCAGCCCCCTCAACCCCCCCCCCGATATTCTAAATGCCAACTCCTGCTGGTTCCTCAAGGACTAAGATATTCACATGACAATTTTGTGGCTGTTTAAAAACACCACCATTTACCCTTTCACTCACCATGGCAACTCAATGATTATCCACATGTAACCATTCACATAGGACCAAATACTTCCGTTATTTGAATTTCCATATTGCAAGCTATATTCTACACAGTGGCATGGTGACTCAGTGGTTAGCACTGCTTCCTCACTGGGCCAGGGACCCAGATTCAATTCAGTGTACTCCGAATGGGCCGAATGGCCTGCTTCTACACCATAGGAATTCTATGTCGGAAAACACTTATCCATAACTGCACTTGCATAAACTTCTTGATAGGTCTTGACATTTGATGACACCTTCTTAAAATGTCAATAAGTGTTGACATGTCGGACAGTTCCAAGGGGCTTATGCACCATTTACATAAAATCTTCTCCACAGTTAACAGCCCTACAGGGCACCTGACCCCACCAAAAAGATCCTTGAGTTATACCATGGAAGCATCGTGGGTTTATCTCTGTAGGGGTACCTCAGCTTTCCAAAGGGGCACCCTGACTATCCGAAAGAAAAATATTGAGAACAGCTCTACTCTTACCTGGTAAAAACTCCATACTCTGGGACACCAATAACAGACTTGATTGGAGGCAACAGTTCATTTAAATTGCCCCAGACTCATTCACTTGCGCACACACACACACACATTCTCTCTCTCTCTCTGTCTCTCACACACACGCATACGCATGCACACAGTTATACGGTCTCCCCTCAAACCCCACCTCCCAACCCCAACCACCATAAAGGCCCATGTGCCTTGTCTGTGGCCCCCAGCTGTGTTTGCTTAAGACGCTAAGACACCTCTTTCTAACCAATGGAAGAATTCTGAGGTGTAGATCCTCTGACTTGATGATAATGGTAGATGGGATGAAAAGCCAGGCCATGTGGCTACAGGTTATAGTTAAATACAATTTTGTTTCTGCTAATGGTCCACAGCACATTGTGGATGCCCAGTTTTTGATTACTAGATTCAAACGCTATCCCATCTAGCATAATGTTAATGGAACACAGTATGTTGGTTGGCATCTACAGTGTAAAGATGGAACTTAGGCTGCAAACCAATTGTTAGTCACTCTTACCATCCTGTCACAGATGCATCTACAACAAATATATTGGTGATGATGGGGTCAAATAGATTTTTCCCACTTCTTGGCTTGCTCACCACCTGCTACAGACCCAGTCTAGCAGCTATGTCCTTTAGGATTCTGCCAGTTCAGTCACAAATGATGATACCAAGCCACTCCTTGTGATAATTGAAATCCCAGAACTGAAGGATATTCTGTGCCCTTGCCATCCTCTGTACTGCTTCCATGTGGTGTTCAACATGTAGGAACACTGATAGATGAGAGGTTGCACCTCACAGGGGATTTTGTTACCGAAGATTGACCTAATCCCATGAGATCTCATGTGATGCAGAACCAATCGTTGAGGATTCTCAGGGTAAATTCCTCTTGACTGTACAAGGTAACACCACTTCTGGTCGGTCTGTCCTGCTGGTGTGACAAATCATACCAAAGGATGGGATATTGTTAGGTGAAATTCCATGAAAATGACTATATCAGGCTGTTGCTCAACTAGTCTGTGGGACAGCTCTCCCAATTTTGGTACAAGCTGCCATTTATTAGTCAAGACCTTTGGAGAATTAGCAGGACTGAGTTTGTTATTATTTTGTAGATTTCTTAGAATCACCACAGTGTGGAAGCAGGCCATTTGGTCCATCGAGTTGACAGCATCCCACCAGACCCACCCCATCATTTGCCATGGATAATCCACTTAACTTGCCTACTGTGGGCAATTTGGCATAGTCAACCCACCTAACCTGCACAACTTTGGACTGTGGGAGGAAACCAGAGCATCTGGATGAAACCTATGCGGACATGGGGAGAATGTGCAATCTCCATACAGACAGTCATCTGAGATTGGAATTGAACCCAGGTCTCTGTCACTATGAGGCAGCAGTGCTAACCACTCTGCCAGCGAGTTGCCCATTATTGTTGGTGGAAGCCTAGTTCAATGATGAGTGATCTATTTGGTTTCATTCCTTTGTGACATTTAAGTGACTTGATATAATTAAGTGGCTTGCATGGCCATTTCAGAGGACATTTAAGGGTCATTGACGGTGGGTCTGCAGTTACACGTAGTCCAGGCAAGATGTGCAGTCACATTTCCTTCCCTAAGGACATCAATGAACCATATTGTTTTTATGGTTACCTATAGAGTAGCTGTTGATTTCAGATTTCTTTTTTAATTAGTTGACTTTAAATTCCACCAGTTGTCTTGAATCCATATCCCAAGATAAAAAGCCCTGGTTTCTGAATTACTAGTTCAGTCAGATTATCATGATATCCCTGCCTTCCTGGCAGTTCCTGTTGAGTTACATGTAGCTGTAACAATATAACAGATGTTCTGCTGCACAATGTACTGGTCCTAGCCCTTTAAAAGAGCTCTCCATTCCATCTAACCCCACTGCTCTATTTTGCCATAGCTGTACAATTTTTTCCCTTTTCAAGTATTTCTCCAGTTGTCATTGGAAACTTTATCTTCAATCTTCTTCCATCATTCTTTCAAATCATAAAATCCAGATCACACTTTGTTCCATAGAAAACTTCTGCTGAAGTTCTCATTGATTGTTTTGGTAAATAACTTTAGAAAGCGATATCAAAACTTTTTTTAAAATTCTATTCCAGTGACTATAGATACGTTGCTGCTGCTTTAGCAGTCATGAGGAATGTGACGCAACAAATCAATGAACGCAAAAGGAGATTGGAAAATATTGACAAGATGGCACAATGGCAAGCTTCAGTCCTTGACTGGGAGGTAGGCCTTTCACTATTGGCTGCAATATGGTTCAGTACTGATGCTGAGTGTCATATCTTAACTTGAAAATTATTTTGTTGTACACGTTAAAAAGTTCAATTTAAATGATTCTAGACACTCAGCATGATTGATAGTGTTTTAAATTATTTCTTATATGAAAATACTTTTGTGGAACCAATCTGGAAAAAAATACATAGTTGTAATATTGCTGTAATTTTTTAAAGCATTTGTTTTTGCTTTTTAAAATCTTCTTTCTTCTTTCCATAATCATGGCTAATCTTCTCAATCAATCAATGAGTAAAAACTCCAGTCAGTGTTAGTTTTAATCTCCTTTTTGAGTCATAGAATATGCTTATGGTTTAAATTATTCCTGATCTCTAACCTTCGGTTTACTTTTATCTTTCACTGACATTGATCATTGGGTGAATATTTTGGCATTGATTGATGCAAGTGCAGGCAGAGTTTGACATGTCAATCAGTTTTCATTTTCTTGGTTCCACCTGCACCTGGGCTATTTTCCCAAAAGGTGAAATGGGAGTGTCAGTGGAGACTCTTGCCCCATAAACAGTGATAGCCAATTTAAAATAGCTAAAGGTCTATCAAGATTTATTGTCAGAGGCTGACCTTTAAAGTTCAGGCTCTCAGATGCATTATTGAACATGACTATCTGGGTGTGGCCTCCACTTCAGATGGTAGATTAGGGGATCAGCCATCCAGGTACTCTTAGAAGTCTTCCCCTGTCTGCCTGGTTTCAGCTACAGCTGTAGGCCACAACTGTACCCTTCATCATTTAATTTAAAGTTAAAAATAAACTGGAGAGAAGGTGCCTCCATTTACTTACCTGCAAAGGCAACCTGCTGCCTCTGCTGAGCAGGTGAGCCTCATAACCCTTTGGCTTCAAGAGCCCATCCCTCATCCTTAATTGAATCTCAAGCTTGCTCATCATTATTCATTTGCCAGTTTGAGAAAATTTGCACACAGAGTGAGCTTTTGCCAATCCTTGGCCATACTGACAGGATTCCAAAGCTTGTAGGTTATATCTTGCTCCACATTTCTGCTGTTCTCACAAGTAAATAAGCTGTGTTCCCCCAAGATATTGAAATAAGTTATGTGAGCCACAACATAATTTACATTCTTGCAATTCAGCAAATATGTCAAAAATGCCAAATTAACTCAAAATTGTTATCAATAGTTACAAATAATTCTGGACTTTTCCATTTTTAAAGACTTCAATTACCAATCCGTGCTTTTCTGTGTCTTTTTTTGACTTTTCCTAGCCTTGGAGACAGCCTGTACTAACAGTAAAATTACATACCTACAGCACTCACAATTTCACAAAAGTTTATAGAATTAAAGAAGAATCTTCTTTTTGTCCAAATTCTCTCTAAATATCACCAACATTTCTAATACCAAATCAATAAGAACTTCTAAAATTGATAATGGATGAAACAGGAAATTTACCAAGCAGTCAAGCCAAAATAAAAACTATAAAGACTGGTTCAAAAATTTAAATTTTTCAATGGTCATTTGCTTTGGAGAAAATGAATAAGGAGTCATTAGAATAAAATAGGTTTGTCTTGCTGGTTTATTGTCGATGTTCATTCTTGGTGTCAAACCATTTTTCCCCCTTTTTGGGAAACTAAGTAAGTAAATGGCACCATTAATTACCAAGAGAAACGTTCCCATTATTAATATATATCAACATCATGATTGAGTCAGTAAGTCAATGGACAGAGCTGGTATTGTGGTATAAATTGTAAAGCAAATAATTTTTAATCAGATATCAATGCAATAAATACTTTTTCTGCTGTTGCTGCTAGTTCCTACATTACAAGCCTTTATGAACCCAAGAAAAAAATGATTCCATATTTATGAATGGCATGACAGTGATAATCTAAGTGTCACTGACATAAAGTTTCTAGTTTGTTCACCATAAAATTTAAACAGCAGTTATTTTCCACCAAGTAGAAAGCACAAATATCTAAATCATACCAGAGACTCAGATATTCTTAAGCATATTTGAACAGTCTTCTGTACCAATTTTGCAATTCCGTTTGGTGGAAAATTTGCTGCTATTAAGAAAATAATATTTAAAAATGTAAATCAGCTTTTAATAAGCACATCATTCATAGGAATTGCATCTTTGATGTGCAGAATTGTAGAGATTGGCTCATCCAGGCTCATTATTGGCAAGATATGTTTCTCATCAATTATTTCTGCTCCCCTTCCAAAGATGTTAACTAGTAACTGGAGGACAATTTCAAAGGTGATGATTATCTTCTAGTCTCCTTTGCATTTAAATATGAACCACGAGACTTGAAAAGCTCTTTGACCATAGATTAGAGTATTCCAACTGTCTTCACTTAATGTTCTGATGTTGTTATGATCTCTAACAGAACTACCAAATTTATGTTACAATCTAGCTGTGGATCAGTTGTTGTTTAAAGTAGCCCAAGCGTGACATCCAGTGTACTGAGGAAAAGATTAAAGCCACAAAATTCCAAGGTTTGAACAAACAAAACGATGCAAAGTTAGAATTGCAAAATAATGTACTTCGCAATTTATACTTAACAACCAGAATTAACATGACAGCAAAATGAGTAACACCAACTTTCTTCAGGACACATGAATTAGCAAGTACAGTCAAGATGGATCACAGATTTTTCAGAGACCCCTCAGATTACTGATACTGTTTGTCACTAACTCTCATTAAAACTGTTTCTCCCTTACGAGAGATCGAACTCTTGATTTGTGAAATCTGGCTTTTAAATTCCCTCAAAAATTCCACCACGATTGCCTCAATGATTGCTCACATCTTAATAACTGAATCTCTTTTCCTGGGATAGCATTCCACTGGATTGCTGAGACTCTACTCCAGCACCTACAAATTGGCACAATTCCAGCTGTTTCGCAGACACCTACTTTCACTCAGGTGGCACTGCCCCTGTGATTTTCCAACTCCAATATTTATCAACTATATGGCACGCACTATTTGTGGGCTTCATTCTGCCCAACTCTTGGCTGCACTAAATTATCAATGCTTCCCAGGACTTTTTTCAAATTCCACCTCTCTTGATGTCTCTCTGCACTTTTCCAGAGCCCTAATCCCAGCTCTTGGCTGTGCACATTGTCTCCCAGGACGTTACTGGCCTGAACAGCCTGGTGCCTGCTATTGGGATACAACCTCTCTTCCCTCTGCCAGACACCTAATTCCCAAACTTGTCATGCGACTTACCTTTTATTGCTGTCTGAGTATCTGTGATCTCTTTCTTGCACTAGTCCTAGTCTCATGCTGTCTCCTTTTGCAATGTCCACAAGCCGACAAATGTCCTGATGACCAAGATGGCTGGGCCTTTTCATTTAATAAAATAGCACAAAGTATGCATCGCTTGTCATATTGCCACTCTGAACATGCCAGGAACCGGATGTCTTGACGTCAGTCTGGAAAGCTCCCCAGAGAGTTGGTGAACCAACACTCTATAACAATGTTGCAGGCCCATAACCCCAGGGGCAAAGAATGTGCCAATTATATCACTGCTGCAGTTAGTCTTCAGAAACCAGTTGCTAAAGGATAGAATTGGAGCCAATCTTTACACACTTTTATCAGCATTTATTTACATAATCACACAATACAAGTCTGCACTGCCAAACCTAACAAACACATTGTCAGAGTCAAAACTGTCTGAGTTCTGAGGAAGAGTCACTCAACTGGAAACATTAACTCTGATTTCTCACCACAGATGCTGCCAAGCCTGCTGAGCTTTTCCAGCAATTTCTATTTTTGTTTCTGATTTACAGTATCAGCCATTCTTCCAGTTTTTAAACACATTTCAGTCTATTAAAACAAAATATTAATCAGAATTTTCATTCGAATGGTGAGAATCATTAATTTAATGCTGTTTCTTCTCAAGTTACATCACTTAGCACTATAGAATAGCAAAGCAAACAAATCATCAAAGCAAATAGAATGCTGCATTATATCATGAGTCACTACAGTATAAATTTAAGTTGTTACAGTGAAAACATTCAGTGATCTAGTCTCTGATGTTCTGGTTTACTTGGATGATGTTTCTAAACACATATCCACTTTCGTTGAACAAAGCTTCAAATCACACCTGCAGAACCTGGAGACAATGGGAAGATATGCTAGTTTGTGATGAGGGTGAGAATGAAACTATGAGTATGAAAAATTGGTTTATTCACTTAAAATGGACTAATGAAAAGGAGTATGTGAAAGGGTAAATTGGATATAAGAGCTAAATACAACATCTAAATTTAACGTGTTCATTAAATATAGCATTACATGATGATTTAACTGGTGAAAAACTGATGGCAGGCAATTCCTCGCATAACTAGTGATTAACATCTAAATTTGACTATCCAGACCATTAATAGTGACAAAAATCTCGAGCGTGGAAACAGATTTTGTGATTAGGCAGAGCTGGATTTTACAGAGCATGAGGCACACATCAGTGGTGAGGAATCTATTGCAGAAAATTCTGAAGCAGAGGATTAATCTCCACTTAAGAGGCAAAGCTTGATCAGGGATAGTCAGCATGGCTTTATCAAGGTGATGTCATGCATAACAAACTTAGTTCAATGTTTTGAGGACGTGACCAGGTGTGAAGATGAAGGTAATGCAGTTGATGTAGTTTGCATGGATTTCAGTAAAGCCTTTGACAAGGTCACATATGGGAGACAGATCAAGAGGGTAAAAACTAATGATGTCAGCTAACCCGTTCAGGTACTAACTCCCTTACAGACCGCAGCCAAAGTGAAGGCAGGCTTATCCCAACATTTTATGTGGGACAGGGGTCCACTGCCTCCACATAGAGACAAACAGCACAGAGGACACTCTTAGTTAAAGCTAGAAACATGGGATCCAGGTTAACTTGGCAAGATGAGTCCAAAATTGGCTGACTGATAGAAAACAGGGGGTGGTGGTAGAAGGCTATTTGTGTCCAGGCACATGCCCAGTGGCATATCACAGAGATTGGTGCTGGGTTTCTTATTGTTTGTGATATATATAAACGTTATAGGTGAGAACATGGGGGGATGTAAGTAAGTTTGCACATGACACAAAGATTGATTGGTGGTTAATTGAGAGGAAGAAGGTGTCAGGTTACAGGAAGATATTGATAGGTTAGTTCAATGAGGAGATAGAAATGATTAGGTGATCCACTTTGGAAGAAGTAACAAGACAATGGAGTACTCAATGAATGGTAGGGCACTAGGAAGTTCAGAGGAATAGTGGGATCTTGGGGTGCTTGTCCACAGATCCCTGAAGGTGGCAGGGCAGGTTCAGAGCATAATTAAGATGGTATGTGAGATACTTGCCTTAATCAGTCAAGGAATAGATTAAAAAAGCAGGGAGATTATGTTGGCACTGTACAAAATTTTGATAGGCCACATCTGGAGTACTGTGTGCAGCTTGGCTCATCTTACTATAGGAAAGATGGGATTGCAGTGGAAGGGGTGCGGAAGAGATTTACGAGGATGTTGCCTGGATTGGAGCAAATTAGCTATAAAGAGAGCATAGATAAGCTCGGGTTGTTTTCTTTGGAGTAGAGAAGACTGAGAGGGGATCTGATTGAAGTGTATAAGTTTATAAAGGCATGGACAAAGTGGCTAAGTAGCAGCAGTTCTCCTTAGTTTGAGGAAAAATCTTTTCACTCTGAGGGTTGGGGGAATCTGGAATGCACTGACCAAGATAGTAGTAAAGGAGGGAAACCTCACAACTTTAAAAAAGTTTGAAGTTTAGAATCCCTACAGTGAAGTTTAAAGTAGGTGGATGACACTTGAAATATCATAACAGTCAAGGCTATGGGCCAAGTGCTGGAAAGTGGGATGAGTGTAGATATGTTGATGCAGATTTGATGGATCAAAGGGCCTCTTCTGTGCAGTATGGAGGCAGTGGATCCCCTTCCTCAAGTCAAAAATGGGGATAAGCTTGGCTGGTTCTATAAGGAGAAAGTGAGGACTGCAGATGCTGGAGATCAGAGCTGAAAATGTGTTGCTGGAAAAGCGCAGCAGGTCAGGCAGCATCCAAGGAGCAGGAGAATCGACGTTTCGGGCATGAGCCCTTCTTCAGGAATGAGGAAAGTATGCCCAGAAGGCCCAGCAGACTCAGCCCTCCTCCCTACCTTTTATCTGAGCCTACTGGGTACGCTTTCCTCATTCTTGAAGAAGGGCTCATGCCCAAAACATCGATTCTCCTGCTCATTGGATGCTACCTAACCTGCTGCGCTTTTCCAGCAGCACATTTTCAGCTCTGGTTCTATAAGGGACTTAGTACCTGACATTGATTGGCTGACATCACGGGATAAGCTCTATCCATCAGGGTATAATGTACTGTTCTTGGAAGGAGCTAACCAGTTGTTTTCTAGTTCAACTCCACATTACTACAAAGCCTCCATAGGTACACAGTAATGTATACTTACTTTTATGTATAACCTGAGGTCTTGTAAAGGGCTGTCATAAAAATCAGATGTGATGACACTAGTTCTTCCATACTATATAATAAATCTATTATGTTTATGAAGACTGAATCTTCATTTTACTGGAAGAATTTTGTGGCTAGCTTTTCCCAATTGTTGTCAATAACTTAGACTAATTGAGTACCATTGAGAAAGGTTGGTGGCGGTAAATCTACCCACAGCATTTCTAACCAAAAAATACCATATATAACTGACCTGGTAACCCTTAACCCTGTGTTGATTTTATGGTCACCAGGCTATTCAGTGGCTCAGTGTGAGACCTAGACTTATCTTTATTCCTCCTCAGAGAGCTGTGAGGAAATAAGATGGCCAGCAGCCCTCTTACCCCATGAACGCCACTGGGAATGGTGGTCAGTACTAGGACTACATGTAGCCCATCACCCAGAGAAGCTGTAGAAATGACTGAAGATACGTGGGGGATTTTTGCTGGGGTCAGTCTGGCAGGCTCCTTTCAAAGGATTGGGTGGTCAGATTCATGAGGATGATGGGGCCATCCACACAGATGTGGGTTGGGAGTAATTCCCAAACAAGACACATCTCCATTAACATCTCAGTAGGGTTCAACTGGAGTGTTGCAATGTTACTTGGGCATTCCTATCACTGGTGAATTATCAACCAGCAGTTTGCAGAGGCCCTTCAGTAGATATTAACTGGCAAAATCCCAGGCAGAGGTGTTTAAGTGATAAGTATGATACCACTACTATGCCATTCTGATTTTATGCACCCACCCACCAGTTCACTCTCAATGAGAGGGTGACGAAACCATGAAATTCCTCTCACAGATTTTTCTTCGGGGTTGAACTGGAGACCGCATCCTAAAGTTTGACATCAAGATAACTCTGCCTTTGGAAGTGGAGTTGAGAGCCGAATACAGTATTTAATTAGGGCTGGGTGAGCTGCATTGAAAATTTGAATTGGAGCTGCAGGAGGTTGCACAGGAAGGATGAAGCTGTGGAGAAATATATTAACGCAAAGAAGCAATTTGAAATTAGTTTTAGAATTTTGTCTTTGTCAGCTTGTGGAATGATGTGTTGTCTGTATGGCATCAGGAAAACTGAACACTGAATTGTAAATTATTTGAAGAATGTGCAGGTATCATTACAATGTTCACACTCAGAGCATTTTGGTCCTTTGACATGAATTTAGGGCAACAGCAATCTTTTCAATTTGGATGTTTGTTTTTTTACAGTTTCACATAGCAGCCTTTAGATGATTTATACAACAGGGATTAAAAGATGGTTCTACCTCTGTGGCTTTGGATCTTGCAGAACTGACAATGATTGCCATGGGAACAGTTAAAACTGTTACTATGATCACATTGTTTTTACAGCCTTCCTGAGGGAAAGCAGATGACCTTTTTGATGTAAATGCTGCAGTCTCCTGATAAACAGAAATCCTTCATATCTAACACCAAGTGGCTTCATTTTTTTTCCAAGTACCATTGGTGCACTTTGGTTCACATATTCACTTTAATTCCTATCCGTTTTATTTTACCAGTCATTATCTGTTAAAAATAAACACATTAACAACTGTGCAGACAACGATAACACAAACACCTTAAGGCACTAAAAATAGTGCAGAAAAGTAATTATACCACAAGGTGTACCCACAGTTTATTGTTGAAGCTTGCAAAACATCCCCAACTTCAAGCTTATTGTGTACTTATAGAACATTACAATTGCACTGCTTTTTTTCTTTATTTAATTTTTGTGCTTACTGAGATATAGGATGTCAGTCTCTCATTCCTGCTGTTCTTGCATGGCTTAGGGCATGTGGCTGATTCCTCAAAAAATTCTTACAAGTTTCTTTCAAGACCCCAGGTTTTCATTTGGAGACCAAATCTTTTGGCCACTTTTATGTCCAGAGCGAAGAGTTTCAAACACACCTAACCCTCCAATTTTCATATTGTTGTCTGATATAACATTTAGTGGACTTGTACTTTTCTAAAAAAAGTTCTTTTAAGGGATGTGGGTCTCTCAGCAGGTACTTGTTGCCTGTACCTATTTCCCTTTGAGAAAGTGGTTGTGACTCATTTGCTTGAACTACTGTTGTCTATGTGGTGTAAGTACATGCGTAGTGATGTTAGAAGGTTTGGTTTGATAATCAGTGTTGATAGTTGGTAAATGACAGATAAGGCTGGTGTGGATCTTATGCACTGCTGGGAAAGTATAATCAGCCAATTTATCAAGAAAATGGGGGTCAGTCAGCTCAGTTTGGTGGACGGCTGGTTTGCATAACAAGGTAATGCCAACAAAATGGATTCAATTACCACACCAGTGAGGTTACGAGAAAGGGCTCTCCTCCTTACCCTCTCCTCTCATCTGGTGGACAATGACTATTAGTTGAGAGAGCAGCAGCAAGATGGTCCTTTGGAATAGCGTAACTTTACCTTCTTTTCAAAGAAAACAACACCTTTGTGACTTTTTAAGCATTCATTCCTTTCAGATGTGTAAGGAAACATTTATACTGATACCTATAGTGTATACACTTACTCCCAAATTGGCATAAACATAAAGAGTATTTTTATAACTTCCAAGGCTGAGGGATTAGAACAGAAAAATGCCATGAATAACCTGAAGGTATTATTAAAGTGCTTAAAATTTGAAATATGGGTAAGCTAAATGTCAATAGGTTTAATATTTCAAACTTAGAAGAAAGGTAATGGAAAGGCAGTTTAGATTTGACTGCAGGAGTATGGGCCCAGGTAAGCATGCAAATAGGCCTTAATTTTATAAGCGTATGCAAGCAGTAATTTAGTTAGTACTTGGCAAAATATTTGATGGTAAATATAATGCCAAGATATTGTGACCAGGTAAATAGCCTGCAAAAGTCTTTTTGAAATCTGTCCTATATTCCTTTGTAAACTGCCCTAATCTAAACATGTTAAGTAGTACATCAAATATATTACACTTTTCCCAAATAAATCCAAAGAACTTGGAGCATGCATCTTATACTCCATCACTTTAATTCTAGATGTATCACCTATGTCATCATACAGACAGTGTAGCCATCTTTTCAAAGCTGCATATCTTACCTATAAATTTACATTCAAATTATTTAACATACATCCTATGCTGCATTATTTAAAATTTAATTGAATATTTAAAGATATGATAGTTTCAATTATTTGGCTTCAATTATTTCTTTTGAAATAACAAATTAACTTGAAATAACAGTGGTATGTTAAAACAGACTTTGTACTCAGAAACAAACAATAAAATTTCTAACTGTGCAAATATGACACTATCCACACTATCTCATGGGTGGCTTTCTTATATTTTGACGAGAAAATAACTTTATGCCAAAACCTTCTAACAAGTTGTCTGGAAATAATCCCATAATTAGCTTTTTGGGTTCTATTTTTCTCATTTTAGGCATTTATTTATGGCCATATTTGGGAATTTTCATTCTTCTTAAAAGCTTAAATAATATTGCACTCTATACAAAATCAAAAATTAGTACTAATAACAGGGTTTGAAATTACATGGAGTCAAAATCTCTGGCTGTTTTTATGTCTAAATTGTTAAAGTATGCTAACATTAACTGTTGTAACAACAAAACTGTTATTTACATTTTGCGAGTTATGTGACTTATTACTTAACCAAAGAAAATATTCAAGCATACAAATCTCCCAAAAGGTGTGAAAGCTTTACTTAAAAGCAATTGTTGTTTTTTAGTCAGCATTTTCACATAACTGTAATGTTGAGGGTTACATAAAGAAACAGGACAGAACATTCTTCCTGAGAAGTGATAGGGCAGGTGGTGGGATGGAAGATATTCAGGCAGTTTGGCATCAGGAAGATACCTACCGTCTTGGCACACCACAGGAATTAGGTTCTATGCAGAAGGGCCCAGTCTTCACTTTCTCACCCCACCGCCAATTGGGATTTATAAGTGGTCAATGAACAATCATTTAAGGGCCTCTTCATGGTGAAAATGCTGGTAAGTCTTCTTGACTGGTGAACCAGTCTGCCTGCTGGGCTGGGCTGGGCTGGGTTGGGTTGTGTGATGGTGGCGTGTCTCAATCTACCCCAGTCTGGGGGTAATCAGGGCAGTGATGGTTAGCAAGAAGTAGCCAATAAAATCCAATCCAATTGCCCGTAACTACAATCCTATGACTTCCTATCCAAGAGAATCCTCTACCCTGTGATTTCCCTGAAAAGTAACCTATCATGAGCATTGTTCCTGGACTTTGCCATTACTGAGCTGTGAACAGCCCTCAGTCTCTAAGTGGCACTGTGATTCACAGTGTCTGCCAAACTCTGACTGGCCAGCAACTTTCAGCAGAATAGGACATTACTGTTCCAGGAAGTGGCCAACTGGTGACTAGGTAGGTGCTTGATCAGCTCAAGAGCCTTTCCCATTTGGAATGGTCGGGCGTGTCCTGTACATTTTGATGCCTGCCATTACAACTGGCAAAAGAAAATGTCAGATGATCCACAGTTTCAAAGGTTTGTCTTAATTGACACATTGCACTTTAAATTGTGTAGCACACAATCGAAAAATAAATATAAAATTATTAATTACAATAGCAAGTCTCAAAGGATGGGGATAATTTGATATTGTGACATATGTGGAATGATTTGTCCAATTTTTGAAGGAACAAATGGTTTAAGTGGATGATCAGAAAGATTAGTGTAATTGAGAAAAGGCTTTCAACTTGTCTCGCTCATCATACTGTAGAAACCTATGGTCTCCCAGTCATTGGGCTGGACTTCTGCAGATTTGGGGCTGTGAATTTTTTAAAATGATAGGTGGGACCTGATTTCAGGATTCCTGACTCCCTCAATTTTCATCAGCGTGGGATAAGAGTCTGCACTCTGCATTTCCTTCCTGGCTTGCTTCATTCTGGGGATAGACTTAGCTCCACATAACTTTTAAGGAATCAGGCCAGCTTTTCAAGAACTCATGATTCACAGCCACATAGAGGTTTCATGAACCATACTCTGGAAGAGGGGACCTTATGAATGGCAAGTTCAAAGGTCTTCCCATGTGCCTATGTCAACCTGTGGCTATCCACCCATCCTAATTGCTCCTTGTATCCTCCATGCCAACCTATACACTTCCCTCACTCCCAATGGCCTTTCATACCTTTCATATCAACCAATGACACTTCTGTCTTTATTCTCTCAGTATGCACACTGTACAGAGCCAATTAATAACAATGGCATGTTTGGAAAAGGAAAACAAACAAGCCTTCATGTTTTCCTTTTGAAGAAAACTTCCTTTAATACAGCCCTGTGAAAATGTCAACAATCCAGATGTTTAAACTATTAATAGCAGAGACTACAAGCATATTATGCCACTTTATCTCATGTAAACAAATACTGATGTATTTTCTCAATTACTCAAAGTGAAAAGCTCTCAATCATGCAGTGGCTTCCTTTGGGTACAGCAGTTTCAACAGACTAATGGATTCCTGGGCTCTCAGCAAGTAGACATAATGAGGGGAGAAGTTGGAGGACCACATCAGGGCACGGAGAGGTCATAGTTTCCCATGAATAGGACATGTGGAGTATGTGAAGGAATTTGAGGGGTGAGGGCTGGATGACCTAACTTCTGTAATTATACTAAGAAGGAGGTCCCCTAGCACCGAGACAAGTCTTTTAAACAGCCTGTCAGCACTCAGCAAACCTGTGGCTGCCTCCAAACTGCTTATTAGGGTACTGGGCTAATTCCAGTTAGCATCCGCCATCCTCAAACAAAAATCCTACTGTAGGCACTTTGTCCAGAAGTGGGCACACCAAGCCAACAAATTTCTAAACTCCCACTACAGTGTTCTAAGGTGAAAACCTAGCCCACCATATCCAATTCCTCCTGGATTGTTCCAGTTGTTTATTTGCCTCAGTTAACCAGTCTGGAAACCACTCTAATCTCGCTATGCTCCATTATGTTAATTCCAGACATGCCTTTTTCCAAAGTTTGTGAGAAGATTTGTAGCTCGGGTGCTCGTTCGCCAAGCTAGGAATTTGTGTTGCAGACGTTTCGTCCCCTGTCTAGGTGACTTCCTCAGTGCTTGGGAGCCTCCTGTGAAGCGCTTCTGTGATCTTTCCTCCGGCATTTGTAGAGGTTTGAATCTGCCGCTTCCGGTTGTCAGTTCCAGCTGTCCGTTGCAGTGGTCGGTATATTGGGTCAAGGTCAATGTGCTTATTGACCGAATCTGTGCATAGTGCCCATGCCTCCACCTAGACAGGGGACAAAACGTCTGCAACACAAATTCCCAGCTCGGCGAACAGAACCACAACAATGCCTTTTTCCAGTTTGTACTTCAATTCCTACAATTGAATTTGAAATTAGAACCATGCTCTGGATTAGAGCTGAAAATGTGTTGCTGGAAAAGCGCAGCAGGTCAGGCAGCATCCAGGGAACAGGAGAATCGACGTTTCGGGCATAAGCCCTTCCTGCTCTGATCTTCAGCATCTGCAGTCCTCACTTTCTCCCCATGCTCTGGATTAGTCTTGTTTGTTCCACTCAGTGGGAAATAAAAGTAATTCTGGCTAATATTGAATTGTCAGCCCTATTTTTAACTTTTTACAGCTTTCTTTGGTTTTGAATTTACATCCTGAATAACTATTAGACCACTTTAAGACTCACTTTCAGTTACGTCCGTTGAAGACTAAAAGCAATGATTCTTAATCCTTGCATTTAACACAATCTTTTGACACTAGGGATCAGCCTGTCACAGTTCCTTTCACATCTCCAGAACTTGCAGTTTCCTTGTGTCTTGGTGATCACAACAAACATTATTGTTGAAGATATTGGCTGGGTTACTTGCAGCTTCAGCATAATAGCCTTGGATTTATAACCCAACTGAATTAGCAATAGATAAGCGTGTACATTTTTAAAGTCGGCATGAACTGAAGATATAGTGAAAAAGCACTGATTTATGAAACAGGATTGGAATTTTGTTTCCAGTGGCTGCCTGATTGATTTGTCATTGTCTAAAAAGCTCTTGTATGGAAGTTTGTCACTGTCCAGTATGGCACAAGAAAGGCAGTGATGTTGCCTTAATATGTGATCAGGCAGTATGCAAGGAGCAGGAGAATCAACGTTTGGGGGGTAGGCCCTTCACCAGGAATGAGGCTGGTGGACCGGGGCACAATCCTCATTCCTGATAAAGGGCTTATGCCCAAAACAACGATTCTGCTCCTCGGATGCTGCGTGACCTGCTGTGCTTTCCCAGCAACACACTCTCGACTCTGATCTCCGGTATCTGCTGTCCTCACTTTCTCTAATATGTGATTACTCTGGGAAGCCTGAGACCAGCACAAAATTGTGAACCAGGTCTCACGTAAACAATCTGGGAGATCTGACTTTGTCCCTGTTACATCTCCATGGTCAGTTGCACTTCTGTATGAGTGAGTTTCAGGTCACCTGCTTCAGTAGCTTGAAGTGGCTACTCGGAATGGGGACAATTATGGTCAAAAGCATTATGGTAGGGGGTATGGTTGGGGCAAAAGAAAAATGGAGCAGGAGGAACACAATTTTTGGCTCTGTGTTTTTTTTTCTAATGTTAATTTTACTGAAAATGTAAATGCAAAGCCTTGTAGCACTGCTGTGACTTAAGGGCATTGCATAACACTTTACAATCACCGAGGACTTTTTAAAGTGTAGTTTCTGTTGTAATGTGGGAAACAAGACAGTCAATTTGTACACAGTAAGCTTCCATAAATGACAATAATGATCTGATAATATGTTTTAATGATCTTGATTGATGGAGAAAAATTATTGGATAAATTAAACAGCCCCTTTTTGGTTGAACTGATTTCAAGGATGTAACATGAGTGGCACTGGGTAGCAGGATGGCTCACTGGTTAGCACAGCTGCCTCACAGTGCCAGGGACCCGGGTTCAATCCCTTGGGCGACTGTCTGTGTGGAGTTTGCACATTCTCCTGTGTCTGTGTGGGTTTCCTCCAGGTGCTCCAGTTTCGTCCCACAATCCAAAGGTGTGCAGGTCAGGTGAATTGGCCATGGGAAATTGCTAAGTCAGGGGTAAATGTAGGTGAATGGGTCTGGGTGGGTTACTCTTCGGAGGGTCACTGTGGACTTGTTGGGCCGATGGGCCTGTTTCCATACTGTTGGGAATCTAATCTAAGACATAGGCAAGGTGAAGCTGAGCTCTGTAGTTTAGGTATCTGCACTGTTCCTTGGATCACCAACTTCCCAAAAGGTCATAAAACAGCTGGTTGTTTTTCCATTTATGCTATAGTTTGATAAATAGTCCAATCAAGTTTCAATCTTTGTTCCCTGACATTAGCTCACATTACAAGTAAAACAGTTACAACTACATCTGGTTTCTACTCCTTATGTATTAATGGTCAAATTTGATTAGATCAAATAGATTACAGTAATAAAGCTTCTAGGCTTTTCAAAAGATTTAAATATTAGATAACTTCTCAAGGTTAGAAAGATGCAAGTTGTTATATAAGATGTTTTTAATATTTTAAGGGTGATGATGTTCTGGACAGGAGCTCTGAGTTGATTTATTCTGGGGAAATGACATGGATTTACCAGCCTTATGGACGGAACCAGCAGAGGACGTTCTTCCTATTTGACCATCAATTGGTGATGTGTAAAAAGGTAAGACACTTTTATTGTGGATACTCTGTTTGTGGTTATCTGATTATGGTGAGAACAAGAAATAAGCTCCAATAAGGAACATTTTTTGACTATTTTGTTTCACCTTTAAGAAAACTTCACACCCACCACGTTGCTGTTACAATGTGGGGCAAAAACTGAAAGACTACAATTAGCCTCAGAGTCTATCTGTCAGCGAAATACACAAAACATCCAGCATGTCAGTTTTCTGTCCACTGAGCCCAGCTGATGAACAAACTCCTCGGGTAGATGATGGTGCTGTGCTGGTAACTGAGGAGCTGTGTGCAAGAAGGCGTCTATGGATGAAAAAAATGTATTCATTTACATTCATTTTAAGGGACTTTAAGTGTCCTTAAAACTCCAGAAATCATGTCCACGGTGCACCACATTCTTCTGAGGTGAAATGTGTTGAACGTCACATTGATGAGTGCGTGCAGTAGGTAGATCATCATGTCAGTGAGCGTGCAATGTTGATTTGATGTCAGTGCTACCATTTGGAGCTCAGTGCTCTAGCTAACACCCTCTCTTAAAGAGTGGAACATGCATTCAGGAGGAGAAAAAGTTTCTAAATAGCATTATTGAAAAAGATAATTAACTGCTTACAGATTAGTTACTTGTTCTTTTATTTTTTTTCAGTTCCTGCATTTTAGTGCTATCCATTTTCAAAGTCTAGAGGGAGTCAGATGAAAGGTTGTGAAAGGGTTTTAATAGACTTTAAGGCTTTTACACTATCATTTGTTCAGGATATGAGTGCAGTGGTAGTTTTTTGACTTAGATTACTGCATAACTTGGAAAATGAAGAGAGACCACAAAGTTCAGGACAAATTGATGGGAAAAAAAGGAGGGGAAGAAAAGCTCAGATGTTCAGAGAATCATTTTCCAATCTAATTCTGTGTGGGCAATATTGTATGAAGTATCTCTGCTTTATCAGGATGTCCACACATTGAAATGTGTAAACTGTTTGAGCCACAATTAGAGACTCAGAACAGGACAAAAACCATATTAGCACTGACTGTGAAGGGAGCTGTGATAGTTACATTGTGTGTGTCTGATATTTACTGGGTTGAAGATGCATGCAATGTCTTGGAGTTCTGCTTTTGTATAAAGACCACAGAGGCGCTCCCTACAGCAGAAGCCGATTGTAATTTGTTCTCTGTTGTCAGAGTCAAAAAGGTGAGGTGAGCAGTGCCTTCATTCGCATTGTGAGCATATATTGTTGGTGCCATAAAATAATATAGTTAAAAATCGCACAACACCAGGTTATAGTCCACCAGGTGTATTTGGAAGTACAAGGTTTCAGAGCTAGTTACCTGATGAAGGAGCACCTGTTTGACTCTAACCTGGTGTTGTGTGATTTTTAACTTTGTCCACACCAGTCCAACATTGGCACCACCACATCATAAAATAATATGGAAGCCATGTTATTTTGCAGGTGCTAGATGCCAACTGTGCCCTATACCGAACTGGAAGGAATTCAGTTCCTTCAGTGTATGTCCATGGGTGATGCATCATGCAGGTCACATGGTATCTGGGCAGCAGTCATAATGCCTTTGCTCTTTAACAGTTTGCTATGCCTGTAGCTTTTGAGGCACTACAGCAAACCAAAGAGTGGCTACTAAGCACCAACAGCTATCCACTGACTGTATGGGTGATGACTCTTGTGCAAAGTCATACTAAAACAATGCTTACAATACTGAATCTCTCTGGAAGAATCCTGCAGAAGTTGTCAACTCTTCATGCAGATGTCAAGGTTTGAAATAGTGTGAAAAATGTGGTATAGCTGCACCATCAACTATAGCTGCTATCACCAGGAGAAAGTGAGGACTGCAGATGCTGGAAATCAGAGTCAAAACTTGTGGTGCTGGAAAAGCACAGCCAGTCAGGCAGTATCTGAGGAGCAGGAGAGTCAATGTTTCGAGCATAAGCTCTTCATCAGGAATGCCTGATGCTCAAGCTTATGCTTGAAACGTTGGCTCTCCTGCTCTTCGGATACTGTCTAACTGGCTGTGTTTTTCCAGCTGCTATCACCAGCCATGTGACAAACAGCTGAAGAACAGGAAAATCATCAGGGAAAAGGAGGAGGAGAAGGGGGCAACTTAGATAGCTCCTTTAAACCAGAGCTATTTGTAAATAACTCATTCAAGGGCTACACCAATAACTACAAGCCCAATCCATCGCTTACCTACTCCCCCACATATTGCCTTCCCTCTGTCACTGATCCAACACTGCATCCACTTGACCTTAATAAAACATGTAAAGTCTATTGAAAAAGATAGTCAACATAATTTTCTTTAAGTAGTATCATATCAAATTGCAAATAAAAATGAGCCAGTCATTCCCATGTATCCATTCCCAGTTCCTCCCTTCATACATGATTCTTTATGCTAGTCCCCCTTACACCATGCTGTATCATGGCTGGTGGAGGGCTGCTGACATACAATGGGACAGATTGCAGGAATACTTGGCAGGACTGTCAGGAGAAGCTCTGTGGCGAAAAGGCCCATCTTTGGACTTCACCATTTCAGCATGGACAGCATCATTCTGGGCTGGCTGCCTGACAGGCAACAGCAAGAACACTGACAGAGTGCGAGGAGTGAGAGGAGGAATGGTTTATTCTTGAGAGAGGAGAGCAAACTTCCTTAGTGACACCTCAGCAGTTCTAGTCATCTGTTGGAAAGCAGATTGTTGGATGACAGCAGTCTGGTGTTCAGATGCTGCTGTTTGTGCTGTAGAAACAAGACTGACCATCAGATGGTATATTGGTGATGGGTTCTTTAGTGAATGAATGAAATTGGCCATCATTTCTAACATGGGAAGGATCAGCTTCAAGCTTTGTGCCAACACTGTGCAAGTTGGTGCAGGATACCTCTCTGCTCATTAACATTGACCACAGGCTCTCTGGCTGACTTCCCAATGTATCAAGTATTTGGTTTGCATACCTATTAATATTTTCCTGTAATCCACAACAATAAAGGCCTTTTTAGATTAAATTAGATACCCTACAGTTTGGAAACAGGTCATTCAGCCCAACAAGTCCACAGTGACCCTCAGAAGAGCAACCCACCCAGACCCATTCCTTCACCCTTTCTTTACCCCTGACTAATGCACCTAACAGTATGGGTTATTCACCTGGCCTGCACATCTTTGGATTGTGGGAAGAAACCGGAGTACCCAGAGGAAACCCATGAATTATCCCTTTATAGGAACTGCTGTTATTTAATCCAGGTGCAACTTCACTCTGCAGTAAAGCTTGCCTTCTGCCCTAATTGTAACCTATGTGTGCCCAGTGTTTGATCACTTTTAAGACCTCCTCTATTATAGCCTCTAAGCTTTGTGCATGGGAAATCATGTCTCACAAACTTGATTGAGTTTTTTTGAAGATGTATAAAAGAAGATTGATGAGGGCAGAGTGGTGGACATGATCTAAATGGACTTCAGTAAGGCATTCGACAAGGTTCCCCATGGGACACTGGTTAGCAAGGTTAAATCTCATGGAATACAGGGTGAACTAGTCATTTAGATACAGAACTGGCTCAAAGGTAGAAGACAGAGAGTGATGGTGGAGGGTTGTTTTTCAGACTGGAGGCCTGTGACCAGTGGATTGCCACAAGGATCGGTGCTGGGTCCATTACTTTTCATCATTTATATAAACGATTTGGATGTGAGCACAAGAGGTATAGTTGACACCAAAGTTGGAGGTGTAGTGGACAGCGAAGAGAGTTACCTCAGATTACAATGGGATTTTGATCAGATGGGCCAATGGGCTGACAAGTGGCAGATGGAGTTTAATTTAGATAAATGTGAAGTGCTGCATTTTGGGAAAGCAAATCTTAGCAGGACTTATACACTTAATGGTAAGGTCCTAGGGAGTGTTGCTGAACAAAGAGACCTTGGAGTGCAGGTTCATAGCTCCTTGAAAGTGGAATTGAAGGTAAATAGGATAGTGAAGAAGGCATTTGGTATACTTTCCTTTATTGGTCAGAGTATTGCGTACAGGAGTTGGGAGGTCATGTTGCAGCTGTACAGGATGTTGGTTAGGCCACCTTTGTAATATTACATGCAATTCTGGTCTCCTTCCTATCGGAAGGAGGTTGTGAAACTTGAAAGGGTTCAGAAAAGATTTACAAGGATATTGCCAGAGTTGGAGAAATTGAGCTATAGGGAGAGGCTGAATAGGCTGGGGCTGTTTTCCCTGGAGCATCGGAGGCTGAGGGGTGACCTTATAGAGGTTTATAAAATCATGAGGGGCATGGATAGGACAAATAGACAAAGTCTTTTCCCTAGAGTGGGGAGTCCAGAACTAGAGGGCATAGGTTTAGGGTGAGAGGGGAATGATATAAAAGAGACCTAAGGGGCAACTTGTTCATGCAGGACATATATGGAATGAGCTGCCAGAGGAAGTGGTGGAGGCTAGTACAATTGCAACATTTAAAAGTAATTTGAATGGGTATATGAATCGAAAGGGTTCGGAGGTATATGGGCCAGGTGCAGGCAGGTGGGACCAGATTCGGTTGGGATATCTGGTCGACATGGACAAGTTGGATCAAAGGATCTGATTCCGTGCTGTACATCTCTATGACTCTGTATATCAGTAGTATGTAAGCAACATCAGAATCTGAACTGGTGACTGAGAGTTTGAAATTAAGAGACAACGCTGTGTTATCATAATCACCCTCTTCGTGTTCCTCCACTGTCTGATTAGTATGTGCCTCACTGGAATCTAAAAGGAATAGGCAAAAAGCAATGTTTATGGTACATATTATGGTTATAACATCTGCCGTGTGTAAATTAGATGCGATGGGAAGCATGAAGAAGGCTACCTGCATTTCACAGGGATCATTCCCTCGGGCTATCCTAGTCCATTCTACGACCACCAACACCAACCACCCCCCTCCCGGCAGCACCTTCTTGTGGAACCGCAGAAAATGCAACATTTGTCCCTTCGCCTCCTCCCTGCTCACCATCCAAGGGCCTAAACAGTCTTTCCAGATGAAGCAGCATTTCACCTGTACCTCCTCCAATCTTGTGGATTGTATTCGCTGCACCCAATGTGACCTATTCTAGATTGGAGAAACCACACACAGACTGGGTGACCGCTTTGCTGAATGCTTCCAGTCTGTGTGCAAGCATGACCCTGACCTTCTTGTAGCCAGTCATTTTAACACAGCATCCTATTCACTTGTCTGTTCTCGGCATGCTGTAGTGTTCCAGTGAATCACAGCGCAAACTGGAGGAACAACATCTCATTTTCAGACTGGGCACTTTACAGCCTTCTGGACTTAATATTGAGTTCAACACCTTCAAATTGTAAACCAACTCCCATTCCTTCCCTTTTTTTTAACTTGTTATATTCTGTTATTACGTCAATCCCTGGACATTGTTAGAGAGGGAGCACACATTGCACACTTGAAGCTTCATGTGCTCAGTGGGTACCCTAGGCAGTGGAGTGCAGCAGTATCCCCTCCAATGATATCTTAATTTAAAGTTCCCTAACCTTTCTATGAAAATCTGAATCAAGCTACAGTGTCCTTTCTTTAAATTTGTTTTGATTTGTTAAATTTGGTCTTATTATTTTCATTTATCAAAATGAACTTAAATGTGTACATACAGAGCAGACAGCCTACACTGAGGGATTGACAGAATGGAGATGTAAACTCTGTGGCAAATAACAAACAATCTTTGCCAAGGCATTCTAGTCGCGGTATATTCTGCACTGAGAGACTTGGAGGTTCTCTTATATTGGATATGAGTCCTGACTGATAGAAATTATTGGAAAGTGAGTAATGATGGTGCTCTTTGTTGTACTTGACATTTGGAGATGCATCCAGTATTCATGGGTACTTGTTCAAGGTGATTGAACTTCTTGAAGAAGTACATTCAGATTCTTGAGTATTGTACTTTGGTATTCATGCCTTAGCTATCAGCTCCCAAAGGCAGAACTTCTGGACCCTTGCAGGTATGGTTAGATTAGATTCCCTACAGTGTGGAAACAGGCTCTTTGGCCCAACAAGTCCACACCGATCCTCTGAAGACTAACCCACCCAGACTTACTTCCTTCTGACTAATGCACCTGACACAATGGGCAATTTATCATGGTCAATTCACCTAACCTGGACATCTTTGGACTGTGGGAGGAAACCGGAGCACCCGGAGGAAACCTACGCTGACACTGGGAGAATGTGCAAACTCCACACAGACAGTCGCCCGAGGCTGGAATTGAACCTGGGTACCTGGTGCTGTGAGGCTGTAGTGCTAACCACTGAGCCACCATGCCACCGTATAGGGCATTTAGTCTACTCACCAGTCCTCTGCTAATTAACTCTTCGTGCAACATCAGGCGTGTGGCATGCTTACCTTTATTGGTTGGAGAACTGAGTCCAAGAGTCAAAATATTACATTGCAGCTTTATAACACTTTGGCTAGGCCACACTTAGAGTATTGCATTCAGTTCTGGTTACCACACTACAAGAAGGATGTGGAGGCTTTGGAAAGGTTGCAGAAGAGGTTTACCAGGATGCTGCCTGGATTAGAGGGTATGAGCTGTAAGGAGAGGCTAGAAAAACTCATGTTATTTTCTCTGCAGCAGCAGGAGCTGAGAGGAGACTTGATAGAAATCGGTACAACTATGAGATACATAGGTAGGGTTGACGGTCAGAATCTGAGCTCAAATGTCTAAAACTAGGGGGCAAGCATTTAAGGTGAGAAGGGCAAAGTTCAAAGGAGATGTGGGGTCAAGCTTTTTACACAGACAGTGGTAGGAGCCTGGAATACACTGCCAGGAAAGGTCGAGGAGACAGATATGATATGGGCATTTAAGGGACTTTTAGGTAGCACCTAAATATGTAAGGAGTAGAGGGATCTGGACCAAGGGCAGGCAGAAGGGATTAGTCAAGTTTGGTATCATATTTGACAAAACATCATGGGCAGAAGGGCCTGTTCCTGTGCTATACTGTTTATGTTCTATGTTTAATCTGTTACACTTGCATGCTGTTTCACAGGGTGGGTGCACTTTCCTCATGACTGACAACAGGGAGGAATTTATGATTTTGAGACTCTTGCCAATGTACGCACTCAGTGAACAGCATGGATGAGTGCATATTTAATTGTGGATTGAAATAGGAAAAGGACTATTTTAAAAACAAAGGTTTGTGGAGAGGATTGCTGCACCTTTACATAAAAATGGAGGAACATAGGAAAAAGCAGCAGGAGTAG
The DNA here is from genome assembly GCF_004010195.1 of Chiloscyllium plagiosum. NCBI lineage: Eukaryota > Metazoa > Chordata > Chondrichthyes > Orectolobiformes > Hemiscylliidae > Chiloscyllium > Chiloscyllium plagiosum. The sequence continues at coordinate 47,692,441 of NC_057724.1, forward strand.
GTCATTCCGTCCTTCAGATCTGTTTTGTCATTCAACAAGATGATGGGTGATCATCCAGCTCAGTACAGGTCATTCTGCTTTAACACACATTTCATCAAAGCAAATTTGCTGTAATGTGATTGACACATTGGAGGTGCTGTTTCGAAAGCGTGAACTTTTAAATCATGTGTTGGCTGTAACATGATGACATCGCCATCAATTTTTCTATCACATGGGGTTGCAAAAGATAGCAACCATTGCAGTAGAGAAGAACTGCCTGTACCCTGATCCCACTTTTCCCCATAACCTTTACTCCCTTTAGCCCTTTAGCAACTTGCAGAGAATTCCACAAGTTGACAATTCTCTGGATGGGAAGTTTCTCCTTATCTCAGTGTTGAATGGCCTACCCCATATCCTTAAACTGTGACACTGGGTTCTGGATTCCCAAGTGAATGGGAAATTCTTTCCTGCATTTACCCTGTACATTCCTATTAGGATTTTATAGGTTTCAATGAATTCCCCTCCAATTTTCTAAACTCCAGTGAAAATAGTCCTAATCAATCCGGTCTCTCTTCATACATCAGCCTTGCCATCCCAGTCTGGGAAACTTTCAGTGCACATGGCTAGAACATCCTTCCTCAAATAAGGAGATCAAACCTGCAGACAGTGCTCTAGGGCAGGTCTAACCAAAGTTGTATACAATTGCAGCAAGATAGGGCTCCTTTACTTGAATCGTCTCACTACGAAGGTCAAAATACCATTTGTCTTCATCTCCAGCTGTATCTTTCATCGACAAGTGTATGAGGATACACAGGTCTCATTGCGTCACCCTCCTTTCCCAATTTTTCACCATTCAGATAATAATCTACCTTCCTGTTTTTGCTGTTTTGCTGTTTTTGCTCATCCAGCTTTCTGTCATCTAAAAACTTGGATAGATTATATGTAACGCCCTCATCCAAAACATTACTACAGATTGTGAATAGTTGGGGTTGGAGCACTGATTCCTGGGGTACCTCTTTGGTCACTGCGTACAACTGACAAAAGACTCATTTATTCCTACTCTTTATTTCTTGTCTGCCAACTAGTTCTCTATCCATGTCAGTACGCTATCCCAATCCCAGGCAGTTTAATTTCACATGCTAGTATCTTAAATAAGACCTTATAAAAGGCCTTCTGAAAGTTCAGGTAGGTCACACCCACTGGATCTTCATTAAACTCTACTAGTTACATCCTTGAAAAATACATGTAGATTTGTCAATGTTGATTTCCCTTTCATAACTCTATGCTGACTATGTCTGATCTTGTCACTGTTTTGTAGGTTATCTGCTGTTAAATCTTGTATAATGGATTCTAGCCCTTTTCCTGCTATCAATGTCAAGTTAACCAGCCTATAATTCCTTGTTTTCTCGCCACCTCTTTTTAAATAGTGCAGTTACATTAACTACCCTCCAATCTATAGGAACTGTCACAGAGTCTATAGTGGTAAATACTAGCAAAAACAGAAATCGCTGGAGAAACTTGAAGTCTGACAGCATTTGTGGAGAGAAAGCAGAGTTAACATTTTCGATCCAGTGACCCTTCTTCAGAACTGATTGTAGTTAGGAAAAGGTTAGAATATATGATAAGGATGGGATGGAAGGGAGAAGGTGTAAACGATAGGTGGAGAAGGAGTCCAAAGAGAGAGAAAAACAGTTGAGCTGACAAAGGAACGGGTGAAGGTCATCCTGGGAGAATGAATAGCTGCTAACGGGGATCATTTGTCGCTGACAATTAGTTGGTTGAGGTAGTAACCCCGAGCTGTGTAGGGTTTGGAGTAAAGACATGTGAGGAGGTGCTCAGGCCCTGAAGACATTAACCTCGAGATTATTGAAACCTGAAGACGACATGGTCCCCAGCAGAAAATGAGATGCTGTTCTTCCAGCTTGCACTGAACTTCGCTTAAGCAAGCCTGAGACAGGGAACACAGTAGAGTGTTGAAGTGATGGGCAACGGGAAGCTTAGGGTCACTTTTGAGGACATAACTAGATGTCCTGCAAAGCATTCACCCAGTATATGTTCCATCTCCCTAATGTATAGCAGACCACATTGTGAGCAGCGAGATGAATGCAACATCGTAGAAACACCCACTCCCTCTGGAACTTCCTCAAACTCCATCCCCTCTCTTAACCTCACCTCCCATCATGCATTTACTATCCTTTCTGACCTTGTGTTGCCTGAAGCTGAATGTTCGGTACTGAGTAAAGGTCTCAATTTTATCCCACATCAATGAATTTTGAGTATGACATGATGTTGAACACTTCTTCCTACATCTTTGACTCAATGCCCATTTCTTTGGACGAGAGTCCTCTCCCCCTCCCATAGATCCCTTCAAGCATCTCCAACATTCTCTCTTCTCCTAGACCTCTCCCTCTGCCTGTGTACCTGAACTTAACCTATTCATTGAGAATTGTCAGCGTGACATTAATCACTTCAATCTATCTGCCCACCCCGTACTTATTCAAACCCAACTCCATCTAAACTGACTGCACTCTGTGCTCTCAGATACAATCCTGACTTTGTAATTAAACCCACCGACAAGTGTGGTGCTGTTGTTGTCTGGCGTACTGATTCCTACACTGCAGACACTAAGTGCCGGCTCTCCGATACCTCTTTCAATCTGCCCCGGACCCATGATCTCACCATGGAACACCAGACTACTGTGTCTTCAACAGCAACTGATTTCATTTTGTCTGGTGACTCTTGCTAAGATATTTGTATCATCGATAGTCACAGGATGAGGCTTGCTAACGTGGTGGTAAGGACTAGCCAGGGAACTATAGACTAGTGAGCCTGATGTCAGTGGTGGGCAAGTTGTTGGAGGGAATCCTGAGGGACAGGATGTACATGTATTTGGAAAGGCAAGGACTGATTAGGGGGGTCAACATGGCTTTTTGCATGGGAAATTATGTCTCACAAACTTGATTGAGTTTTTTGAAAAAGTAGCAAAGAGGATTGATGAGGGCAGAATAGTAGACGTGATCTATGTGGACTTCAGTGAGGCGTTCGGCAAGATTCCACATGGGGGACTGGTTAGCAAGGTTAGATCTCATGGAATGCAGGGAGAACTAGCCATTTAGCCACAGACCTGGCTCAAAGATAAAAGACAGAGGGTGGTGGTGGATGGTTGGTTTTCAGATTGGAGGCCTGTGACCAGTGGAGTGCCACAAGAATCGGTGTAGGGTCCACTACTTTTCATCATTTATATAAATGATTTGAATGTGAGCATAATAGGTATAGTTAGTAAGTTTGCAGATGACACCAAAATTGGAGGTGTAGTGGACAGCAAAGAAGGTTACCTCAGATTACAACAGGATCTTGATTAAATGAACCAATGGGCTGAGGAGTGGCAGATGGAGTTTAATTTAGGTAAATGCAAGGTGCTGCATTTTGGGAAAGTAAATCTTTTAGAAATTATACACTTAATGGTAATGTCCTAGGGAGTGTTGCTGAACAAAGAGACCTTGAAGTGCAGGTTCATAGCTCCTTGAAAGTAAAGTTACAGGTAGATAGGATAGTGAAGAAGGCATTTGGTATGCTTTCCTTTATTGGTTAGAGTATTGAGTACAGGAGTTGGGAGGTCATGTTGCAGCTGTACAGGACGTTGGTTATGCCTCTGTTGGAATATTGCATGCAGTTCTGGTCTCCTTCCTATTAGAAGGATGTTGTGAAACTTGAAAGGGTTCAGAAAAGATCAACAAGAATGTTGCCAGGGTTGGAGGGTTTGAGCTATATGGAGAGATTGAATAGGCTGGGGCTGTTTTCCCTGGAGTGTCAGAGGCTGAGGGGTGACCTTATAGAGGTTTATAAAATCATGTGAGGCATGGATAGGGTAAATAGACAAAGTCTTTTCCCTGAGGTGGGAACTATAGGGCTTAGGTTTCGAGTGAGAGGGGAAAGATATAAAAGAGACCTGAGGGGCAACATTTTCATGTAGAGGATGGTGCAGTTATGGAATGAGCTGCCAGAGGAAGTGGTGGAGACAGTACAATTGCAACATTTAAAAGGCATCTGAATAGGTATATGAATAGGAAGGGTTTGGAGGGATATGGGCCGGGTGCTGGCAGGTGGGACTAGATTGAGTTGCGATATTTGGTCAGCATGGATAAGTTGGACTGAAGGGACTGTTTTCATGCTGTACATCTCTGTGACTCTATAACTGAATTCCAGAGGTGAGCTGAGAGCAACTGTCCTTAACATCAAGGCAGCATTTATCAGATTGCGGTTTCTAGAAACCTCAATAAAATTAAAGTCAATAAGAACAAGTAAGGAGACTCTTGCCTGGATAAGGGGAGATGGATTTTAGTGCTAATAGCAATGAACTAGCAATTCAGAGACCCAAACAAATGATTTAGAGATATTTGCACAAATCCCACCTTGGCTATTGTTGGAATTTGAATTCAATTATTAAATCTGGAATTAAGTGCTAAAATTAAAATGGTGACCATGACAACTGTCATCAATTGTTGCAAAAACCCATTCAATTCACTAACGTCTCTGAGGGAGGACAATCTACTGTCAGTAAATGATCTCGCCTACATGTGACTTCATACCCACGTTAGGATATTGGCCTTCTGAAATGGCCTAGCAAACCACTCAGACCAACAAATATTGGCCTTACAAGTGACTCCCACTTCCCATGAAAGAATGAACTTCCTTCTAACTGCTTTCTGATTTGCAAATGCAGCATCCTGCATGCATTTGTCTGATTTGTATTTCCTCATTCGTGAAATCAAGATTTTTCTCCATTCCCTGTTCCAGTGTGTCAGTCTGGAAGCTGCAATTCTAATGATAGTAGAACTATTATTATTGTGTCAGACTGACAGCAACTTCTCATATCAGCACATGCATGGCTAAACATGTGTCCGGAAGTTGATGTTGGTAATATATTGCTCCACAGATGCAGTGAATAGATACAATCTACAGGAATTGACAAGAAGCTCAATTTTTTACATATCAAAATCACTTAAAATGTATAGTCTTGTTCAATTAGAAGTAAATTGAGTTTTTAAAATCGTGCACTGATCAACATCAGTGTCCTTTTGTTATTGAAAATGGCTATTTCTCAGTGATAGACAGTAAACACAGCTTTGTAGTGTTCAGTCCATTAATAACTGATGTGTCTATCAGGAGAGATTCCCCATCAGTGCTCAGTACAGGTGAGAAGCCACATGTGACATACACTTCAGAGCTATCTCAAAATTTCTCACATCATGCTGATTAAAATAAACGTGAAGCTCTCAGATCAGCTTGGCCCACTATGCATCTTGCGTCCTACACAGTTTCTGTTGCAGCTTCCTTTTGCTCCCCTGGAATAATTTCTTAGCAGCATAAATATATGTTTCCCAGCCATGCTACATTTGCTACATTTTCTTCCTGTAACAGTCCCTTAATTGCGTCATCATTTTCATCAAACAACATTCAATGGTTTATTTTTATGTTCCTAAGACATCATTAGTGGCTTCCAAGACTACTGATTTGAAGATTAATTATGCCATTTCAACATCACTTGGGTTTTATTTGGAGGATGGCTAAGCCTGACTTTTTCATGGCACTTTGTGGTTGCCAATTTGCCACATCTAGCTTTGTTGGTATTCTTGTACATCTTGTGATCTGTAGAACACTCTGTATCCTTCCTGTACCTTGGGGATCATAACGTCGATTGTTTTATCAGTTGGATGATGATAAAATTAATTCAATGCTAATGTTAAGATCTTGGATGTATCTACACTTTTTTTGTCTTTTCCATAAAAATAATATTGATGATTGACATATTTCAGCAGCTCAAAAACTCATGTGTAGCATGTCATTGCTGTTTTTCTTCCCCATGCTTTGAATCCTGAGGACATTTCCTCACTTCCTCCTGTTGCATTGAAGTTCCTCATAACAATGTCCTCCATTGGAGCATTTGCAATTACTCTGTCCAGGTCCTCATAGAGTTTGTCCTTGATTTTGCCATAGATAACAGGTAATTTTCCATCTCCTGATGCTGCCTGGCTTGCTGTGTTCTTCCAGCCTCCTGCTTCTCTACCTTGGATTCCAGCATCTGCAGTTTTTTTTTGTCTCTAATCAAGTTTGTATCACAGCAAAGTGTCTTCAAAGGATGCCCACTTTGAAGAAGTTCTCTGCCTCCCTCAGATGTGCACTCGATGTGTTCCTTTCTTACTGCCACAGCATTGTGACCTCTTCATTGGTAAGTATAGATGAAAGAAGGAAATTAACATTTTATTTTCTTTTGAAAAAACATGGAGAATGAACAATCTGTTTAATAACAAAATGAATCAAAGATGGCCAGCTGACCTCCTTCTTTCCCTGCTCATCAGCAAGAAACCATCCAAAGGTAGATATAGCCTGCTTATGTCAAGAGGACATTAAAATGTAATAACCTTTGGGAACTCACCCAAGGAGACATTAAAAATTCAACAAATCTCTCTTATAGAGTTAACAACTGTTGTTGACTAAATGCTCACAAAAGCGTACAATGGCCAGTTGACCACATGATGAAATAAACTGGCTCACCTATCCCACCTCACCAACCTGCTCCCCCAACCCCGTTATCTGCAATTCCCCTTACACCCACACAAGTCCTGAAGAAGGATTACACCCAAAGCATTGACTTTTCCACCTCCTCATGCTGCCTGGCTTGCTGTGTTCTTCCAGCCTCCTGCTTCTCTACCTTGGATTCCAACATCTGCAGTTTTTTAAATCTCAAACCAAGTTTGTACCACAGCAAAGTCTCTTCAAAGGATGCCCACTTTGAAGAAGTTCTCTGCCTCCCTCCGATGTGCACTCAATGTGTCCCTTTCTCACTGCCACAGCGCCATGACCTCTTCAGCACTCCAGCTATTTGACCACATGATGAAACAAACTTGTTTACTAATCTCCACCTCACCACCCTGTCCCCCCAACTCCCTTTATCTGCAGCTCACCTTATACCCACCCCAGTCCTGAAGAAAGGTTACATCCGAAACGTTGACTTCTCCACCTCCTAATGCTGCCTGACTTGCTGTGTTCTTCCAGCCTCCTACATATCTACCTTGAATTCCAGCATCTGCAGTTTTTTTTTGTCTGTAGCCAGATTGAATGACTGCACAATGAAATTCCACACAGAATGGGTGTGAAGGAAAACCACCCCACAAGGAAACGCAAAGAGCTGAGATTCAATCCCTATTGTGTTGCCAGGGCCTATTTGTGTGGACAATGAAAAATATCATGATCACTGGGTACTTATGACCAGCTTCATGTCAGTCCATCTCGGAAACTCAAAGGGAAAAGATCCCAATGAGTAAAATAAATACTTTTTCTAGAAATTCGCTTAACAGAAGAGAAGTGGGGCTATCCTTTTCATCTGTAAATTTGCAGAACCAATCCATATCGTTACTACAGGACCTCAACAACAACCAAAGGGAAGTCAGAAACTTATCATTACAAAGGGTAAGCTAGTATGAATTAATTGCCAGAAACTTCAAATCTCCATTTTTTCACCAAACCAAAAAGGAAACATTAGATCTGCAAAGTTCTCTGTAGTTTCAATCACAAAGGACAATGTTTTAGTGACCTTTTTGATTTTGTAAACACTAAGCGCATGCAGTTGTTTTTGTAATTACCTTTTCTTGAATGTGCTGTATGTGTGAATGTGAGTGGGTGTTGTTGCAATCACAGTTGGGGGTGTTGAGAAATAAATTAGTATTCTTTCTATTTTTAAACTTACCAAAAAAATCTGTTCTGTGCCTGTTCTTGAGGTTCACAGCACTGAATTGGTTAAGAAAAACCTACTTCAAACTATGTCTTGTTGCGGCAGAATATCTCTCATCTCTGTAGCAATACCAGTAGGATTTGTTGCTGTTAGACCAAATGCATTTGTACTGATGCTCGCAGCATGATTATTCACAAGCCATTGGCCTAGAGTTATGAGGTGATCATTTAGGAAGAAGTATCCAGATCTTTGCAATGTCAGCAAAGCAAATACCTATCTCTCAAGTCTCACTTCTTGACTTTGTCTGTCCAGAAGAATACCTGCTGATAGCTCTTTTTTGTCAGCTGGCCTTCTTTGTTAGTTAGGTTTTGTTTAAAGCAAGAATGTCAATAGCTGTAGCAATAGCTCCTTATCAATTATAGCAACTTTGCGCTAAAGTCAGGAGCTATTGTCTTTATCGAGTACCGTTCATACATTTTGAAGGCTAAGTCGAGTTCATTTTTCTTCCTTTTGGTCTCACCTGCAAAATTCTGTACTGTATGGGTGGGATGCATTTCAGGATTTGATCAGATGTTTGTGAAGGAGTCCCACAGGAAACACTTGCACACGAGTTGGTGAGTTGAGTGGAGATGTGTTAATTGTGACCAGCCTCATTCTCTTGGTCTTGCACATCAGTTCCCGATAGCTTGACATGTCAAGACAAATGAAGGTATAGTCAACTGTAGTGGTTTCCCTTTTGTACCCCTGCTGGTGACATTTATGCAGCTGTGCTGTGAAGCTTGCTGTGCCCAGAAGGGCTATATATGTCAATGCAGTTTCTTTATGTAATTGGAAAAGGTGGTTAGAGGTAGGTACCCTCTCTCATATGAGGTGCAAAGTCCTGTGCAGATGCAGAAAGAAAGGCTTTGGGGGGCGAACATGATAAAACAGAAAACCAAAAGTCAACTTGTCGATGAGAGCTGAAATGAAGGTATTAACTTCAGGGAAGTTTGAAGGTTGTTTGAGCAGAATGGGCAGTCCATTTCCATGCATTTGTATGTCTTGCACAGTAGTTAAAAGGCAATGTCTCCAGATTTAAGTTCCTCTTCACAGTTATATTATTGTGAGTGAGCAATGCATGTCTTCAGATTTAGGCTTGCACATTAGTGACATGCAACTGGCAGGGTCGTCAACTTTCTGGTGTTGGAGCTACTTTCATTTTATGCTTTGAAAAATTCAAGGATATGATGATAGATGCCAAGTTGGAGACATTTTGGGGAGCCACTGGGCAGGAAGTCCAGCCAAGGCATGGAGTGAATAGGACATTGTAGAATAAAAGGTACTATTCCAAAAGGTGTGCAGGAGCTCAGAGACCAGGGGTACATGTACATAAGTTATTTGAGATAGCACGAAAGGTATTTAGTGTTGTTTATAAAGTGTACAGTATTCTAGGTTTCATAAATAGGAGCACATAGTACAAAGACAAGTTATGATTAACTTTTAAAAGACACTGATTGGATCTCAGCTGACGTATTGTGCACAGGAGTGTTATGGAATACTCCCCACTTGCCTGGGTGACTGCAACTCCAACAACACTCAAGAAATTTGACACCATCCAAGTCAAAACAGTCCATTTGATTTACACCACAACCACAAACATCCACTCCCTCCACCACCAACGCTCAGTAGCAGCAATGTGTGCTATCTACAATTCACCAAAGATCCTTAGACAGTATCTTCCATATCTATGATCAATTCATCTAGAGGGGCAAGAGCAACAGATACTCACTAGAAAGATGGCTTACAATCAATCTGATAAATCTGAACAACCGCACTTAGCAAAGGAGGAGATGATTTTGTAGAGGAAAGGTAATGAGCTAAATGTCTTTTCTGACAAGGAGGAAGGAGAGTACAATGGAGCAGATGAGGGAAGGGATCTTGTGTCTGCAATGTCAGAAGTCAAAGCAATGGCACGATGTAGCTATTGTCACTCTCATTGTCACCTGATTCCAGGCTGAGTCAGGCACCAATACATCTCTACTCCACCGAGATTTATAATCCTCCGTTGGCTTGGAGGCTATAAGACCATAAGATGTAGGAGCATAAAAAGGCCATTCAGTCCATCGAGTCTCTCCAGCATACACTGAATTTATGGCTGATCTGATAGTCCTCAATTCCACTTTCCTACCTTTTTCCCATAACCTTCAATTTGCTCACTGATTAAACAACTATCTTAGCCTTGAATGAACCAGCTTTGACAACCTTCTGATGTAAAGAATTCCAGGACTCACTAACTTCTGAGAGAAGAAATTTTTCTTAATCTCAGTCTTAATTATGTGACTCCTTAGATTGAGATTATGATGCCTGGTCCTAGTCTCTCCCACTAGAGGAAACAACCTTTCTGCAAGTACCCTATCAAGTCCTCTAAGGATCTTGTAATTCTTCAATGTTCCAATGAAAGCAGGCTCAATCCACTTGACTTCTCCTCATAAGCTAATCCCTTCATACCTGATATCAACCTTGTGAACCTTTTCTGGTCTGCCTCCAATGCCAGCATATCTTCTCTTAGGTAACAGGTCCAAAAGTCTTCACTGTATTCCAGCTGTGGTCTGATGACTGCCTTAATTTTACCAGAACCTCCTTACTTTTATATTCCATTCCCTTTAAAAAGAAGCCAACATTCCATTTGCCTTTCCTATTAGCCACCTCATTTCAATGCTAGCTTCTCATGATTCATGGATGAGGACCCTCAAATCCTTCTATTCCAAAACTTTCTGCACTGTTTCTCCATTTAAAAAAAGCAGCTCCTCTACTCTTCCTGCCAAAGTGCATAACCTGACATTTCCCCACACTATATATCAAGTTTTTCCTCAGCTTTTACCTTCCCAGCTACTTAGTTTTGTCTTGTGGACATTTTAGTTTCAATTTGTTGTACTTCTCTTTTGATAGCCACTTCAAATTTTATGTTTTCACTTTAGGAGCCATAATAGCAGCAGTTTTAATAAACAATTTCCAGCTTGTGCAAAATGTGCCCCTCAGACAATGTTGAAGCATCCGAGTCAACAGACACACAACAGTACTTGCATACTGCTACATGTTCCTGTGACGTATGGCAGAGCATGAAGTGACTCTCACATTCAGCCCATTTTCCCCATCTGCTACCAGGCTATGATCTGCTCTTTGATACCCACATCTATACTGCTTACTGTCCTTATGAGGAGAAAGTGAGGTCTGCAGATGCTGGAGATCAGAGCTGAAAATGTGTTGCTGGAAAAGCGCAGCAGGTCAGGCAGCATCTAGGGAACAGGAGAATCGGCGTTTCGGGCATAAGCCCTTCTTCAGGAATGAGGAAAGTTTGTCCAGCAGGCTAACAGGACCAGCTTGCAGTGAAAACTGTCACTTGGCCTTGCAGTGGATTGTGGAAAGCTTCTCTCTGTTCCTACCCAGAACATGCTCTAGCCCTATGACCACTGATCTGCACTGCCACCTCCATCCAGGTTATCAGGATCAGATGGGAAGTCCTCCTGTTGCCATACCAGCAAAATAGCACCTCCCATCTTCCCTGAACAGTCTGAAAAAGCAGCTGTAGCAAGACATTGCTGGACTGTGGAGCCATTTTCTATCATTGGCTGTCACTCCAAGTGGGGGAGGAGGAGAACTGACAAGAGAGATGAATGAATCCATCTAGTAAGTTGATGAATCAAGGATATATGCAGATGAAGATAAATAAGGACAGGGGTCTGGTGAAGAGAGGGTATACACAGGTGAAAATAAGTAAGCAGGGGAGGGGATCCTGGAGAAAGGAGGGAATAAGCGGTTGTAAACATGGCAAACATCCAGCAAGAGATGAATGGAATGAATGCTGTCTGGGTGCTCTTTCAATTAGCGCTCAAAACTTCAGCCTCCCTTGGTAACGGCAAGGACATTGACTACATGCCTGTCCCTCTGCAAGGCCTGCCTCCCTCATCACGTATGCATATCATTTAAATGATCACAGTGTTGTCATGAAAAAGCTGTCCCGTGCACAAGTAGAAATGAAGTTCACTCCACCAGAATTCCTATTCCAGAACAGAAGATTCTGCCTGTGGATATCCAACTGCACACTACCCTCACATGATTTGGCCTGCAAATCAATGCGATTTCTAGAATAACAAAGATGTCCTAAGTCATCAATAATATTGAACAACCTCTCTGGCTTTGATAATATACTTCTAAATGTGGAATGGCTTTCTCTCAGAAATGTTTTGAAAATCAGATGATGTTTGAAATCATAAAAATTAGGCTTTTTCCAAATTTACTTCTATTTCAGTTTCTACCCTAATCCCATGTACCTGCCTGGATCTTTGTTATTGTGTGCAATGATTACAATGTGTTTTAATCCTTTTTTCTTCATGCTGTCTGTATGAATTTTCCAATCCCTTAAGTTGATCAGTCTGCTTCCTTTGTCAGGCGTTACTGATGGTGCCAAGTTTAAAGTCACATTCAAGGAAGGATAAATGCTACTTCCTTATGGCTAATTTCCTCAAGGCCAGTGGCAAGCACCATCCCCTCTGACACTGACCCCAAGAACAGGTTCTTTCCCAAAGACTTTAAGTTTTTAAACACTTTACTCTTACAATCTGTCCTCCAATTATCCTCAAGCTTATAAAATCCAAATGTAATATTAATGAAACATTAATTCCTGTTACAACTCATTTTCTGCCTTTTTAAATCTCAGTGACATCTCACTAAAAAACATATTCTTTCACCTTGATTTCCAAATACATATCCATGTATTTTTATTCAGAAAGTCTTGCAGGATTACCATATAACAGTTTTGCTTTGCATTGACACGAGCATACCAATGTAAATACAAATCCAAGTTCAATTCAGCACTGGAGCAACAGTAGTATGTTAGGCCCTGATTCTGGATTTATGTTTTAATTTGCTATCTTTTACTCAAACTTCTTAATATTTTTGTGAAGAGAAATGCTTCCTGCTGATGCACAGTTGTAATATAAATCCAACTTGAGTAAGCAAAAGAGTGATCTGACCCCAGGCATCTGCCATTGTGTCTGCAATCGAGATGGATGAGAGTGCCCCAAGGTGACTCATTCTCTGCTTCTCTCTACTTTCCCTGTTGCTATGTTACTGTTACCAAGTGTAGTTGCTCATGGTAACACAAAAATGGCAGCAGATTCTGTGCAAACTATTGGCTACAGATTTACACCAATCACGTTGAGGTACACACCATAAGAACAGCAGAGTAACTGCACCAATATCCTGTCACAAATCATTTCAAAGGATATTTGCTTTGAAGCAAACATCAGGCAGATTGAAAAAAAGTAAAAACAGCTAAATACTTCTATTTAAAATTATGAGAATTGGGCTGAACAGTAACATTCAATTTAATTTATACTTATCCATTCTTAGGTTAGCAGTTCAATCTGTGCACTTAGATTAACCCAAAGTGGCAAAAGATCAGTTAATAAAATCCTTCATTTACATCATTAGCAGTGTCCTATAAAGGTTAATGCACTATCGATCAGTGAATAGTATCTGCGTTATAAATGACACTCCATAAAGTCAGATAGGCCTTATTCAGAGCATTCTGTCTCTGTTTAATAAAGTGTTCAGAGTCTGTAGGAAGTTCAATATTAAAATAAAAGGCCAGAGAATTGATTGAGCACATATGAAGCAGATCTTGTGCTTTAATTAGCATAAGATATTTTTGTCCAGGGTGGGATTTGCAAGAAACTGTCATAACCATTATCAGCTTGATTTCATTTATTAATTCTTTCTGAACAGCCCAAAATTATACAAAAGGAGGGCCTCTAACTGAGAATTAGTGAATACAAATCAGCTAAATCAAATATATAATTCATGGAGCCTAATCTGTAGTAAGTAGAGAAAAGTAAGTTATTTGTATCAAATGAAAATTACAGAAAAATCTTGACAGGAAAAGATTCTGCACAAAGAACAGTCTTCATCTTAAAACTTGTGGAGTTTCCTTACTGTCCAAACATGGTGCCTTCGATGACTGTTTGGCAGTGGGGTAGCCACTCTCCGACTGTTTGGCAATGGAGATTATAATATCCTGGTCCAACCAAGTGATCACTCAACAGGGATCTTTTGTTGATGGATCAGAATTTCTGCTGAAGTCAATGGAAAAGAAAACTGTGCTTTGCTATGTCATGACCAAGGGTCATAACCAGAAGTGCTGTGGACATTTTTGCCTTGTAGTTACAAAATCTGAAGCTTTGAAAAGGGGGCGATACAGGCAACAGTGCTGTGAATGTAAATTAAATGGTTATCTGGAGTGAGACAGAAATCTATGGAAAGCTGGACCAAAGGATGCAAATGAAACTTCAGACCACAATCTTTTAAAGGGGGATGAAGCAAGTTAAAACAGATTGGTCAGTGATCTCTTCTGGTGACAAATATAATGAGGTACTTATGATCTTTTGCTCAATAGCAACCACCCTCTATGAATTATGTCCCAAACTACAGACACATTTTCTGTTCTTCCTTTTGAAGAATACACAATGACAGGAACTTAAAAGCCAGTATAACATCTACTGGGGCATGCTAGTATGACTGAGCATTCTGATGTGTGCTAGTGAGCTAAGGTATCAATGTGTATTAGCCTGGGTCAACATTCCCAAGCTTCTGCACACGGTGATCTGCATTGGCACACAAATCATGGGATTGATGTCTGGTTTCAAAACTTGTTGCCATGCACGAATCTCAGAGGCCCGTGCAGCTGGAAAGAAAATTAGGGGGCACACTAACCTGAGCTTCAAGCATTAGCATGCTGTAAAGGTCACAGTCTACGAACTATCCCTTAGTCATAAAAACCAAAGAACTCCAGATTTTGGAAATCAGGAACAGAAATTGCTGAAAAAACTAAGCAGGTCTGTCAGCATCTGTGGAGAGAAAGCATAGTTAATCAGTGTAGTGAACCTTCAGAACTAGCAGTTCTGAAGAAGATTCATTGGACCTGAAACATTAACTCTGCTTTCTCTCTGCTTTCCAGCAATTCTTCCATTTATTAATTAATACACTTAGCCTTTGTTAACTCAAGATAGACTGATTAAATTAGCTCCAAGGTCTCAAGGGATCCTTCCATATCTGTCACAAATTCACCTGCACCTCCACACTTCAAAGACCGCAATTTCCCCCCAGACGTGGTTGACGATGCTCTCCACCGCATCTCCTCCACTTCCCGCTCCTCCGCCCTTGAACCCCGCCCCTCCAATTGCCACCAAGACAGAACCCCACTGGTCCTCACCTACCACCCCACCAACCTCCAGATACATC